>NC_069684.1:66017939-66317999 GCF_023699985.2 Odocoileus virginianus
TGGCAGAGGCTCAACCTGTCGATTTCATGACATTAACAGAGTCAGAAATTTTTGTAGGAAGAGCCCAACAAGAATGCTGTAAATATCTTGACTCATGATGCTTAGACAAACCAAAGGACGTCCGAAACAATGATGCTTAAAGTGGTATCACTTAAATTACATTTGGGGATAGCTTCTTATTCACTCATATATCATTTACATGACAATGATCTTCTTTATACTTTCATTGGGCTTTTACATTTTTATTATTTTAAGTTTAGGAGTGGATGCATTTTCTAAAAATGACCAAATTACCCAAACAGAACAGATTGAATTTCAAGGTTAGGAAGTTTTTCTAATAATAGTTTATGGTCTAGGTATAATGTGAGAAAGTAAGGGATTGTGCAAATAGGTACCAACCTGAGACTATTTTTGCCAAAAACTGGATCAAAAATGGGTAAACATGTTTCTAGCCTCAGTCAGAAATTCTCTTACTGCTGCTCAGACTCTCAGTCATGTTTGACTCTTTGCGACCCCATGGACTCTAGCCTGCCAGGTTCCTCTGTCCATAGGATTTCCCAGGCAAGAATACTGAATTGTGTGCCATTTCCTCGTCCAGGTGGTCTTTCCAACCCAGGGATCGAAACCACGACTCCTGCATTGGCAAAGTTTTTCACCACTGATCTACGTGGGAGGCCCAGAAGTGCTCTTAGAATGCACTAATTATTATTTCTGGAGAATGTCTTCTTACATATACTCAGGTATTCTTCAGGAAATTGGTTTCCCTTGTAGAGATTCCATCTCATATAAGATTCTGTTTCTTATGCATTTTCTTCTAAAATTATAAGAATCCTCTCTCCCTTAATTTCTGAGAATAGTTGAACACCTTTATTTTCATGGTGTAATTTAGCTAAGAGTAGAAACTGGAAAGAATTGATGCTTTTGAACTGTGGTGTTAGGGAAGACTCTTGAGAGTCCCTTTGACTGCAAGGAGATCAAACCAGTCCATCCTAATGGAAATCAGTCCTGAATATTCATTGGAAGGACTAATGCTGAAGCTGAAGCTCCAATACTTTGACCACCTATGCAAAGAACTGAGTCATTGAGAAAGACCCTGATGCTGGGAAAGATTGAAGGCAGGAGGAGAAGGGGATGACAGAGGATGAGATGGTTGGTGGCATCACCGACTCAAAGGATGTGAGTTTGAGCAAGCTCTGGGGGTTGGTGATGAAGCCTGGTGTGCTGCAGTGCATGGGATTGCAGAGTTGCACACAGCTGAGTGACTGAACTGGAAACTATCCATTTTCACCTTTGAGTGTATTTTTCTCCAAGTCTCTGCCTTTTAGAGTATTTACCAACTCCGAAAACGACAGACACACCCATGATGAGGACAGTAATCTTTCTGTTGGGCTGTTCCTGGGCTAGTAGTGATTAGCCATATTTTCACTGAATATTTTATGTTCTCAAAATTGCTTATCTGTGCCGTGGAGAGGTAAAAAATCTGGGTGAGCTGTTGCTCACTTTACATTTTTTTTTTTTTTTGCCAAAAGAAATCACAAAATACGAAGTGAAAGAAGCCTTAGGTTAGACTTTTAAAAGTTTCCCCCTTCATGCTATTTCCCGTCTAAAATAGCCCGAAACAGAAGCCAAATAGTTGAGATTAAGGAGGAATTCTATGCATATCAGTGAGGCCGACAGCTCACATTTTCTCGCAAAACTCTTAAGAATTTTCCTCCGCAGACCCCTCCGCACTCAGCGATAAATAGCAAATGCCAGAAAGAAAATAAGTTCCCATTATTCATAACTATCTGTGTTGGTGTGTGGGTGAGCAGGGCGTGGTGTGTGGGGTGGAGGGATGGGGGAGGGGGAGGACAACTTGGACCGTAGAGAAGATAAAGACAGACAGATAACAACTCACATGTGCTGAAATGAAAATTCAGGCTTCTGTCACTTTAAGTTAGTACAAAATCACAGGATTGCCTAATCTCATTTTTACTATATAGAAAATAGGCCCTAGAATTAGAAAGAGATATACTTTTAATGCTTAGATAGGATGTCCAGGCACTTTATAAGAATGTGTGGATACAAGCAGACTTTGCTTGCTCAGTTGCCCTTAATCCCTGTTTCCTTCCCATTTGAGTGGGCGAGTGGACCCAATGGAATCCCGTCCCTGTATTGACTGAGCTTGCTATTGTAGAGAGGTGTCTTTTCCTGATTAGGGTACTAGGGAAAATTATATTTGCTTATCTATCACAAATGAAAATCACCTGGGGAATATAAAGAGTATTTTCCATTCTGCTACCATTATTTCAGAAGCAATCAAATGCTGAGGAATTAAAGTCAAACACAGAGAAAAATGCTGATAGATTGGGCCATCTGCACGGCTATCTGGGACTGTAATTATTTCAGTGTTCAAGAGGAAAATGTACATTTGAAAGATGGTAAATTCCATCCTATGCAATCAATCATTTGTCTCCTATAGCAACAATAATTGTGGAGGAGGTGGTAGTTCAGACTTTAATGATGTAGTCATCTCTGTTTATTTGTTTGAAGGGCTGCTAAATCTTACATAGCATGTGGCCATCCCTGCCAATTAGAATATAGCTCCTAGATGATTTTTAATTGTTGGTATTCAGTACCAATCACCTGAGAGTGCTGAGGTCAGAATGAGTCCTGCAGCCACAAAGAGTAAGATGCTTGGCTTTGTCTTCTAGAACATTTTGTCCTTTCATTTCCAGATTTTAAAAATAGGTTATCTGTTTTCATTTGTGCATTTTTTCTACCTTTATAATCTGAAGGTGATTTTACTAATACAGTAAATCTTGGTCGACCGATACTTTAGGAAGGTGCTTTTTCTGGGTAAACTAAAAGCCTGACATGGCTCTTCCTGATGTTCTTAAATATTTTATTAGCAGTGTCTCTCCTCCACCCCCTTCCTATTCATAGTCTCCTTCAGTTTAATGATATAAAGCAGGTGGTACAGTTGTCAAAACTGGGTTTCCATTAGAAACACTCACTGAGAATGTGGTGTGTTTTCTTCCTTAGTTTCCTCATTATTAGGTGTCTCAGGCTCAAAAGGCCCATATGGCTGTTTGGAACAATGTATATCCTGTTTGAAACCAATAATTTGAGAGCTTTCAAGCCTTGAAAATCAGACACCATAATTTTTATATATATATATATATTAAGACAATTTCAGAATGTGGATTCTGGGTTTCTCTGTTTCTTCTTGATTCTGAAAAAAGCCCCGTCTCCAGCACCACCTCCCCTGTGCTTCTCTTCTGATGCTGGATGGCAGTGTTCAGATAAGGAAAGACAGTCCTGCAGAGAGGCTGAGGCAGATTTACACCTCAGCCCTGATGTCTGGGAAAATCTGTTCAGTCGCTGACAACTCCTTTAATTATTGATGGTTCAGAGACTTTATCATTCTTAACTTTCATTTGCAACACTTTCTCTCAGATGATTGAGGCTAGATGTTAAAATTGCTGCTTAGTGGAGGAAACTGGAAATAGCTTTCCCTTCTCTTAGTTTCTTGACAAGAGAGAATGAAAGGGAAAGGAAGAAGAAGAGAAAGAAGGGTAGGAAAGGTGTGGTAGGCATTAGGACACTTTAGGATCCCCTGCTTTAGAGTGGGACAGCAGGGAAGTTCGTGGCGTCCAGTGGTTAAGAACCCGCCTTCCAATGCTGGGGACTCGGGTTAGATCCCTGGTTGGGGATCTAAGATCCTACATGCCCCAGGGCAGATGAGCTCATGTATGGCAACAAAGATTCTATGCGCTGCAACTAAGATCCCATGCAGCCTAATAAATAAGTCAATATATATAAAGAATGGGGCAGCAGAAGAGCATTCATCGGAGTTAGAAGAAGTCTGTTCCCTGCTTTATGTGAGATGACCTAACAGTTCCTATTCCCCCTTCTTTCAAACCTTTCATTGAAACATAATATGCATACAGAAAGGGGCACATACCCTAAGTACATAGCTGGAGGCATTTTCACAAGTTATCACACCATGCAGTCAACACCAAGACAAAACCCAACAGCACCTGGAAGCCTCCTTGAATTTCTCCCCAGTTACTGCTCATCACTCCCAGGGGGACCACCCTCCTAACCTCTAACAGCTCAGATCTGCCCTGCCTGCTTTTTGTTGCTTAATAGAAGTGGAACAAAACGTTATGTCCTCCATTGCCTGTATGCCTTTACACCACACTGTGTCTGAGAGATTCATCCCTGCTGCTGCATATAGTTTTAGATCACTTATCAGTCCACTGCGTCTTAACTCTCTGAATTTGGTATTTTACTTGTGGGAGTTGTTAAGAGCACAGAAAGCAGGAACTAGGGTGTCTAGAGAAAACCCAGTTTCTCTATTAGGTGTATCACCCTGGGTAAGTTCCTCAAGGTTTCATTGACATGATATCCTTATCTGTAAAATGGTGATAATAGCAATATTTTCCTTATGGGGTATGTCCTTGTTCTGTGCTTAGTCGCTCAATCATGTGCAACTCTTTGAGACCCCATGGACTGTAACCTGCTAGGCTCCTCTGTCCATGGAATCCTCCAGGCAAGAATGCCATACCCTCCTCCAGGGGATCTTCCCAACCCAGGGATCTAACCCAGGTCTTCCACATTGCAGGTGGATTCTTAACCATCTGAGCCACCAGGGAAGCCCAAGAATAATGGAGTGGGGAGCCTATCCCTTCTCCAAGAGACCTTCCCGACTCAGGAATCCAAACCGGGGTCTCCTGCATTGCAAGCGAGCTATGTGGGAAGGAGCCGAGCTACCCGGGAAGCCCGGGGTATGTCCTTAAAGAGAAAGATATTAACTTTGCATGAATACATGTAAAACATTTAGAAGCGTGCCTAGTATATGGACAGTTCTATGTCCATAAGAGTAAGCTACTATGAATTCTTTCTCACTTGATTTTCTTCCTTTTATGTTGATTCAGCTGCTGAACATGGAACAGGGGAGGGAGATAATGCACACTAACTGATCAAAAGTGGGGAAGAAGGGCTTTGACAGAAATAAAGGAGGTTCTTGATTTCATCTGCCTTTTGCTCGCACTTGGTCAGTTTTAGGCTTAAGTGTGTGGGTGCGTGCTAAGTCTCTTCAGTCGTGTCCGACTCTTTGCAACCCCATGGACTGAGCCTGCTAAGCTTGTTGTCCATGGGGTTCTCCAGGCAAGAATACTGGAGTGGGTTGCCTTGCCCTTCTCCAGGGGATCTTCCCGACCCAGTGATGCAGCCTGAGTCTCTTGCAGCTTCTGCATTGAAGGCGGTTTCTTTACCGCTGACCCACCAGGGAAGCCCTAGACTTCAGTACTTACAAATTTTCAGCGATTTACTGTTGGTGGAACACTTTAGTTGATCACTGGAAATCTCATCAATACACTTAGTATATAGTGGCGTGCTGCGATTCATGGGGTCACAGAGTCAGACACAACTGAGCGACTGAACTGAACTGATAAAAATTTAATTTGCTAAAAAGCTAAAATTCATAAAATGATACAAAGGGGTGGTAGCTGTAAGAAACTCCATTCTTTAATGCTGTAACTCCTGTCCTGCCTAATTAGTTACTGTTCCTGTTGATAGCCTTTGCTGGGTTTGTGGTTTGACATATTTTGTGGGGGTGTTGGTGGTGAGGAGAAGGTGGAACAAAGTCTGAATGATCAGGAGTGACTGAATGATTTCCCACCCTCACTTCTTTCTCACCTCCACACACTGGCCCCGCCCCTTCCACCCCACCACACCTCCTGCTTCCTTGGGTCTAGGTCCAGGTTAAACTGGGAACAATGGTATAGTACCATGTAGCTACAAAAAGAATACATGAACAGATACTAAATTATCTATTTCTCCTTCTCCTTTCCCTTTCTTGATAAGAGAATCTCAGACTTGAAAAAGTGCTTATGGAAATTGTAACTCTTTTTATAAGAAAAACTTTAGAATGTTTATAGCTTCTTTGTTATTTAAATTGGACGTTAAGTTTTCTCAGTATATTGCTTATGTTTTGCTATTCCTAGAAATTTAGGTCTGTTAAAAAAAGAAGTGCTCATAAAGCCATCAGGGGCTGTGTTTTTCTGAGAAAATATTTCAAGAAAGTTCAAAATAAAATTGCACTGTCCTTGCCTGTTTCTTTGTAAAAAAAAATTTCCCATTTTCATTGGAATAAAATGTGTGAAAAAAGAATTTCTACAAGGCACAAGGACACCGATATTACAAGTCATAAGTGTAGCTCTCTTCATGGAGAATCTCTTGACTAGCTTCGCACATCTAAATTACAAACAGTGCCTCAGTGTGATAGTTTAATCTTGAAATACAATGCACTGAAAATTTTAGTAGAAGTAAATAAATAACCACCTTGGTCTCATCAGTCCCTCATGAGAAAGCAGGTATGCCTATGGACATGTGTGATATTAGGAAAGTCAGTTTTGAATAAGTTTGTATATATGAAAAACATTTTAAATATTTGAATAAGTCAAGTTCCATAGAAATCCACCCAAGGAGGAAAAAGAAAAAGAAAATGTGAACTCACTGTATATTATAATTATGTGCAAGTCCTATGGTTATAGCCAGGGTCCCCCTGAATAGTTCAAGATGAGATTTGATTAGTGATATTAAAAGCATGCTTTTGAGCTATGTATGTTTCTGATTTTGTTTCACATGCTTATATTATCACCTATTCTTCTAAAAGTTTCTCCTTAGCTAGTGTTTGAATATGTCTGTTATGGTGGAGAAAGCATGGCCTTTCTGAACTAATGGGTCAACCCTAAGGGGGTATGGCTGGAGTTGCTTCAGAGAAAGTAGGAGAAGGTGACCTGGTTTCCCTGGGCTGGTCGAGTTTTGGCCCCTAGCATTCCATGTCCTGGGCTGTCTCTTGGTCTGGGCAAGTTGGCAGGGTTGATCATTTTAAGATCTTCTGACCTTGAAACAGTTCCACCATTGGCCCTTCACAGAATCAGAAATGAATCCTTTAGACTGAATGCTCTGTTTTGGGGAGTCCCATGTTAAAATGTGAACATACCAAGATAACATCTTCATATTGATTTTCATCATTGTTTAGTGGGAGTGTGTTGATCAGTCAGGTGGCTCCCACTTCAGGCAGTAGAGAGCTGGACCATCCTGGAAGAGCAATTTTTCATGATGGGGAGGGAGGGGAAAGAACAGTCACTTGTTAAGCACCTACTATGTGGTAAGGAGTCTGATGGACTTAAAATTTTTTTTTTTTTTAATTGGAGTATAGTTGCTTTACAACATTGTGTTAGTTTGTAACGTAAAGCAGAGTGAATCAGCTGTGTGTGTATGTGTGTTCAGTCATTAAATCGTGTCTGACTCTTTTGTGACCCCGTGGACTGTAGCCCGCCAGGCTCCTCTGTCCATGGGATTTTCCTGGCAAGAATATTGGAGTGGGTTGCCATTTCCTGCTCCAGGGGATCTTCCTTACTCAGGGATTGAACTTGGGTCTGCCATATCCCCTCGTTTTTGTATTTCTTGCCCATATAGGTCACCACAGAGCATCGAGCAGAGCTCCCTGTGCTATAGAGTAGGTTCTCATTTTTCTCTGTTTCATACACAGTATCAGTAATGTGCATTTGTCAATCCCAGTCTCCTAATTCATTCCACCCCCATCCTTCCCCTTGGTGTCCATATGTTTGTTCTCTACATCTGTGCCTGTCTTTCTCTTTTGTAAATAAGATTGTCTATATCACTTTTCCAGGTTCCACATACATGCATTAATATACAATATTTGTTTTTCTCTTTCAGACTTACTGTGTATGACAGTCTCTAGGTCCATCCACATCTCAGCAAATCACCTGGTTTCATTCATTTTTAGAAATGGTTCCACATAAGGCTCTGGCCTTCTGGAGAAGGTGTAATACTGGGAGAGATGAGGAGGGAATCCTTTAAGAGAAGAAGAAGATCATTATTCACCGAGTGGAGGAGACAGACCTGAGGTCACAGCTGGTTCTGCCCTTGGGCTCTGCACCTTTCTTTCTTTTTTTCCATTTTATTTATTTACTGAGACTATGCTGGGTCTTCACTGATGTGTGGGCTTTTCTCTAGTTGTGGTGCATAGATTTCTCGTTGCAGCTGCTTCTTTTGTTGTGGAGTCTGGGCTCTGTGGTGCATGGGCTCAGTAGTTGCAGCTTCCAGGCGCTAGAGCACAGGCTCAATAATTGTGGTTCATGGGCTTAGTTGTTCCTAGGCATGTGGGATCTTCCTGGACCAGGGATTGGACGTGAGTATCCTGTGTCTTCTGCGTTGGCAGGAGATTCTTTACCACTGAGCCACCAGGGAAACTCCTGCATCTTTATAATGAAGTAAGCATGACCAAAGGCTTCCCAGGTAGAAAGTGAAAGTGAAGTTGCTCAGTCGTGTCCGATTCTTTGCGACCCCATGGATGGTAGCCTACGAGGCCCCTCTGTCCATGGGATTTTCCAGGCAAGAATACTGAGTGGGTTGCCATTTCCTTCTCCAGGAGACCTTCTCAACCCAGGGATTGAACCCAGGTCTCCTGCATTGCAGGCAGACGCTTTACCATCTGAGCCACCAGGAAGTCCCAGGTAGTGCTGATGGTAAAAGGGTCCACCTGCCAGGGCAGGAGATACAGGAGACTCGGGTTCCATCTTTGGGTTGAGAAGATCCCCTGGAGGAAGAAATGGCAACCCACTCCAGTATTCTTGCTTGGGAAACCCCATGGACTGAGGAGCCTGATGGGCTACAGTCCATAGGGTCACAAAGAGTTGGACACAACTGAAGTGATGTATGCGGGCATGACCAAACACCTTAATCTCCAAACTGTTTCCAAATTGATTAAACTGGAGTTTTCTACTTTCTTCACAGGGATTTTGTGGTTTGTAAAAATTAAATGAAATAATACATGGACCATACCTAGGTTAGTGCCTGGTAACCAAAAAAGTAGTATATAAATTGAAGTGGCTACTCCTACTGTTTCACTGAATTAGACAAGGCCATGAGATCAGTTTGGTTAGTTTTCTGTGATTGTGGTTTTCATTCTGTCACCCTTCTGATGGATGAGGATAAGAGGCTTCTGGAAGCTTCCTGATGGGAGGGACTGGCTGTGGGGAGAACTGGGTCTTGCTCTGGTGAGCACGGTTATGCTTAGTAAATCTTTAATCCAAGTTCCAATGAATATTCATTGGAAGGACTGATGCTGAAGCTGAAGCTTCAGTACTTTGGCCATATGATGTGGAGAGCCAACTCATTGGAAAATACCCTAATGCTGGGAAAGATAGAAGGCAGGGGGAGAAGGGGACGACAGAGGACGAGATGGTTGGATGGCATCACTGACTCAATGGACAAGAGTTTGAGCAAGCTCCGGAAGATGGTGAAGGACAGGGAAGCCTGGTGTGCTGCAGTCCGTAGGGTTGCAAAGAGTTGGACACGACTGAACAACTGAACAACAAAAACACTCCTGCTGTGGCTGTTGTATTTGTTCAGGGATGTCTGACCTGGAAGCTATGGTCTCTGGGTTGGTGACATTCATTCCTGCTTAAGAGTCCATCATTGCTTTGTGTCTTTGACATGCATTTGATGCTTTTGTTGCAAATCACCGAGTATATAGTTGCATATATGCATATGGGCACACAGATAGCAAAAAACAACTACAAGCAATTGACTTTGTTTATAAAGTCATAATCATAGAAGCATTTAGATCCAATTCTGAGACCTGTTGTATTAGGGTTCTCTCAGGCATCAATTCAGTGCCTCCAGTTTTTATGGGATTTAAGTTGCATTTAAGGTGCTATATAAATGCAAAATAATAATAAAAAAGGAGAACAATTTTGGGCACTTTCAGATCTGTGCTATCAAACTGACTGCACAAAATTCTTCATTTTCCTTCATATATCTCTACCTGAGCATTATTTATGGTGGTAGCAAAAGAGTCAAGGCAAAATGAGAATTCATCTAGGTAAGATATCTCACTTACTCATAGGTGAAATGATGGCCTAAACTATCATCAAATTTCACTAGCAAATCCCAATGATAGAGTCATATAAAATTGCACTTGTAATGAATTGTAACTTTATGTATACTCATGGGTTTTAAAGGAAAGAAAGAATACCATTTCCTCCTATGGGTGTCAATTTAAACTATAGTTTTCTATTTTTTCATATAGGCACCTACTGAAGATAGATACAATTGTGATGATGCTGGATTTTTTAAATCCACTTTTATTCCCGAAGTAAGTATTACATGTTAACACTTTAAAATTGATCTTTAAAGCCTTGCCATTAATGTACAGGACAGAAAATCAGAGACTGTCAAATTTATACGGTATATAGCAAATAGTGGTTAGTACAATTCCCTCATGTTATGAGTGATAAGTTTGCTTTGCGATTGCATACACAGATGTGTCATATCTTGGTCTTTGAATTTCAATTCTCTTTCCATTTCATTACACTGGTTTTCTTAAGGAAAATCTCAGAAAATGTTACTTGAATAGGGTTCTAAGGTTGGGAGAGGGGAAATAGAGTATTTTCTAGAATGCCAAATAAAGTCCAATAGTTTTGATAATTTTAAAGTGCTAGTAAAATAAAGATACAATTAATACTGTCAGAAAGAGCATAAGGGAACTTGGCAAAGTAATTTTTCTAATAGGCCCAAATGGTGGCTTTCTGTTGAATCCTTGTGAAAATTCTAAGGAGATAATCTGGTGACCTCTGGGGATCTTACTCCCCACCCCACTCCCTCTAGAAAATAAAGAAGTAAAAGTGATGGTTAACTAAGTGTGTTAATAGCTCAGTCATGTCTGACTCTCTGCAACCCCATGCCCTGTAGCCTACTGGGCTCCACTGTCCATGAATTTCTCAGGCAAGAATACTGGAGTGGGTAGCCATTCCCTTCTCCAGGAGATCTTCCTGACCCAGGGATGGGACCTGGGACTCCTGCATTGGCAGGCAGATTCTTTACCACCTGAGCCACCAGGGAAGCCTCAGCCCCATTTATTTTTAATCCCTCAACCCATGTATTTCAGAGTTTCTCAAAATGAGGTCAGTGGACTACAGGCATCAAAAGCCATGTCGCACTTGTTAAACATGCAGGTTTCTGGGCCAGTCTTCAGAAATGACCAAATCACAGTCTCTGAGGGGTGCTCGTGCTCAGTCGCTGAGTCACGTCTGACTCTTTGTGGCCCCATGAACGGTAGCCCGCCAGGTTCCTCTGTCCATGGGATTTCTCAAGCAAGAAGACTGGAGTGGGTTTCCACTTCCTCCTCCAGGGGATCTTCCTGACCCAGGGATTGAACTTGAGTACTTCTGCATTGGCAGATGGGTTCTTTACCACTGAGCCACCTGGGGAGCCTCTCTAAGGGGTAAGGCCTAAGAATCAGCCCTTTGGTAACTTTCTCAGATAATTCTGAAGCATAGTCATGCTTAAGAACCATATTTAAGCATTACTCTTCTATGTTTAATTAATGGTTTGATATTGTAGATGGGCTTTACTTTGAGTTAGTGGCATTTGAAGAGGTGGCTGTTCTAAGTGTTCTTTGCAGGTGACTTTTAGTAATATTGTCTTGTAAAATAAATATTTGGTTGTCTGTGGCAGAATCTGGAAAACCTACAAAGAGTAATACATTGTGCATGTGTGTGTGTGTGTATTCAATCATGTCCAGACTCTTTGCAACCCCACACCTGTGCCCCCCAGGCTCCTATGTCCATGAGATTTTCCAGGCAGGAATACTACTGGAGGGGGTAGTCATTTCCTCCTCCGGGGTATCTTCCCAATTGAGGGAGAAAATCTGTGTCTCCTGCATCTCTTGCAGTGGTAGGTGGGTTCTTTAGCATTGAGTCACCTGGGAATTGCAGGAGATTATAAATATCAGCACAGATTGTTCTTTTATGAAGAGGTGACCTTTATTCCCACAGTGCTTAAGCCCGCCCTGTGATTTACTGTGTCCGGTAGAAGGCAGACCCTAGGGCTTGAGAAGCCCGGATGCTTCCATTCTCAGGCTGGGAATACTGGTGGAGAATGAAAATCCACGTGGAGAGAGGCTGGCTGCCTCTGCCTTCCTAGCCGTCTCCTTTGAGACCCACACCTGTGAGTGAGCCACCTGAGGACCGGTAAGCCCGGCACAAATGACCACATCATAGAATAGTGAGTTCAACAGTGAGTCTGGTTTTAAGCCACTGTCTTTTAGTGTGTTTGGTTCTGCTGGGAGGAGCAAGGTTCTGAGCTGAGTGAGAACAGGAAGAGGACGTGTTTGAAACGTGAAGCCAAGAATGAAACAAAGAAGGGCTGAGATGGGTTCTCTCTGAGTGTCCCGCGGGAGTCCAGGTGGGCTGCTGGAGGTAGCTAGGAATTCACTGTAAACTTAAAATCGTTTAAAGCAGCAGTGGTTCCCAACATTTTTGACACCAGGGACTGGTTTCTTGGGAGACAATTTTTCCATGGACCTGTAGGAGAGATGGTTTCAGGATTATTCAAGCACATTACATTTACTGTCCACTTTATTTCTATTATGATTACATCAGCGTCACCTCAGATCATCAGGCATTAGATCTCAGAGGTTGGGATCCCAGGTTTAAAGAAAAGGTGGTCAGAATGGTGTATTTTTTTTTCTGCAGTGATGGTCTGTACAGATGCAGGCTGTGAGGAAGTGGGGAGTTGGCATCAACCATGGGGGATGGCATTTCAGCAGCTGAGCTAGAAGATAGGAAAGTGAAGTGAAGGTTTATGGAAGGTTTATTCCTGTGATAATGACCTGGGTTCAGAGGAAACTCAGGGTATGGTGACTGTGAGAGACCTTGACAGGGTTTGTGGATTGCTGGACCCTTCCAGTGGGCTCATAGAACTACTAGAGCAGAGTTCTAGAGGTGATCATGGCATCCAATCCCGTCACTTCATGGCAAATAGATGGGGAAACAGTAAAAGACTTTATTTTCTTGGGCTCCAGAATCACTGTGGACAGTGACTGCAGCCATGAAATTACAAGACCTTGCTCCTTGGAAGAAAAACTATGACAAACCTGTGTGCTTAGTCAGTCAGTTGTGTCCAACTCTTTGCTACCCCCATGGACTGTAGCCCACCAGGCAGGGCTCTTCTGTCTATGGAGATTCTCCCAGCAAGAATATTGGAGTAGGTTGCCATGTTCTCCTCCAGGGGATCTTCCAAACCCAGGGATCGAACCCAAGTCTCCTGCAATGCGGGTAGATTCTTTACTACCTGAGCCACCAGGAAAGTCCAAGAATACTGGAGTGGGTAGCATATCACTTCTCCAGGGGATCTTCCTGACCCAGGAATCGAACCGGGGTCTCCTGCATTGCAGGCGGATTCTTTACCAGTTGAGCTACCAGGGAAGCCCTAGCCCTAAACAAAAAGTTATTCTAAACAAACCATAAAAAACCTAATAGGCATATTAAAAAACAGAGACATTACTTTGCTGACAAAGGTCTGTATGGTCCAAGCTATGGTTTTTCCAGTAGTCATGTATGGATTTGAGAGTTGGACTATAAAGAAAGCTGAGCGCCAAAGAATTGACGCTTTTGAACTGTGGTGCTGGAGAAGACTCTTGAGAGTCCCTTGGACTGCATGGAGATCAAACCAGTCAATCCTAAAGGAAATCAATCCTGAATATTCATTGGAAGGACTGATGCTGAAGTTGAAGCTCCAATACTTTGGCCACCTCATGTGAAGACCTGACTTGTAAAAAAAAGACCCTGATGCTGGGAAAAATTGAAGGCAGAAGGAGAAGGGAAGGACAGAGGATGAGATGGTTGGATGGCATCCCCAACTCAATGGACATAAGTTTGAGCAAGTTCTGGGAGATGGTGAAGGACAGGGAAGCCTGGCAGGCTGCAGTCCATGGGGTTGCAAAGAGTCAGATATGACTGAGCGACTGAACAACTAGAGGTAATGAGCTGGAGAGAGAGGAGCTGGCTGCCAGAGGTTGCTGTCTTGAAATCAGCACATTATTGACCTGAGATATATCAATATGTTTTTAGAGACTGATGCAAGTAACATCACCATGCAAAGTTGTTAGAGCTTAAAACTGATCAAGGGTTCATTACACAGCTTATTATTATCCTTATTATTCACATTTTGCTCCATTACATTTTTGTTCCAACCTGTGTATAAGCATAAAATTTTCAAAAATGATGCATGGTGAAATTTTGCGTGAAAAAATTTTCAGTGAATTTTATGCAGCTACTTTCTCTGATTGTCCTAGCAACATGTGTACTAGTGTCTCAGATGATGATCATAGTTCAGAATATAGTTCTGATTCAGACGATGTGAGACTTAGTGACTGCTATGGAACGGAACATGAAAATGAAACTCATAGTGCTGGAGAATGAGCCTTGGCTTCTGCAGAAGAGTGGACTGAAGACAACACTTTGCAAAAATCAGATGTTCCAGGTGTGTCAGCTGTGAATATTGAATGTAATGACCTGCAAAGTGATGGTGAAATGACAGAATGAATTTCTGTCCAGCCAGAGGAAAAATTGATGACCACAGGTGTTAAGTTTCTCCAAAAATCTTGAGTTAAAATGATGGTGGGCTAGTTCTATAAAGATCCAGGTGGGCCCAGGTGGGCCCAGGTGGACCACACTCCCCAGATTGCCTTCTTGCCCTTTTCTGTAGGGGGAAGGGAA
This sequence comes from Odocoileus virginianus, assembly GCF_023699985.2. Classification (NCBI taxonomy): domain Eukaryota; kingdom Metazoa; phylum Chordata; class Mammalia; order Artiodactyla; family Cervidae; genus Odocoileus; species Odocoileus virginianus. The sequence continues at coordinate 66,032,522 of NC_069684.1, forward strand.
TGGGGTGGAGGTGAGGTTGGGGGGGGAGGTGAGGTGAGGTGGGGTGGGGGTGGGGAGTGGGGTGGAATGGGCGCAGGCGTGGAGCTGCCGCCATCTTCCTTCCTGGTCCAAAGGCCCGGGCCGGCGCTTTCGCTCACCCACGTCGCCTATTTGCTGGCGGTCACCCCCAATGTGAGGCGGCCCTGGTCCTGCCTTCGAACCGCCCTGGATCCTCCCACAGCTTCTCCAGCCCCTGGGCCAGCTCTGTGTCTCGAGAGATGCCCGCTTCCTCAAGACCTGAGGCGGCCAGAGACGGACACCACTTCCAGATCTTTCTCTGGGTTGTCACCTCTCTGCTTTTCTCCATCTTGTTTCCAACCGTCTGCCCCGAGGCCTTCAAGTTCCAGCGTCAGATGTGAAGAGACAGCCCTCCCGCGAGTGAGTAACCAGCCAGGCTGGGTTCGGCCTCTCGTCCCGCGTCCCTAGCGGCTGCGCCTCATGGCGGCGGCAGGCGGGCTGCGCCGGCGTCTGGGCTGTGGGTCAGCTCGCGAGGGAGCGGAGGGGGAGACCGCACGCTCAGTGGAGGAGAGAACGGGAAGGAGCCGAAATGGCAGGGTGTTGCAGGAATGTTCTGTGTATATTGAAATCGCGGAGAATTAGGACCAACGTACTGTTGAGAGAACAGTATTGAGCCCTGAAGCCAAAATCCTCAAGACCCCGGGGGACCTCAGAGCCTCCATGTCTAAGCTCCACGGGAGGTGGTCTCAGGGCACCATCTGGTGACAGAAGCTCTCAAGCCGGGGGCGAGGGAGGTGGTGAGGCGGTGCTCAGTGTCCAGACCACACGAGTGAGCATGGGAGCTAAACTTGCTGGACCCGGGGCCACCGGGCGTGAGGGAGCACGAGAATGTAGCTAAAGCCTGCGGCTCTCTGTAGCGTTAAGTCCCTTTCCTCTCTCAGCAGGCGCAGCACTTTCCTGCCACATTATATTGTGACCTGGCTTTAATTGCTGGTCTGGTGATAGGAGGGGAGTTTGGTGCCCGCCCCCAGGGTAGAAATAGAGTGCGTCTGGTGAAGGAGCCAGGTGAATGAGGATGAGTGTGAGGTGCAGAGACCAGCTGCGTGCGGTGACAGGTGGATGCTGGCCTCTTGCTTTGAGGGGGAATATCTCCAGTAGCACTCCCCAACCTTTTGGACACCGGGGACCGGTTCTGTGGAAGAGAATTTTTCCACAGACCAGGCTGTGAAGTAGAGGAGATGGTTTGGGGATGATTCAAATGCATTATATTTACTGTGCACTTTATTTCTATTACTACTGCATCAGTTCCACCTGAGGTCATCAGGCATTAGATCCTGGAGGTTGGGGACCCCTGATCTACAGGGCTCTCCCAGCCTCTGAGCCCCAGGTAAAACTGGTCAAGTGTTCCATGCTTCCTAATTCCTTATGCATCCTACTCCCCTAGGAAAACTTCTTGAAGTCTGCTTCTTAGGGAAACTGACCAGTTACCCCTTCCGTTTTGAAATTCTCTTTTCTCTTTGCTTCCAGGGCATGGTATTCTCTTAGGTTTTTTCCCTGCCACACTAGCTCCTCTTCCTCAGAGTTTTCTGGTTTTTCCTTACCTCCCTGTCTTGTAAACTTGAGATCCTTTTCCTCCACTCACTTTGAGGTGAGCTGATCCTGACTCATGGCTTTAAATAGAATATATAAATAAAATGGACTGAAAGACCTTGGACTGCTTTATGAAGGCTATGTGCCCACATTGGAGGTTAACCATCATGAATTTAAAATAAGACTGATGGGCAAGGTGATGTGTTTTTTTTTTTTTTCCTAGCCATGTTCATTGTCTAATCATAAACAGACATTCACTCATTTATTTATTCAGTCAATAAATTCTTGTTTAGTTTCTTTGTGTCAGGCATTTTTTTAAGAGGGATGGCTGAGACCAAAATGGACCCAGACCCCAAACCCATGGCCTTGTGGGGTTTATATCTTGGTAGATGTGGTCCATTACTCAGAGGTCATTGGTCAGAGGCCTTAGTCTTGTAAAATTTATTGGAGAGGTTAATACTTCTTTCAGGCATGCTGTGACAATAAAGTGAGATTATGTACAAAGTGGGTGGGATCTTGTGTTAGGCTTAGGAGTTCAAGTGGTAGTTGTTTGTTTTTTTTTAGAGAGCTGCTGCTGCTATTAGTCACTTCAGTGGTGTTTGACTCTGTGGGACCCCATAGATGGCAGCCCACCAGGCTCCCCCATCCCTGGGATTCTCCAGGCAAGAACACTGGAGTGGGTTGCCATTTCCTTCTCCAATGCATGAAAGTGAAAAGTGAAAGTGAAGTCGCTCAGTTGTGTCTGACCCTTCGCAACCCCATGGATTGTAGCCTACCAGGCTCCTCCGTGCATGGGATTTTCCAGGCAAGAGTACTGGAGTGGGTTTTTTAGAGAGATTTTGGGTGTTTTTTTGGTTACAGCTTCAGAAACATGTGACTGCCTCTTACAGTTCTCAGATTGAGATTTCCAGTGTTCTTTAATCCATGGTATTTATTTTGCAACATGAGTAAAAAAGATGAGTCTAACAAACCCGTACTTTTGTACTAGGCACACAGTGACCTGGACAATGCAATTTTTCATTCTCCCTCTCATGCCATATAGAATGACTAGTAAAGATGCTTTCTTCCCCAGAGCATGTTCAAAGAACACCCATTTTCAACATGCCATGATGCCTTTCCCTGACACTGTCCTTGAATAGACAGTTGTGTTGAGGTCTCTCTTCCTGAACTCACCAGAATTTTCACAGTCTGCATCTCAAATCCCCAGTTTAGCCTAATCTTACTCTCTTTCCATCCTGAACCGAGATGCTGAAAATGAGTACCTCTTCTCTTTTTGATATAAATAATTTTTTGAAAACAACATACCAATAGACAGTATCACTGTGGTTTCAGATTTCTGGTGGTAACTGAAAAACTAGTGTTTTGTAGCTCCCTGTTTTTGGATTAATCATGTCTATCAGCAGGGCTTCCCTGGTGGCTCGCTGGTAAAGAATCTGCCTGCCCATGCAGGAGAAGTGGGTTCGATCCCTGGGTTGGGAAGACCCCTTGGAGAAGGAAATGGCAACCCACTCCAGTGTTCTTGCCCAGTCCCATAGACAGAGGAGCCTGGCACCGTCCCTGGAGTTGCAAAGAGTCGGACATGACTGAGATCAAGCAGCAGCAGCTTCTTTCATTGTTGTTTCTACTTCCTCCTCCTCCTCCTCCTGGGGATTAATTCTCTATTAATTTTTTCCTTAGTTCTCTTTTTCAGTGAGCTCAGTCCCTCCCTTTGTCCCCTGGTTCTTGTCCTTTATCCACCTTCCCTTACGTTGTTCCTCCCTTGTGCTACACTTTGATTTTTTTATACCAGATTTTTGTTTTCCAGCCAACAATTGTCTTTGAGTCTTTTAAGAGTTTCCAGCTCATTCTTGCTCACGTTTCTTACCTTCTCCCAGTCCTCCTCCCCTCTTCTTTCTTTCTTTTGTCCTCCCTCCCTGCTCTGACCCTCTGGTTCTCTTTCAATTACTGCTTTTAATTAGGACTGCTGTGTTGCAGAATGATAGAGAAGTATAATGAGATATGGATGAGAAGGAGCCTCGGGTTTTTAGGCTTCAAAGCCTTATTCTTTTATCTTTGTCCTTCGGATCTGAAGATTCTGTTTCTACTTCTATTTCCCATGGGTGTGACTCTTGAGCTTCCCCCTTTGCTCTGTGGAGGATCTTATCAAAGGTCCCCAAAGACTTTTTCATTGCCAGCAGTAAAGGTCATTTCTCCTGAAAATCATTTAGTAGTTCTTCTAGAATCCTCTTAGTCCATGTATGCTACCTCTTTTTACCTTGTTTCTTCCTGCCCTGACCTGAACTGTAACCTGAATATTGACAGCATCCTTGGGGAATAGGTCAGGATTTCCATATTTATTAACTATCCTGTGTGAAGACTATGATTTCCTTTTGGTTTGGACCTAATTGCTTCTGTGGTGTTCATCTTGAGGCTTTGTGTTAATTAGTCTACATAATGCACATGGCTGAAGTCTCTCTCTAGGGCAGTTTACTGCTTTGGGGAGTATTGTGTTTTGAAAGTGTAATGTCGCTCACAGCAAAATACATGGCAGTGTCAGCCTCTGGAACAGGGTGGGTTTGGGACCAGGGTTTGAGCAGAGAAGTAACAAAATGAATTCTTTCTCTATTGCTTTGTTTTTCTTTACTGTCTGACAGGGGGTTCTGCTCTTATCTTCCAGGAGGCAAGGAAAGAGAAGACAAGAAAAAGAAAAATAAGGGAGGGGGCTGAGGGTGGGATGGAAAGATGGAAGGGCAGGCAGCTATGTGAACTGAGCTGCTCAGATGAAGGAGATGAACAGAAAGATTACCAGCAGGTGTTCTACATTTTTCTTTCTCAATGTGCCACCTCCATCCCTTCTAACTTTCTTACTCTTTGATCTCATGCTGTCTCAGTCAGTTCAATCTCTCAGTCGTGTCCAACTCTTTGCAACCCCATGGACTGCAGCACGCCAGGCTTCCCTGTCCATCACCAACTCCCGGAGCTTACTCAAACTCATGTTCATCGAGTCGGTGATGCCATCCAACCATCTCATCCTCTGTTGTCCTCTTCTCCAGCCTTCAATCTTTCCCAGCATCAGGGTCTTTTCCAGTGAGTCAGTTCTTCTTATCAGGTGGCCAAAGTATTCAGAGTTTCAGCTTCAGCATCAGTCCTTCCAATGAATATTCAGGACTGATTTCCTTTAGGATTGACTTGTTTGATCTCTTCTCCAACACCACAGTTCATAAAGCATCAATTTTTTGGTGCTCAGCTTTCTTTATAGTCCTACTTTCACATCCATACATGATTACTGGAAAAACCATAGCTTTGACCAGATGGACCTTTGTTGGCAAGGTGATGTTTCTGCTTTAGAATTGCTGTCTAGGTTTGTCACAGCTTTTCTTCCAAGGAGCAAGTGTCTTTTGATTTCATGGCTGCAGTCACCATCTGCAGTGATTTTGGAGCCCAAAAAATAACATCTCTTACTGTTTCCATTGTTTCCCCATCTATTTGCCATGAATTGATGGTACCAGATGCCATGATCTTAATTTTTTGAATGTTGAATTTTAAGCCAGCTTTTTCACTCTCCTTTTTTACTTTCATCAAGAGGCTCTTTAGTTCTTCTTTGCTTTCTGCCTCGAGAGTGTTGTCATCTGTGTATTGGACGTTATTGATATTTCTCCCAGAAATCTTGATTCTAGCTTGTGCTTCGTACAACCTGACATTTCTCATGGTGTCCTCTGCATAGAAGTAATAAGCAGGGTGACAGTATACAGCCTTGACATACTCCTTTCCCAATTTGGAACCAGTCTGTTGTTCCATGTCCCGTTCTAAATGTTGCTTCTTGACCTGCATACAGATTTCTCAGGAGATAGGTGAGGTCTTCTAAGGGCTTGCTGTTTCACAGAGAACTGCTGTTGTCATGGAACAAGCATGAATTGGTCTCTCACTTTCAAGTGAGATAGTGACTAAAATTTAGAGCTTTATTTACTAGCTAAGAGATGAAAAATAGACTAAAGTCTTTGATTGCCTAATCATTTGCCCAGTTAGATAACTGGGAACAGTTGGGATTCCTTTAAGGTGGTTGTATACCTTCCTTGGAACTTGCCTTGTAGCTCAGTCAGTAAAGAATTTGCCTGCAATGCAGGAGACCAGGGTTCGATCCCTGGGTTGGGAAGATTCCCTGGAGAAGGAAATGGCAACCCACTCCAGTATTCTTGCCTGGAGAATCCCATGGACAGAGGAGTCTGGCAGGCTACAGTCCATGGGGTCACAAGAGTCATACACAACTTAGTGACTAAACCACCGCCAGCACATACCTTCCTTATGAAAGTCAGATGAGACTTACATCATAGGAATACCTTGAAGGTAAAATTTACAGTACAGAAGCGAAACGGATGTGTATAAAGATACTTTTTTTTTCTCAGCAAAGTGTAAATTTATGAGAGCTGTCGAGAGTCTGTTGATTCTTAGTAAGCAGAGTTGAGTTGCAGATTTTAAATGCAGAGACTCTGACTATCCAAAACAGGATAAGCCAACATTTAACCAAAGGCATGAAGCAGGGAGTGTCTTAAAGCATCTTGAGCTTAGATTGGGACAGGGCTTGACACAGAGTTTTCAAACCAGGAAAGGCCAGATAGTGAATATTTATGGCTTTGCAGGCCACATGGTCTCTGTCGCAGCTTACATAAAATGAGCATCAGTACAGTTCTTGGAACATAGTTTCAGATTATATCATTGGTATTCTGGTGGCAGCAAATAAAGATAAAGGCAAAGTACTTGGTTTAAAAACTTTAAACGCATCCTTAGGGCATTTCTTGATACATCAACTTCTTAAGTGTGTTAGAAGCCATCAAAATGAATCAGTTGCTGTCCTCAAATTTAGGATTTCCTTGGAAAGGCCATATGGAATAGAATGTGCTTCAATCAGCTTTGCATAAATGACTTGATTCCTCTTTCTCTTATCTCTCAGAATGCTCCTCCATCATGCTATATAACATTACATTGTAATGTGTCACATCAGGAGGACTTGTAGTGTTCCATTTTTATACAGCACAATATCAGATAGTGGGATTGATCATGGTTTTTCATGGTGTGCAAGATATTTGCTGGTGATGTTGAGACAGTAGACTTAAATTTTTTTTTTTTTAGTTTTTTTATTGTTGAATTTTTTAAATATAAATTTATTTGTTTTAATTGGAGGCTAATTACTTTACAGTATTGTAGTGGGTTTGCCATACATTGACATGGATCTGCCATGGGTGTACATCACCCGTAGACTTCATTGTTGAGCCCTCAATTGTATTCCCAAAACTTTGGAAGTAACTTCATGTGATTCTTAGGTCATGACTCTTAGAATTCAAATCAAACTTGTTTAAATGCCTCATGTGATCATTAGTTGGAGACTAGAATATATAATCGGGGGAAAATTAGATTTTTAATAATCCAGTTACATTTGCTACCTACTCAGCTTACTGGTGCAGAACAATGCACAGGCCTGTAATCAGTGGCACTGTTTGGTCAGAGGAAGAAAAGACAAGCTCACAGGAGAGTTTCCTAGGCGTATCCTAAAGGTATTGTTCTTTGATTTTGTTTGTTTTGACTGTGCTGGGTCTTTGGGGCTGCGCAGGCTCTTCTCTGGTTGCAGTGTGTGGGCTTCTCCTTGCAGTGGCCTCTCTCGATACGGAGCACAGGCTCTAGGGCACGTGGGCGCAGCAGTTGTGGTTGAGTAGCTGTGGTGCGCCGTCTCAGCGACGGCGGCATGTGGGCTCGTCCCAGATCAGGGATTGAACCCATGTCTCCTGCATTGGCCAGGAGCTGACTGTGGCTCAGAGTTTGAACTCCTTATTGCCAAATTCAGATGTAAATGGAAGAAAGTAGGGAAAACCACTAGATCATTCAGGTATGACCAAAATCAAATCCCTTATGATTATACAGTGGAAGTGACAAACAAATTCATGGGATTAGATCTGATAGACTAGTGCCTGAAGAACTATGGATGGAGGTTCGTGATGTTGTACAGGAGGCAGTGATCAAAACCATCCCCAAGAAAAAGAAGTGCAAAAAGGTAAAATGGTTGACTGAGGACGCCTTACAAATAGCTGAGGAAAGAAGAGAACCTAAAGGCAAAGGAGAAAAGGAAAGATATACCCATTTGAATGCTGAGATATACCCATTTGAATGCTGAGTTCTATGTTAATGTTGCTTATCAACATATGAAGCTGCGGTGTGGGTGTGAAAAGTCCAGCCTGTACAAAGAGGAGGGCATGTAGATTCACAGGCTTTCTATTTATTTGTAAGACCGTTGTCTGACTTTTGAGAAAAAAGAATTTGTGATATATTTTATTGTTTGCGTGCACGTGCGCGCTCAGTTGTTTAGTTGTATCTGACTCTTTGCGATTCCATGGACTGCAGCCCACGAGGCTCCTCCGTCCATGGAACCCTCTAGGCAGAAACACTGGGGCGGGTTGCCATTTATTGTTTGGCATAGCCTCAATTACTCAAGAGGAATTAGATTAGGTATACACAGACCTGTGGATCTAAACTCAGTCTCCTGAATAGAGAAAGCTGGGTCCCAATGACTCAGAGTGAGAAAATGGTGATAATGAGTTTGAGAAAAGTATGACAAAGCATCTGCAAAACAGGAGTAGAGATAATTTGCTAAGTAGCAACACTGAGTCTCACAGTGCTGGGTACATATTGTAAAACGATAGAACCAAAGAATGAAACTTTTTCACAGTGGTGTTATCTTAATGGAAACCACTTAGAGCAAATCACTGCAAATTGCATTTTGATCCCAACACTATACAATGACTTTTCAAAAAGTAAGAATGCATTGTTTTTCTTAAATTCAATTTCTTTGTTTTGGAAGCAGCCTCCAAACTTTCAAGCAAAAAATGTAAGAAAAAACATTTTTTTTTTCTGGAGAAAAATCTTGAGTAATTCTTAAAAATCAAGATTTTTTTGTTGTTATTCAGTCGCTAAGCTGTGTCCTACTCTTCTCGACCCCGTGGACTTCAGCATGCCAGGCTTCTCTTTCCTTGACTATCTCCTGGAGTTTGCTCAGACTCATGTCCAACCATCTCATCCTCTACCATGCCCTTCTCTTCTTGCCTTCAATCTTTCCCAGCATCAGGGCCTTTTCTGGTGAATTGGGTCTTTGCATCAAGTGGCCAAAGTATTGAAGGTTCAGCTTCAGCATCAGTTCTTCCAATGAATAATTAGTGTTGATTTCCTTTAGGATTGACTGGTTTGATCTCCTTGCAGTCCATGGGATGCTGAAGAATCATCTAAATAATTTTTAAAAGTTAAGACATGAATGCTCTTAAAAACCTTGCTCCTTTCTCTGTGTACTTTCATGTGGCCTAGTGATGAGAATCTGAAAAAGAGAACCGTATCTTTTTCCTTAGAATATTAACTGTCAGGGCAATCAGTGAATATTTATAAAATAATAAATGGCTAAACAATGCCATCTGAACCAGACAGCATTACATGAGAGAAAAAAATGATAGGCCATGCATGCACTTGCCCTAAAACAGGTATAAAAGTAAATAATACAAGTTAGATAATATACCTGTGGCTAAAGGTACCAGAGAGATAATGTCTTTGAGCAATTGCAGTTTATAATTAATAGCCAGTTGAATTCCACAGATAATTTATCAGACTTAATTCTCATGGGTGGGCCATTTAGGTGGGCATTTCTAGATGTGAGAACCTCCTTTAGTCCCTGCCTTGTGTGGGGTCCTAGAAGGCAAGGTTTATATTTTCCTATTGTGTTCTGTGTGGCTGAATGAAGCTTCTGTTCTTTGTCTTGATAGATGTAGGAGATAGGTTTCAATTGTTTAAACTTTTCAGTTCAGTTGTTTAGACTTTTCATGATTTTTTTTTAAATCCAGAAATTATAGGAATTCCTGGGGGCTTTTTCAGTCAGTCTGGACAGCACTTTCTTGACATCCTTGGCCCTTGGGCAAAGGGTGCTGACGCCTCCTGCTGGTGCTGTCTTGTGTCTGCTCTGCCATCCATGTGGGGCAGAGGCAGCTCTCAATTTGGGCAGAGGGTTTCTGGGGCTGGGTGAAGGGCTCTGGGCATCCAGGCCCCCTCCCTAGTACTGGGGGTGGGCACTCTGGCCTTGGACAGTGAGGCTGGAGGAGAAGGGTTGGGCTTTGGGGACAGCTCAGGCTCCAGCAGTTGGGGCCTCATAGCTGAGCATGTAGTCATCACTGAGATGACCAAAATAGGTTTCTGATAGATACTTGGTCTTCATTCAGAGTTCCTGGCTCACAGTTCCCCAGAACATTGGGATATACTAAGTGCAAGTGAGAAAGGTGCCTTGTTTAGTGAATATGGTGACTTTCAGAAGCGCCTGAGGATGCAGACTCTGCCAGGAGAACCAATCATGTGATGAGCAGGTTGGAACTTTCAGTCCCACGCATCCCCTATTTCTGGGAGAGGCTTGAGGTTAAATCATCTACTGTTGGCTCGTGACTTAGTCAGTTATGACTGTGTAATGAATGAAGCTCCATAAAGACCTGAAAGGACACTTTCTGGCCTTTGAAGGGCTTCCACACTTGGGGGATCAGAATCATTGGGCGTGGCACCGTGTGAGGCCCCAAGGTCCGGGAAGACAGGAGTGCCTGTGTTGGGGACCTTGCCCCGTGTGTCTCTTCATCTGGCTATTGATTCAAATCCTTTAAATATCCTTTGTGATAAAAATCAGTGATCCAGTGAGCAAGCAGATTTTCTTGAGTTCCGTGAGCTCTTCTAGTGTTGAATCTGAGGAGGGAATCATTGCAACCTTGAGCTTGTAGCCAGTTGTTCAGAAGTGCAGGTATCAAGAAGGGCTTGTGACTGGCCCCTGAAGTGGAGGATGATCCTGTGGGGTGAGCCCTTTACCTGTGGAATCTGACTCTGTCTCTGGGTAGGTAGTGTCAGAACTGAGTTGACATCTTGCTGGGATTTTTTTTTTAACCATTATTTTTATTGTGTAATTGCTTTACAATGCTGTGTTAGTTTCTGCTGTACAAGAGAATAAATCAGCTCCAAGTATTTATGTCTCCTCTTCCTCTTGAGCCTCGCTCCCCTCCCCCTAATCTGCTGGGATTTGAGAAATGGTTGTTGCTGGTAGAAGACTCCACATATACTGTTAAGGTTCATGTGGGGGAGAGCAGCTGTTTGTGCTTACTCGGTAGCAGGACTGGATTTCTCTTTGGAATAATGCATCTTGCTCACTTGTGATCCATGTGTCCTGGAGGGCACTGACACCACCTCCAGCTCCTGACCTGGCTAAATCAGATAGGGATTCCAGGTGGCATGAATGCTGAAGAACCTACCTGACAATGCAGGAGTTGCCAGAGACACCTGTTTGATCCCTGGGTTGGGAAGATCCCCTGGAGAAGGGAATGGCAACCCACTGCAGTATTCTTGTATGGGAAACCCCACGGACAGAGATTGGCAGTTCATGGGGTCGCAGAGAGTCTGGCATGACTGTGCACACATGCACCCTGTATCTTTGCTGGAACTGTCAGAAAAAGGCGCCCTCTTTCTGCTGAGGTTGCTGTACTGGTCATCTGTGAGCTTGATCTTGTCATTAACATCCTTCTCCCCTTCTTGGCAACCCACTCCAGTACTCTTGCCTGGAGAATCCCATGGACAGAGGAGCCTGGTAGGCTACAGTCAGTCCATCGGGTCACAAAGAGTCAGACACGACTGAGCGACTTCACTCACCCCTTGTTGGGGAAGCCTGCTTGAAAGTAGAATTAGCACAGATGAGAGAGAGATAGTATCTCTCAGCATAAGGACCGTTAGACCCACCGGTTCCTGGGCTTGCAAAGTACAGAATTAACACGTTACTTTTTTAAAAGAAGTTTTTAGGGATAGGTTTTCTGTCACTTGCATTTTATATCTCCATTTTAGAGCTCTTTGTTTAAAAGTTTATGGTGGAAATTAAGTTTTCTTCTATAAATTTTTATTTTGATATTGTCTAGGTGATAGTCATGATCTTAAATCCTAGATACCATGTCTGAAGTTTCAGGTAACATTTCTAATACAATGTGCAGCTTTTCAAATGAGTCAGCTCTTCACATCAGATGGCCAAAATATTGGAGTTTCAGCTTCAACATCAGTCCTTCCAATGAACACCCAGAACTGATCTCCTTTAGGATGGACTGGTTGGCTCTCCTTGCAGTCCAAGGGACTCTCAAGAGTCTTCTCCAACACCACAGTTCAAAACCATCAATTCTTTGGCGCTCAGCTTTCTTTATAGTCCAACTCTCACATCCATACGTGACCACTGGAAAAACGATAGCCTTGACTAGATGGACCTTTGTTGACAACATAATGTTTCTGCTTTTTAATAGGCTGTGTAGGTTGGTCATAACTTTCCTTCCAAGGAGTAAGTGTCTTGTTAATTTTATGGCTGCAATCACCATCTGCCGTGATTTTGGAGCCCCCCCAAAATAAAGTCAGCCACTGTTTCCACTGTCTCCCCATCTCTTTGCCATGAAGTGATGGGACTGGATGCCATGATCTTAGTTTTCTGAATGTTGAGCTTTAAGCCAACTTTTTCACTCTCTTTCACTTTCATCAAGAGGCTCTTTAGTTCTTCTTCACTTTTTGTTGGTAAAAGGTATGTGACGTTTATTCTAATAAACTTACAATTTCTAGTTACATTTTAAATCATTTATTTCACTCACCTTAATATATGCAAACTGTTGTGAGAATGTTTTTTAAGTTCTTGCTGTTTATACGTAGTATTCCTACATAGTAATGTATTGGTATTAACACAGGCATACTAATCCTTTGAAATGATAATTAAGTGAACTATTAAAAGTTTACTTGAAAGAGAGCATTTTTAGGAAATGTTTTAAGGTGAAATAAGAATCAGGTCGGAGAAGGCAATGGCACCTCACTCCAGTGCTCTTGCCTGGAAAATCCCATGGACGGAGGAGCCTGGTAGGCTACAGTCCATGGGGTTGCGAAGAGTCAGACACGACTGAGTAACTTCGCTTTCACTTTTCACTTTCATGCATTGGAGAAGGAAATGGCAACCCACTCCATGTTCTTGCCTGGAGAATTCCAGGGACTGGGGAGCCTGGTGCGCTTCCATCTATGGGGTCGCACAGAGTCGGACACGGCTGAAGTGACTTAGCAGCAGCAGCAGGAATCAGGTATCTTATTTAACAGTAGATATCATCAGTGTTACATTTTCTTGAGTAATACAAAGGAAAGTAGGAACAATTTGAAACTTCTTTGTCATTTGGACATTTAATATAGATTTGATTAAATGTTTTATGCCTGACTATACTGTTGTTTTAGCTTGGAATTTTCTCAGTAAATGAAAACCCTAACTTCAGAAGTTAGGCTTGTGAATCGAGCCATCCTGGTAAACTATCAGATGGTTATAATAAGCTATCCTGATAACTCAGGGTTGAGGGTTTTTAAGGGTCAGGTGTTTGATTTATCTCTAAGTATGATTACCTTGACCCAATCTGTGGTGGTAAATAAGAGAGCAGGGGAGGAGCCAAAGGTGAAGCAGACAGTGGGAGCAGTGACACTTACCAAGCTGTTGGGTTCAGCAGCCAGCATGCTTCTGAACCCATTTCAGTTCTGGAAACTTTCTTCAAGTGCACGCTGACAGAGAAGCCCTGTTTGCAGAACAAGTGGAAGGCTCAGGAGTCTACAGATCATGGTTCCCACAAGGTGGCCTCTCAGAGCTGCTGGAGCAGTTTCCCCCATCCTGGTCGTCTGATGGGAGGCCGGCTAGGCAGGGCTGCTGTGCAGGCCCATTTCTTTTGCTTGTAAGCTGACAGTCTCCGTGTGTTCCAGAGTCTCCTGGACTGGATACATCATTAAATTACAAAGTAGTAAATACCTTCATTTGTACCATTTTTTTCCTAGATTCCACATATAATTGGTATTATTAATATATGATATTTGTCTTTCTGTGTCTGACATTTCACTCAGTATGACAATCTCTAGGTATATCCATGTTACTGCAGATGGCATTCATTCATGCTTTTTTATGGCTGAGTAATATCCCATTTATATATGTATCATATCTTCTTCACGTGTTCATATGTCTGTGGACATCTAGGTTGCTTCCATGTCCTGACTATTATAAATAGTGCTGCAGTGAACGTTGAGGTGCATGTGTCTTTTCAAGTTATGGTTTTCTGCAGTTACATTCCCAGAAGTGGGATTGCTGGCTAGCACAGGGAACTCGACTCAATACTCTGTAATGGCTGATATGGAAAAAGAATAGAAAATAGAGTGGATACATGTGTATGGGCTTCTGTGGTGGCTCAGACTGTAAAGAATCTGCCTGCAATGTGGGAGGCACATTGTTACCTGGAAGAGATCCTCAGAATGTATTTAATTCTTTTTATTAAGGCATGGGTATATTCACTTTACCTAAACAGATAACTTTGAATGTTAAGTTATTCCATTGCTTATTTTGTAATATTAACAAAACTGTAGTGACCATCCAATAAGTTACTCTTCCTTCATCCATAGTGTGTAAATGTTGTTATTTAGTCATGAAGTTGTCTGTGACCCCATGGACTATAGCCCGCCAGGCTCCTCTGTCCATGGGATTTCCCAGGCAAGAATACTGGGGTGGGTTGCCATTTCCTTCTCCAAGGTTCCCGACCCAGGAATAGAGCTTGCGTCTCCAACATTGGCAGGTAGATTCTTTAATGCTGAGCCACCAGGGAAGCCCATTGTGTAATTACCTGAAACCAATAAAATAACTCTAAATATTATAAGGTTTTTTGCTAGTACTTTTCTTTTTCTTTACTGATAACTTTCTTTCTTCTTTATTGGCATATATTCTTTATTTTCATTAAAAAAGGGCAATTTTCAGGGATGTTCTAGGATTTGGATCAATGTTTATGAAAATTGCTTAAAATCTAAAGGTGTTTGTAATGGCTCCCTTTATATGGACATTTTAATTATTTGCATGCCCTCAGGTCATAAACTGAGTTCTGTCATACTGGCAAGAAAAACTGAGTTCTGTCATACTGGCAAGAATCTTTTGAGATAAGAGCCATGGCTTGGATAGCTTATGATAAAGGAAACAGTGCATTGCATGCCTTAAAAATCAGAGATGACTGATGTATTCCAGAAATTTCCTTAGAGTTTCAGCAGTTCAGGACCTGCTGTGCACAAATAAAGGCAGAGGATCTTTATCACCAACTCCTATTCTGACAGGCATAGTAGGATCTACTTTTTTTTCCTTAGAGCCCAGGAAATGGTAGTTACATAGAAGGACTGCAAAGCTAAAATTCTCTGCTGAATTAGTGAAGCTAATTGTCAGAGGTGGGAGGCAGTACCCAGTATTTACTCTGTGATACAATTAAGGCAATATTGCCAATTTGTTTATTTTAGCATCTGCCTTATTTATGATGAGGCATATATAACTTACTATTTGGAAAGTGAAATACCATGTTTCTGATGTATAACACATTTTAAGCACTTGGAGCCTGTTGATAGCTCCATAATGAGGTTCGAAAGCATTTATCTGTAGGTATTGTGAAATCTAATGTAGTTATGAGGGTGCTGGCATTTGCCTTAGCAAACACATTTCTGGACTGTTTTCGACCTGGCCGAATGCTGAGTCATTTCTGCCCTCTCCCTCACTGGTTGTGAGGGAGCTCAGTAGGGCACCCAGGTGACCTGCTTTCTAATGGACAGAGCTGGATGTGCACTGTGGGAAAACATCTTCAGTGTTGTATTAGTGGAAATGAGCCATAAGGCCAGCACATGGCCTTCAGGAAAGATCTGATGTGCTTATGCAAATCCAAACATCCCAAGCATGTTCGGAATTAGGATAGGTACAGATTTCAGGCCAGAGCTGTGACAAAGGATACTGGGGGAGGGAGTTGGGGTACTGAACACCTCAGAAGAATGCTTTTATTTTTTAAAATTTTATTTTGTTCTTAATTGGAAGATAATTGCTTTACAATATTGCACTGGCTTCTGCCTTGCATCAGCATGAATCAGCCATAGGTATAGATATGTCCTCTCCCTCTCAAGCGTCCCTCCCACCTCCCTCTCCATCCCACCCGTCTAGGTTATCACAGAGCCCCAGCTTTGGGTTCCTTGCATCCTACAGCAAATTCCCACTGGCTGTCTATTTTACATATGGTAGTATGTATGTTCAGTACTACTTTTGAACCAGAAGGCAATTTCCATAGCACATCGGGGTGGAGGAGGGGGTCTCCTTCTATGAAGACATGACAAGCTTTTCTGTTTCAAGAAGTAATAAACCGCAGTTCGTATAATTTTCCCAGAGCTGTACATATTTTAACCAAGAGAAGTAAACACCCTACATATGCGTGCCTGTGAGTGAGTTGGGGGAGATTCCCCGTTTTACGTTTTCTGTGTAAATACAGCTTGAGAGTTCTGAGGGGCTGGGTCTTTGTGCGTTAGAGGTGTGTTCTAATGTGCATCCAGCATGCTGTGGAATCGGCTTCTGATATAACCGTGAAAGCAAAGCTCAGGGAATTGCCGTGTCTGCCTGATGTACTGGGTCTTAGGAGAGGTCTGCGGGTTCTTGTGTACTGCTCACAAATCCTGCTGAATTTCAGAGCTGGGATTTAGGTCGAGTCCTCCCTTCTGACCTCCAAATTGTCTCACCTTCTCATTCTCTAGTTTTTTATGGTATACACTGAAGTTCAGTAAATCCAGCATTCTTAGCATCGAAAAGGAGAGGAAGTTGAGGTGATAAGATAGTTTAGGAGGGAGGAGAGGTCTAAAAATACGAGCAGGAAGAGAGAGAATGCAGAGAAAGGGGACAGGCAGTCAGGTGGCATCTAAGCGAGGTGGCAGGATTTAAGAGATGAAGCTGGGATGGGAGTGTCAGAGTGAAAAGGGACCTGAGAAGAGGCTGCAGGTAGAGATCAAACAGACACGTGGCACCACAAAGACGGGTGTGACCCAGCAGGTTTATGACCACAATTGACAGCTCCAAAATCCGACTGCGGCTGTGG
This sequence comes from Odocoileus virginianus, assembly GCF_023699985.2. NCBI lineage: Eukaryota > Metazoa > Chordata > Mammalia > Artiodactyla > Cervidae > Odocoileus > Odocoileus virginianus. The sequence continues at coordinate 66,049,051 of NC_069684.1, forward strand.
CAATGACCAGAGAAAGGTAGGAGGTGGGAAGGTCTAGGCTGAGACGTGACTTTTTCTGAATAGCCTTGTTCAGGATGAGATTTTATTCTTGTTCATTCACAGCCCCTAATTGCCTACATCAAATCTCCCTCTCTCATTTTGTATGGACATATCAGGCAGGTCTCCTTGCTTCCCCAACTACTTTTAGTTATTAAAGTCCAGTCCTGCCTGTTTAGAACTTGCTTTTTTCTTCAGTAGATGGTGGGGCTTAGGACATGGACTCCTGAGGTAGAACTAATAAATTTTTTTTTGGCAGTAGCTGTGTGTAGACGAAACTCTCTGCCCTCAATTTCCTGTCCTTTATGTAAGGACACTTGGATCTACCTTATAGTTGCCAAGGATGAAAGTAAGACATGTCAGGCACTGAGAACGGTACCTGGAATGTAATTGGTCTGTGTCTCATTTCCGCTTGGTAGGGGGACCTCAGTTCAGTTCAGTTCAACTGGGGCTCAGTCGTGTCTGACTCTTTGCGACCGCATAAACTGCAGCACGCTAGGCCTCCTTGTCCATCACCAACTTCCGGAGTTTACCCAAACTCATGTCCATTGAGTTGGTGATGCCATCCAACCATCTCATCCTCTGTCGTCCCCTTCTCCTCCTGCCCTCAGTCTTTCCCAGCATCAGGGTCTTTTCAAATGAGTCAGTTCTTCGCATCAGGTGGCCAAAGTATTTGAGTTTCAGCTTCAACATCAGTCCTTCCAATGAACGCCCAGGACTGATGACATGATCCATTTCATTTCTCCCCCAGTTTTGGCATCTAGAGGTTGGGAGATGAGTATTGCCTGCTTAGGAACATGTTTTGCACATCTTGCTTCTAGTCATAATATCCTGTGTGTGTGGCAGAGGATGTAGGCTGGATGAGGAGAGGGAAAATTGGGAGACAGGGCTGATCTTATGTAAGTGGTCCTGGCACTGCTTTTCTGGGTAACTTGCTGGTCATGGAGGATCTCTGGGAAGCTGCTGTCCAGCTGTGGGGCAGACATCTGAATTCTTCTGAAGGTCCTATCCCAACTGCACGCTGCTCTCACGTGGGAGACCTCTTCCATCTCCCCAGACTGGGCCCCAATACCCTGAATCCCTATGCTACTTGTGGTTAATGATCTTCCTTCTTAAGCACCTTTCCTGCCTCATTCCCACCAACTAAAAATCTTAGTGTTTGGAATCGTACAAATACAGCCTTCAGAAAATCTGTCTCCACAAAAGTCTGAGACTTCTGTGTCAGAATTTGAAGGCCACTTTAATAAGAAAGGCTCAGATCCACTCCTCTACAAAGCCTCTCTTGCATGGTGAAGATGTTGGCCTCAGTTCAGTTCAGTTCAATTGCTCAGTCGTGTCTGACTCTTTGCGACCCCATGAACCACAGCACACCAGGCCTTCCTGTCCATCACCAACTCCTGGAGTCCACCCAAACCCATGTCCATTATGTTGGTGATGCCCTCCAACCATTCTCATCCTCTGTTGTCCCCTTCTCCTCCTGCCCCTCAATCTTTCCCAGCGCCAGGGTCTTTTCCAGTGAGTCAGCTCTCCGCATCAGGTGGCCAAAGTATTGGAGTTTCAGCTTCAGCATCAGTCCTTCCAATGAACACCCAGGACTGATCTCCTTTAGGATGGACTGGTTGGATCTTCTTGTAGTCCGAGGGACTCTTAAGACTCTTCTCCAGCACCACAGTTCAAAAGCATCAATTGTTCAGCACTCAGTTTTCTTCACAGTCCAACTCTCACATCCATACGTGACCACTGGAAAAACCACAGCCTTGACTAGACGGACCTTTGTTTGCAAAGTAATGTCTCTGCTTTTTAATGTGCTGTGTAGGCTGGTCATAACTTTCCTTCCAAGGAGTAAGCGTCTTTTAATTTCATGGCTGCAGTCATCATCCACAGTGATTTTGGAGCCCCCCAAAATAAAGTCAGCCACTGTTTCCACTGTTTCCCCATCTATTTGCCATGAAGTGATGGGACCAGATGCCATGATCTTAGTTTTCTGAATGTTGAGCTTGAAACCAACTTTTTCACTCTCCTCTTTCACTTTCATCAAGAGGCTCTTTAATTCTTCTTCACTTTCTGCCATAAGGGTGGTGTCATCTGCATATCTGAGGTTATTGAGATTTCTCCCAGCAATCTTGATTCCAGCTGGTGCTTCCTCCAGCCCAGCATTTCTCATGATGTACTTTGCATATAAGTTAAATAATCAGGGTGACAATATACAGCCTTGATGTACTCCTTTTCCTATTTGGAACCAGCCTGTTGTTCCATGGCCAGTTCTAACTGTTGCTTCCTGACCTGTATACAGGTTTCTCAAGAAGCAGGTCAGGTGGTCTGGTATTCCCATCTCTTTCAGAATTTTCCACAGTTTGTTGTGATCCACACAGTCAAAGGCTTTGGCATAGTCAATAAAGCAGAAATAGATGTTTTTCAGGAACTCTCTTGCTTTTTCGATGATCCAGCAGATGTTGGCAATTTGATCTCTGGTTCCTTTGCCTTTTCTGAAACTAGCTTGAACATCTGGAAGCTCACAGTTCACATATTGCTGAAGCTTGGCTTGGAGAATTTTGAGCATTACTTTGCTGGCATGTGAGGTGAGTGCAATTGTGCAGTAGTTTGAGCATTCTTTGACATTACCTTTCTTTGGGATTGGAATGAAAACTGACCTTTTCCTGTCCTGTGGCCACTGCTGAGTTTTCCAAATTTCCTGGCATATTGAGTGTAGCACTTTCACAGCGTCGTCTTTCAGGATTTGAAATAGCTCAACTGGAATTCCATCACCTCCACTAGCTTTGTTTGTAGTGATGCTTCCTAAGGCCCACTTAACTTCACATTCCAGGATGTCTGGTTCTAGGTAAGTGATCACACCTTTGTGATTATCTGGGTCGTGAAGATCTTTTTTGTACAGTTCTTCTGTGTATTCTTGCCACCTCTTCTTAATATCTTCTGCTTCTGTTAGGTCCATACCATTTCTGTCCTTTATTGAGCCCATCCTTGCATGAAGTGTTCCCTTGGTATCTCTAATTTTCTTGAAGACAACTCTAGTCTTTCCCATTCTATTGTTTTCCTCTATTTCTTTGCATTGACCACTGAGGAAGGCTTTCTTATCCCTCCTTGCTATTCTTTGGAACTCTGTTGGCCTAGTGGCATTTTGAAAAGGATGCCATCTGAGAGGACTGTCTCTGAGAGGAAAGCTGTAGAGCAGGATGACATCATAAGCACCTGGCTAGAGGGACATAGCTTGTATTAATGGATAAGCAGGTGTGTGAATCCATGTGATGAGAAGGTTGCCAAAGAATTCCCAATGTGCTCCTAGAGAGGATATCAGATCTAGGAACCACCTAAGCCCAGAAGCTGCTTCTGGGTCACGATGATACCAGGCAAGAACCGTCCTGCACCACTTGGCCCTGTCCTGCCCCCAGTGCTAACTCCAGAGCGTCAGAAGCCGTTGGTGAGTCTCAGTTGTGATGAAGAAGCCCAGCCTTTGGAAAGGAAGATGTGACCTTGTCCTTCCCTTGGCTGTTGTTGGCTTCTGGCTTAAAATGGAGGCAGTCAGGCAGGTTTGGGAAGAAAGATATTTTTAAATGAAGTTGACTGTTTTGGCTCTTACATGAGACTGGAAAATGTATTGGGTTGGCCAAAAAGTTTGTTCAGTTAATATGTTCAATAAAGTTCTTTGTGAAAATGAAAAAAAAAAGTGTCTCATTTTTACCTCATTTTTACCAGTAAATACTGACCTGGGAATTGTCCTTGGCATTAGTTGTGACTTTTTATTCAGGAGTAACCCAGACAGTTTTGAGTTTTACCTGACATTTCACTTGGTGTTTGGGAGAAAGTAATAGCTGTGGGAAAGTTGCTATGTGATAACACCCTTCTGTGTTTACTTGATCATTGTTACCATTACATGCCCCTAGTTCTTAATGATTAAGGTGTCACTGATTTTTTTATTGCTTTTTTCTGATTATTTGCAATGAATCTTAAACATAAATTTATGAGTTGGAGAATTCGGTGACCTATAATTTAGAAGATGTAATTACACCAATTTATAATGATTTAATTACACTATTTTGATTGTAAGATAGTAAAAAGAAGAAAACGTCTTTAGGCATGTGATGTTTTTCTGAGTAGTTGACCTCATTCTTCTGGGCTCTCCTTATCCATTCTGTACCATTTTTGCTCCTTTCTATGCTAGCCCGTGTATTTTAGAAAACTGTGTGCCCAGGTACTTAGGCCAGCAGGGTTCTGTTTTGGTTCTGCCAGTGAGAAGCATTCTCTAGACTTCTGGTGGCCGGAATGAAGAATCCATCATGCTGGCAGTGGCAGCTGGTATGTACTTTGGCAGATGTTTAAATGCAGTGTTTCTCCAGAATCACAGACACAGAAAACAAATTTACATTTACCAAAGAGGAAAGGGGATGGGGGAGGGATAATGAGGAGTTTGGAATCAGCAGACACAAACTACTGTATAAAAAATAAACAGCTATAATGTTCTTTATCTTTCTGGCTTACTTCACTCTGTATAATGGACTCCAGTTTCATCCATCTCATTAGAACTGATTCAAATGAATTCTTTTTAATGGCTGAGTAATATTCCATGGTGTATATGTACCACAGCTTCCTTATCCATTTGTCTGCTGATGAAGAACATTACAGCATACTAACACATACATATGGGATTTAGAAAGATGGTAATGATAACCCTATATGCAAAACAGAAAAAGAGACACAGATGTACAGAACAGACTTTTAGACTCTGTGGGAGAAGGTGAGGGTGGGATGTTTCGAGAGAACAGCATCGAAACATGTATATTATCTAGGGTGAAACAGATCACCAGCCCAGGTTGGATGCATGAGACAAGTGTTCGGGCCTGGTGCACTGGGAAGACCCAGAGGGATCTGGTAGAGAGGGAGGTGGGAGAGGGAATCGGGATGGGGAACACATGTAAATCCATGGCTGATTCATGTCAATGTATGGCAAAACCCACTACAATATTGTAAAGTAACTAGCCTCCAACTAATAAAAATAAATGAAAAAAAAATAAACAGCTAAACAACAGGTCCTTCTGTGTATAGCACAAGTACTATACCCAGTATCCTGTAATAAACTATCATGGAGAAGAATATGAAAAAGAACAGGTGTGTGTATAACTGTTTGCTATATGCCAGGAAATAACACAACATTGTAAATCAACTATACTTTAACAACAAAAAAAATGTAGAGTTTCTCATAGTAAACTTCCTTGCTTATGTGGGATCCATGCTTTGACAAGCTTACTTAATTTTGGGAATCCTCTTTAAAAATACAAATGTAGTTTTCCAAAACTACTTGTAAAATGGGTTGTTTATTTAGGATAGGCAAACAAAAAAATCACAACAAATATGGCTAGGTATAAAATTCTTGATTCATGCTACCATGCTTTAGGAATTTGTGTGGATAGTCTTCTAAGGTTGAATATATCTGGAGAAGACAGAGGCCAGCTTGATTTTATTATTATTTTATAACTTGACCTTGTTTTCTTGGCGATACAAATGATTTACTATATTTAAGGTACACTAACTTGAGACTGTTTCTGATATTTGCTACTCTAAGTTAGTTTTTTTTGGAGGGGGGCATGATGTACTCTTTCAGTATACCTTCATATTTTTCATTCAGGAATTCTTTAAACATTTTTTTATTTTATGTTGGAGCATAGTTGGTTAACAATGTTAGTTTCAGGTGTGCAGCCTTGTGATTCAGTTACACATATATGTTTCTTTTCTCTTTCAAGTTCTTTTTTCATTTAGATTATTGCAAAATATTGAGCAGCATTCTCTTGACAGTAGTTCATTGTTGGTTATTCATTTTATATATAGCAGTGTGAATATCACAATTCCAAACTCCCAATGTGACTCCCACTGGCCCCTCTGGTTACTTCTTAAGTTTGTGAGTCTGTTTCTATTTTGTAATTAAGTTCATTTGTATCGTTTTTTTAGATTCTACATATAAGTGATACCGATGATATTTGTTTTTCCGTGTCTGAGTCATTTCACTTATTATGATAAATCATGTTGCTGCAAATGACATCATTTCATTATTTTTTTATGGCTGAGTAGTATTGCACCTTATATATATGCACCATATCTTCTTTATCCACTCCTCTGTCGACAAAAATTCTTTCTTAAGTTATGGCTCTAAGTGTTCTTCTCTGCCTAGTAGTCTGCCCGCCTACTCCTTTGGGTAGAAGTTACGCCTATGTTACCCCTTAGTAACTGTCATTTTACTTCTAATTTTTAAAAACACATTTAATTGCATTTCATTTTATTTAGTTTCTCATTTCTGCTCTGTATCTCTTTCTGTATTTTCGGTTGTGTCCATTCTCGTAAGATTCTCTTACTCTTGCTTTGACTTCTCTGGTGCTTCTGTTACTTGCCTGGACCCTCTTTCCCTCATTCTCAAATCCTGTTAGTCATGTTTCATCTCCTCCTAATTTTTCCTCCATCTGTGCCCTGAGCTCTTTCATCTCTGCACTGTGCCCTTGTTTCATAGAGGCAGTTGCTGTCCTAAGATTTAAAAATTCATGTAAGAGGTTTGGTGGCAGTTTGCGCCTTCATGAAAACTTCATGGCCAAAGGATCCTAAGTGAGAGCTGTGTCTTGTTTTTCTTCCTTCTTTTTTCTTAAAGTACCTTTAGAAACATCCCGATTTTCTTCCTAATCATTCTTCTTTGAAGGAGGTGACTGTTTTCTGGAATAGAGGTTGCAGAATGATTAAAGGCGGGAGAGCTCAAGGCCCTGTTCTAGATTAGATGGATTTTTTCATCCAGCATCTGTGTGTGTGTGGGTTTGCTTAGACTTTTTACTGTTTGCAAGTCAGTGTAAATAGGCAGTTTTCGCTGCCTAATAAAGCCCCCTTTTCAAAGTCTCTTTCCCTCCTGGCAGATCTGTCTCATTAAGGGGCTCTTTCCTCTTTCTGCTCAGGGCCGTATCAGTTCAGGAAGCTCCTGCTGCTTACCTGTGCACCTGCTCTTCCTTATTCAGAGAAGGGGCCACTGTGTCATCAGCTCTGAGATGCAGCCTGTGCCGGCTTGCTCTGAGCTCTACCTCTGCTCCCCACTTCGCTTCCTGAGACTCGGCGCTTTGATCTTCACTGCTGTGGCAGCCTTTCCATGTGTATTTGAAATTAATGGATTTTATCTGGTTTTCTAGTTTCTGAGAGTCAAGTTTGCGTTTTTTTTTTCTTTTTTCCTTTATTGAAGTATTTCTCAAAATACAGCTGTCAGACCATGTGCATTGTAATTACTTGGAGTGCTTACTAAGAACTCAGATTCCCAGGGTCCTTTCCAAGGCTTGCTAAGTCAGAGCTGCGGAGGCTGGCTTCTTAGTGTCAAAATCTTTAATAACCATCCATCACCCATTTGGCTTCCCAGGTGGCGTAGTGGTAAAGAATCCACCTGCCAATGCAGGAGACCCAAGAGACACAGGTTTGATCCCTGGGTCAGAAAGATCCCCTGGAGAAGAAAATAGCAACCGCTCCAGTATTCTTGCCTGGGAAATCTCATGGACAGAGGAGCTTGGTGGGCTATAGTCCATGCAGTCACAAAGAGTCAGACACAACTGAGTGTGTGCACGCGTGCACATGCAGACACATACACATACACATTGCCCATTATGATTTTTTTACATATGTAGAAGTTGACAACCACTATTTCAGTGATGAACAAATGATAGTAGTTTTAAAAACAAATTTATTTATTTTAATTGGAGGCTAATTACTTTACAATATTGTGGTGGTTTTTGCCATACATTCACATGAATCAGCCATGGGTATACATGTGTTCCCCATCCTGAACCCCCCTCCCACCTCCCTTCCCATCCCATCCCTCTGGGTCATCCCAGTGTGCTAGCCCTGAGCACCCTGTCTCATGCATTGAACCTGGACTGGCGATCTGTTTCACATGATAATATTCATGTTTCAATTATTCTCTCAAATCATTCCACCTTCACTTTCTCCCACAGAGTCCAAAAGTCTGTTCTTTACATCTGTGTCTCTTTTACTGTCTCACATATAGGGTCGTCATTACCATCTTTCTAAATTCCATATATATGCGTTCGTATTGGTGTTTTTCCTTTCTGACTTACTTCACTCTGTATAATAGTCTCCGGTTTCATCCACCTCATTAAAACTGACTCAAATGCATTCTTTTTAATATCTGAGTAATATTCCATGGTGTATATGTACCACAGCTTTCTTATTCATCTGTCTGCTGATGGACATCTAGGTTGCTTCCATGTCCTAGCTATTGTAAACAGTGCTGTGATGAACATTGGGGTACACGTGTCTCTTTCAATTCTGATTTCCTCGGTGTGTATGCCCAGCAGTGGGATTGCTGGGTCATATGGCAGTTCTATTTCCAGTTTTTTAAGAAATCTCCACACTGCTCTCCATAGTGGCTGTACTAGTTTCCATTCCCATCAACAGTGTAAGAGGGTTCCTTTTTCTCCACACCCTCTCCAGCATTTATTGTTTGTAGACTTTTGGATAGCAGTCAGTCTGACTGGCGTGAGATGGTACCTCACTGTGGTTTTGATTTGGGTTTTCCTGATATTGAGTGATGCTGAGCATCTTTTCATGTGTTTGTTAGCCATCTGTATGTCTTCTTTGGGGAAATGTCTGTTTAGTTCTTTAGCCCACTTTTTGATTGGGTCACTTATTTTTCTGGAATTGAGCTGTAGGAGTGGCTTGTATATTTTTGGGAGTAATTCTTTGTCATGATGGTAGTTTTAAAGTGCTCCCCTTCTCCATCTAATAAGGTTTATAAAATTTTCCCTTAACACATTTCTTCATGTGATTTCTATACCATTGTCTTGTTTTTATATCGCTTTCTATTCTGTATAACTAAGGTCCATGGGATTATTTTCTTATTTTCCAGGTCTACAAAAATCCACAGGGCTTTCAGTTTACTCTGGGGTATCCGTCCACATAGCATGCAGATGTTTTATCCTACCCAGTGTCTACAATTCAAAACATTTTCCTGTTTTCTTGATTTGTCTCAATCCCTGGTGAGTAATGACTTCAAATATAAATACCGGCAGCTGTTGGAGGTGTATAACATATCTGGGTCTTTCCCTTAAAGAACTTGTAAGATTTACTCAGTGTGTATCTCTGGTCTTAATTCTCCTGAGCTAAACCTCAGGTGAGCTGTGAAAATGAAGAGCCTTTCTTGAGAGTGGAAGGGGTGTTAGTAATTGTCTTTTATCTCCTTCTGCCTCCCATTCATATATGACAGTAAGGACTGGGATTTCAAAAGTCAAGAAGGTGGCATTTTTGTGTTTCAGATGCCTTGATTTTTATCATGCTCAGTTTCCTGGGAGCTGATCACTTTCATGCTGTCTGGAGGTTGACATCAAAATGGCAGCTAATTAAAAGTAGAAAGTTTGGTACCATTTGAACATGAGTACTTCTTCAGAGATGAGAAAGGTAGATGTCCTAGATTTAAAGTAATATACGTTTAACTTTTGGGCCAAATCGAGTATTATATCACATGAGTTACTAGTAAATAAAGCTCACAGATATGTTTCTATAAGGATATATATTAATTTTACTTTTGGATCTGTCACTCAAAGTAGTCTTTATCCTCAGGGTGTTTTTCCCATGGATGGATATTGATCTAAATGTTAACTCACAAAACATCTAGAGGTCTTTGGAGAGGTGTGTATAGGTTAAAATTTTAGATATGAAAACTCAGTGGTACATAAGCATAATAAAAAGCCTTTAATTTAAAGTCTTCCTCCAAATGATTGTCAGCTTTTTTTTTTTTTTCCACCTGTCAAGGCTATTTTAACTTTTAGCAGTAGCAGCAGGGTTTATCTGATTGAGCCCAAGAGTTTGCGTCTTGCCCTCTACCCTTCCCCACTAGCAAATGCTGCACATGAAGCAGTTTCTCTTAAAGCAGCTTTTTAAGTGACATTGCATTGAAGGTAAATTCTGCTGCCCACTGCCAGCCACTCTTGAGAATGGCAGTACAGTCCTGACTTATGTATCATGTTTAAGTTAAAACACAGAATTTTATATGGAAAGATTCAGGGCAACCTTGCCTTGGGCTAAGAAAAGCAATATATTGGGTGATAGATGGTTCTTTTTGCTAGTGGCAATGAGGGTTAGCATTCAAAGAAAGTTATATTTGGAATTTTTCTCTATGCACAAAGCATAAAAAGTGGGCAAGAGAAGAGTGCTTACATTTAGAATCCAACTGTGTCCTAGGCACTAAATTAGGAGTTTTTCATCAATTATCCTTGTGGGTATTTCTGTCACATTTTGGTCATGTCAAAACTGAGGCCCAGAGGAGTTTGGTTGCCAGAGGTCACTCAGGTTGTAAGTGGCAGAACTGGAGTTTGCATCCAGGAAGTACCAGGGACAGGACACCACACAATACTGCACTGACCATTTGGACAGATTTGAAAATGGATCAAAGTCTACTGAACTTTTTACAGCCTTCTACTTAGGAGTCATCTTGGTTTGTTTATTTGGCAAGAATCGTATTAGAATCTACATAATCAGAACATGTGCATTTCTAGGTAATAAAGTTTGGCAGAGTTCTTATGCTGTGGAAAGTGGAAAGACCCTGGTTTTAATATTCAGAAAGATCCCCAGGTGAAATGTGCCTTTGGGCAAGTTACTTTCCAAACTTGTTTTCTCCCCTGTAAAGTGATGATAAGAATAGCAGTCTTTTAAGATTGCAGGAAGAATTAGAAATAATATATGTAAATGCCTAGTACAGTGCCTGGCATGCAATAGGAGTTAAAAGTTGGGAGCCAGTATTGTTATTGACCTGCATGAGAATACCTTTGTTGAACAATAGGCTTCTATGATCATTATAGACAATGACTGTTGAGCTTTTAAAGCTCTGTGTCTACTCCTGTGATCACACTAGGACGTATTCTCAGATCAGCGCATCAACTATCTGTGGTAATGGCAGTTTACTTGTAAGTTATATCTGTCAGAATTTCTGTATAGCCATCTAGGTGGCTATGTATTCTTTAAGAACACAGATAATTTCATAATACTGGCAAATTCTCAGTTTCATGAAATTGACTTCATTAGACTTTTTTGAATATTTCAAACATACACAAAAATAACTTTAGTGTAAAGAACAACACATGCTCAACAGCCAACTGGGACAAGTGATCAGATCTGATCATGGGGATTTTGCCACATTTATCTACTTTTATGTGTTGGTTTTCTTTTAATCTTTGAAGTATATTAAAGAAAATGTCACATCATGCTATTTATACCTGTGTCTTTAAAAATAAATCTAAACACATTTTCTTTTCTTTCTTTTTTTTTTTCCTGCCTGTGCCATGCGGCTCAGATCTCAGTTTCCTGACCAGGAATTGTACCCTGGCCACAGCAGTGCTAGTCCAGAATCCTAACTGCTGGGCCACCAAGGAACTCCCAGGAGATCTCCTTACATGCCATGTTATGTAGTACGTGGTATGCCTAACAAAACTGGCAGTAACTTTGTGTTATCTAATACCTAGTCCATAATCAAAGGATTCTAGTGGTCCTGAAGATTGTGGAAATATTATCTCAATATAAATCCTAGCAGTTGCATTTAGTTACATGCTTTAAGCCTTTGGGTTTGTTCACTCTACGGCAGAGCCTTCTCGTCCTCAGTCCCCTTCTCCCCTTGCATTGATTTGTGCAGAAACTGGGTCACTTGTCTTGTAGAAGGCTCCACAGCCTGGGTTTGTCTGTTTGCTTCTCCCTGTTTCACTTAACTTGTTCTGCCACTTCTGGAAGTGAAAGTTAGCTCCAGGTCCAAGGCTTGATTATATTTAGGTTCAAATTTTTGGCAAGGAATATTCAAAGGGGTCCCTGGGTATTTCACAAAGAGGCCAGAACTTCTGGGTGTCCTACCTTGAGTGATACTGAGATGGAGTCATTCTAAGTGCTGACAGCCTTCATTGATGCTGACTGACTGATGTCATTTCCTTTGGGGTTACAAAGTGGTGCATTTCTAACCACCATTGCTTTTCTTTTAAATTGCTTTATTGAGATATAATTGACATGCAATAAATTACACACATTTAAAGTACACAGTTTGGAAAGTTTTAGTGTAGGTACATCTTTGAAACCATTAACACAACCAAGAAAATGAACATACTCATCACCCTTGAGTTTCCTAGTGCCTCACTGTCATCCTTCCCATGGCTTCTGTGTCCTGCCCCTGTTCCCAGACGGCTACTGGTCTACTTTTTGTTAGAACAGATTAATTTATATCAATACCCATCCTGGTTATCTAGAATACTCATCCTCATGAAGTGAAAGAATAGTTGTTTACATAGGTATAATCCTAGACTGGCGTGCTGCAGTCCATGGGGTCACAAAGAGTTGGACACGACTGAGTGACTGAACTGAACTGAATCCTAGAAAAGTTGTCAATCAGCCTAATTCTAAAAGTTAAATTAGAATTTTCTACTTCGTCACATGTGGAAAGCACATCGAGCGTTCTGTTAACTGGGTGATGTGATTGACACAGCAAGCATCAGAGGAATCAAATGGCTCCAGAGCCTCCCGACACTTCTGGGGCATTAACATTTCCTCCTAGAGTTATTTTACGGACATTCCCCTGCACCCAGACAACTTTCACAGATCTATAGGATCTGAAAGATAATAACAGGACAGGGGTTTATTCATTTCCCTTTATTGCTTTAACTGCCCAGGCTGGGCTACTTGCATGAAAGTAAAAGAGACAAGATAATTGCTGGCATCTTCACAAAACATTTTTCCTCTTTATTGAAACTATAAACAGAGTTTCTGGTTGTTGGATTTGAATTCACTTTTAGCTGATTACTTTATGAAGAGCAGAGCATAATGTGCCCATGTTTGGCAAGCCCATGAACTGTGGAGTAAAGACCCCTGATTGAATAGGATCCCTGCCTTTCAGGGACTCTTCTAGCCTCAGCCCAGAGAGTTATATTCTAACCACAGGTGCAGCTCATGGAGATGGGTGTGCCACCCTCATGCTACAAGACAGACACTTGGTGAGGGGCAAATAAAATGCTACAAACTACTGGGAAAGCTGATCTGACAGTGAGGTAGGAAACCAGTAATTTCGAAGTAAATACAACTTCAACGAGAATACGAGAATACAATGACAACTTAATTTTAAAACTTTCCCCAAGTCCTCTTAAGAACCTAAAGTGAAAGTGAAGTTGGTCAGTCATGTCCGACTCTTTGTGACCACATGGCCTGTAACCTGCACCAGGCTCTTCCGTCCATGGGATTCTCCAGGCAAGAATGCTGGAGTGGGTTGCCATTTCCTTCTCCAGGAGATCTTCCCGACCCAGGGATCGAACCCAGGTCTCCCACATTGTCAGCAGATGCTTTACCCTCTGAGCCACCAGGGAAGCCCTCTTATGAACCGAAGTGACTAATAAAGAGAAGAAATGAAAACCTGTGGCTCTGTCAACAAATCGATAGGGAATCCTCCCAAACCCTGGAGCGTGTGTGTGACTGAACTGCCGACAGCAGTGGGACATGGTGAATAGCTTTTTCTGACAGTCAAGCCATGAGAAGGCAGAGGTGGCAACGTGGCCCCGAATATGTCATAGTCGAGTGGTGCCTCTTTAGCTCTGACAGTGTTTTTGGTCCTTAAGTCTATATTGTCTGATACTAATATCACCTACTCATCACCAACTCAATGGACATGAATTTGAGTGGACTCTGGGAGTTGGTGATGGACAGGGAGGCCTGGCGTGCTACAGTCCATGGGGTTGCGAAGAGTCGGACATGACTGAGCGACTGAACTGAACTGAATATCACGTAACAAGTTTCTTTTGTTTGGTGTTTATCGAGTGCATCTTGATCTTGAGACAAGAATATACAGTGGCGGAAAGAGTGTCTTAAATAAATGGTGGGGAAAAACTGGACAGCAACATGTGAAAGAATCAAATTAGAGCATTTCCTAACACCATATAAAAAAATAAGCTCAAAATGGATTAAAAACCTAAATGTAAGACCAGATACTATAATAAAACTCCTAGAAGAAAACATGTTTTTTTATTTATTTTACATCTATAATTTAAAACAAATTTTATTTATAAAATAAATTCTGTAATTCTTTTTTTTTGGATCCTTCTCCCAAAGCAAAGCAAATAAAAGCAAAAATAAACAAATGGAACCTAATTACTTAAAAAGCTTTTGCACAACAAAGGAAACCTCAAAATGTAAAGAAAACCTTCTGAATGTGAAGAAATACTGCAAGTTATAGGACCAATAAGAGATTAGTATCCAACAGATATAAACAGCTCATATAATTCAACATCAAGAAAACAAACAACCTGATTAAAAAATGGGCAGAAGAACTGAATAGACATTTTGTCAAAGAGGAGATGCAGGTGGCCAACAGGCATATGAAAAAATGTTCAATATCGCTAATCATCAGGGAAATGTGAATCAAAACCACAGTGAGATATCACCTCACACCTGTAAATGAGATCTCATTAAAAAGAACACAAAGAACAAATGCTGGCAAGAATGTGGGGAAAAGAGAACCCTTGTATGTGTTGGTGGAACTGTAAATTGGTGCAGTCACTGGAAAACAGTATCGAGGTTTCTCAAAAAACTGAAAATAGAGTTATCAGCTATGGTAAATCTCAAAATATAAAATCATGTTTAGTATGTTAAATATATGGGTCATAGAATAAGACACAGCAGTTCTACTCTTGAATACATATCAGAGAGAAAAACGCTAATTTGAAAAGATGAATGCTCCCCAGTGTTCATGGCAGCATTGCTCCCTACACTTAAAGTGTTCTGTCTGGGCTCATAATCCTTCTTCACGAAATGTATCCTTTACAAGTTTTTGAGTAAGGATCTGTTGGTGGTAAATTGTTCTTATTTATCTGAAAATACCTATTTTGGCTCTTATTTTTGAAGATTAATTTCACTGCTTATGCAACTCTAGGTTGGTACTGATCTTCAGTTCAGTTCAGTTCACTCATTCAGTCGTGTCCGACTATTTGCAACCCCATGAATCGCAGCATGCCAGGCCTCCCTGTCCATCAGCAACTCCTGGAGTTTACTCAAACTCATGTCCATCGAGTCGGTGATGCCATCCAGCTATTTCATCCTCTGTCGCCTCCTTCTCCTCCTGCCCCCAATCCCTCCCAGCATCAGGGTCTTTTCCAATGAGGCAGTTCTTCGCATGAGGCGGCCACAGTATTGGGGTTTCAGCTTCAGCATCAGTCCTTCCAATGAACACCCAGGACTGATCTCCTTTAGGATGGACTGGATGGATCTCCTTGCAGTCCAAGGGAGTCTCAATAGTCTTCTCCAACACCACAGTTCTTAGCACATTAAAATTGAATTTTACAGCTCTATGTCTTATTTTGGAGAAGTCAGCCATCAGTCAAATGGCCATTATTTGAAAGATGGTCTTTTTTATCCCACTGTTACTATTTTTAAGATATTTTCTTTTTCTCTAATGCTCTTCAGTTTCACTGTTGTGCATCTAGTTATAGATTTATTTTTAATTTATTCTCTTAACATTTATTATTAACATGAGGATTTATTTTTGTCACGAGTCCTAGAAAGTCTTCAGCCAACATCTTTGTATATTCTTTTCCATTCTATTTACTTTTTCTGAAACTTCAGTTAAATGACTTTTAGAACTTCTAGTCTATTCATCTTGTCTCTGAATTACTTTTGTTATTTTTTGTATCTTCTCTTTCAAAAAATCCAAAAATTTTTTTTCTACTTTTTTTTTTTACTACTTTTTTTCTACTTTACTGTTTTTTCCCAATTCTAATTTACTATTTAATCCATCTTGTGTTTTAAACTTTAATTGTCTTCTTTATTTCTAAAGTTCTTCAAAGATCTGCTAGAGTATTATTTATGGTCCTTCATTCCTTTTTCATATCTCTGTGATTTTTATTTTTAACAAAGTAAATATTTAACATACTAAATGTGATTTTATATTTTGAGATTTTTCTGATTTTTTCTGGATGTTGTTTCTTTTTCTGACTCTTCATTTCCTTATATTGGGACTTGTCTGTGAGCTGCTCATTTTTCTCAGATGTTTCCTAGACTAATGATTTTGGAGTGTGGGGTGAGGGTCCATGCTCCAGACAGGATGTACATTCTCTCCTTCCAGTCAGTTGTAGCCACTCCCTATCTATGACCACTTTCAGTTGACCTCCCTGAGATATTTTGGACTACATCAATAGAGTGAATTCAAGCTGCAAACCATTGAGAAGAATAAACCTCAAAGGAAACTTATTTTTCCTTAACTCAACAAAATGACAAACTTCCCCTTGGGTACTTTGCAGTAGAGAGGATAATTACCCCTCAGCTGTCTGTGTTTTCATCCTTGGGAACTATGTTGTTGTGTCTGACTCTGTGACCCCACAGACTGCAGCATGCCAAGCTTCTCTGTCCTTCACAATCTCCTGGAGCTTGCTCAAACTCATGTCCGTTGAGTCAGTGATGTCATCCGACCATCTCATCCTCTGTCACCCCCTTCTTCTTCTGCCCTCAGTCTTTCCCAGCATAAGGGTCTTTCACAATGAGTTGCCTCTTTGTTTCAGGTGACCAACTATTGGAACTTCAGCGTCAGTCCTTCCATTGAATAGTCAGGGTTGATTTCCTTTAGGATTGACTAGTTTGATCTCCTTGCAGTCCAAGGGACTTTAAAATGTCCATGTCTATGACTGTCACCTTACATGGCAGAAGGAGCTTTGTAGATGTGGTCTTGTTAAAGGTACCCAGATGGGAGATTATCTTGGATCATTATGGTGGTATGATGTAAATACCAGAA
The DNA here is from genome assembly GCF_023699985.2 of Odocoileus virginianus. Taxonomy (NCBI): domain Eukaryota; kingdom Metazoa; phylum Chordata; class Mammalia; order Artiodactyla; family Cervidae; genus Odocoileus; species Odocoileus virginianus. The sequence continues at coordinate 66,065,870 of NC_069684.1, forward strand.
TCTTTGTGAGAGGAACTCAGGTGGAGTTGGAGCTAGAAGGTTGGAGATGTAGAGATGGAAGCAGGTCGAAGTGTAGGAGCCAAGAAATACAGTCAGTCTCTAGAAGTTGGGAAGGGCACGGAAAGAATTTCTCTCTTGAAGAATTCACTTGGAATTCAGCCCTGGCAATACGTTGATTTTGGATTTATGATCTCCAGACTTATGAAATAATAATTTTGTGTTGTAAGCAGCTACGTTTATGGTAACTTGTTGGGCAGCCGTCGGAAACTAGCGTGTGCTGTGTGTGCTCAGTTGTGTCTGGCTCTTTGCGACCCCATGGAGTGTTGCCTGCCAGGCTCCTCTGTCTGTGGGATTTTCCAGGCAAGAATACTGGAGTGGGTTGCCATTTCCTTCTCCAGGGGCTCTGCCCCATCCAGCAGTCGGACCCTGTCTCTTTCATCTCCTGCATTGACAGGCAGATATTTTACCACTAGTGCCTCCTGGGATTCCTGGGAAACTAGTACTACATCTCTTTAAAAATTTTTTTGTGTCCTTACAGGGAGGGATGAGTGAGCTTTGAGATTCCACATTTTCCAGGGAAATGAGGTAGCCTTCTGTCAAGTTACCTGCTTTGAGTGAGCCCCAGGCTTGAGTGTCCCTCGTGAAGCCCTGTGCAGCCATCAGAAGCGCTAGTTCATAGCTGGTTGGAGACTTGGTGGGGGAGAGTTGCTTTGATGTTCACTCACTAGGGTAAAGAATCTACCTGTAATGCAGGAGACCCAGGTTTGATCCCTGGGTGGGAAAGATGCCCTGGAGAAGGGAATGGCAACCCACTCTAATATTCTTGCCTGGGGAATTCCGTGGACAGAGGAGCCTGGCGGGCTACAGTCCAGGGGTCGCAAAGAGTCAGACACGACTGAGCAACCAACACACACACACCACTGAGTTACACTTTACTTGGGGGCACTTCAAGTTCTCCATTTCTTCCAGTTTAATAACACTTTTTAAAAAGCATGTTTTAAATATTTATCCAGCGTTTTAGCTGTTTCAATCAGGCAGGTTTTTCAGGGTGTGCAGTCTGTCGAATTGCAGGAAATGGAAATCCAGGGAGCCTAATTTAACAGTGACTTGGAAAGAGTACTCCTCCCCCTCCCTACCCTTGAAGGCAGTGGGTACAGGACCCATTTCTTGAGGTCTTCTCCACTGGCTCGGTGGAGCGGGCAAGTTCTAGCATCAGAATTTCTCAGGCAGCCTCTTCTCTAGAAAGAGTGAAGCCCTGAGTAGGAGTTACATCATGGACTCATTAGAGACAGGTTTTCCAAATAATTCATTATCTGCTATTCATAAAGTATTGCCTGGGAGGGAAGAATTTGGCAGCCATGTTGCACTTGAGTGAATGGTTATTGAAATGGACCCTGTTTATACACCTATACCCTGATTATCTGGTGGATAGGTCTTAAAGCATTTAGCAGTTTTCTTTTTGTCTTCTAAATGCTGGGGAGTTTGGAGTAGAGACCTGTGTTTCACCTGCTGTTGTAGTACCTCTCAGGTTTTCTGTTCTTTTTTGGTGTGTGCGTTCTTAGCTAATTTATTTATGACTTCTTGGTGTCTGAATCTGTCAGAAAAAAACCTGGACGTCATTGAGAGAAATGTTGAGGGGCAGCAGATAACTTAGCAGAATGGTTGTTTTCCTCATGCTAGCTTAGGTTATCCCATTAATAAGGGTAACTCAGTTTCTTTAAGCATACTTTAAAGCCAAACACAGTGCTGCTAAGAGTTGGCTTTTTAAACACTTTCTTTTTGCCCCTTAATAGTATTGGTTTGGTAATGGCTTTAATAAGGAAGTCACTGTGGTTGAGTCACAGAGAATACATTTTTTCAAAGTGCATTTTCTGTAAGAATGTCAGGACAAGCCACTAAAATGCTTGGGAAATAGAAAGAGGCTAAAATCTATTAATATTTGAGTGGAGTTACAGTATTCCCATTTTTAATACAAGTGGCAAAAGTCAACTAAACAATGTGTGGTGTTACTAGGTTTGCATAAAGAGGTGAGTGGCATAAACTGGGAACATGGAGACAATGTAAATAAATACACTTACGCTATTTTGGTGGACTCTAAAGGAATTTGTCTGCGGATCAAGGTAATTAGAAGATATGCTGCAGTTAAAATGTGTATATGTCAATGAAAATTGGGGGACCCCAAATTGGGGTTATAGTTTATGCTTCATGATCATCAGAAAAGTGTCTCATTCTCAATTTATTATATATTGGTGAAGAATTTTGAAAAAAAAATTGTTGCTGTAGCAACTATAACTCTTTAAAACAATGTTTGGTATAATTGCTGGCTTTTACTCTTGTTCTACATGAATATAAAAGATAATTTAGATAAAATTTTTGTTTCTAAAGACATTTTACAATATAAGTTCACTGAGAGAGGACCCTTACTAACTGGGAGAAATTAGTTTTCTATATTTTTTTCTTACACCAGTCACTATTTTCTGTGGATCTACCTTGTGTTTTTAGCTGGTTTTCTTATTTATCAACTAAGTAGCCCTATTATTTCTAGTATTTTATAATGCTGAACACAGAATACTGAAGTAAGTTTTACTGCCTGTTTGGAAAAATGTTTTGTTAAGTGCTCTATGATTCAAGGTTATCAAAACTGAAGGCACTAGTCAGGAAAATTACTTTAGATAATTCAGCATAATTTTATTTTATTTTTTTACTATTATTCCTTTCTTAATATAATTGAAATTTTATTTATCCTTGAACTGCTTTTGCATGCTGTGCAGATGTCTTTGCCTTGAGCTGGTACAGCAAATTCAGGCACATAAGCTGAATTACAGGTAAATTTTTCCTTCCACCATACACTGTTATGTACTTCTAGTTGGAAATTTCAGATAGAACTTTCCGAGCATAGTGCTGATTTCCATTCTCATCATCTCATTGAGTGTGAATAATTGTGTTACAATAGGAGCACCTTAACCAAACTTTGTTTGCCTGACCCTCTGGCCTTTGCAGGGTCTTCATCATTCAGTCAGACATGGTTTCGTGACTTCAGATCGTAAACGCCGGTGGCTAATGCAGTGTATACTGGTATATGTGCTTTTATTCTCACTCGTGTGTTTGTAGTTGATGAGTCTGTTTATTCTAAGTAAAATTTCTGAATTCTAAGAAAAAGTTTAAAAGTTCTGAATTCTACGATAAAGTCTTTTCAAGAAAAATCAAACCATAGATACATTCACAGGTAAACAAGATAAATGCAGATAATATAGCATAATTATAAAGCCTGTGAGAAATGGGAGTTGCCTTCTTAGAATGGGTGATCAGGGAATGCCTCTTGGAATGCAGTGACTTCTCATCTGAGACTTGAATGACAAGGAAAGTTGAAGACACTGAGAAAAAGATGATTCTCACCTGATCAGATGCCCACCCATAAACCTCATACCTGTCTTATCTACCCCCATAACTTTCATCCTGCCTTAAGCTGATGGCAGCTGTGGCCTGTGGGCAGCTGGGTTTAGGTGCAAGTTGGACTCTAAGAGAACACTTGTGCCAAGAAGGATTATGGGTGGGCTGGGTCTTTCCTGCCTTTTGAGACTGGAGTGTCGGGGACCAGAAAGCATGAATGATGTATTGGCAGAGGACTGAGCCTGCGTTTATATACTATGGGTCCTGGGGGGTAGAGATTCTTTCACCTTCTTCTGCTTGCAGCTTTCCTGCTTTTTAGAATACTTGGAAAAAAATTGTCAGCGTGCCACTGAGGAAACATAATGCATCTAAGGGAGATTGACAAACCAGAGAAAAAAAGAGCAGAACAAGCCCCTGGCCAGTTATTGAAGGAGGTAATTAAAACTTGAATTAGTAACACTTACAGAGATTTAAATACATTGGAGAAAAACTTTTGGTATCTAATGCCATAGTTTTTCCATTTGCATAATTAGAAGATGGTCACTGTAGAGGTTCCAATTAATAGTCTGGAAGATAAATTTCAAGGAACACATCAAAGCACAGTGCAAAAATATAGAATGAGACCATGAGGGAAGGGATAAATGACACAGGAAAAGGATGTAGGTGTCTTAACTTGGATTAGAAGTTCTAGAAGATAAAAACACAACAAATAGAGAAGAGACAATAATTAAAACAACTGAAAATAAAACACTCTCAGACAAAAAGGACAGATGTCTTACTAAGAACCAGACCGAGACCAAACTTCTCATGTTTCATGACAAAAATCAAAAAGAGGAATAACATTTGCAAATGACAAAGTAAAGGATTATATCAGTAAACTTAAACTTGTTCTCCTGTTAAGGAAAAAAGAGAGCTATTAGAGTTGTGAAACATTTCAGAGTGTGTCTCTCAATCAGGACAGTCTGGGCTATGCTGTATTAATCTCCAGATCTTCCTGGCTTAACACAAGGAAAGCTGATTTCATATTCCTGCTGTACGTTTTACATGGGTTTGTGCGAGACTCTGCTCAGGAACTTAGGTTAATGGAAGATCTGTTTTAATGCTTTCATAATCACTATTATTGGGAGGGAAATGAGCCAGAAGTAGGACATCACCGACATTTGCATTTCATTGTCCAAAGCAAGTCATGTGGCCATGACTTGGTTCAAGGGGAATGGGGTACTATATTCTAAGATATGTCTGGGAGGAGGAGACCTTGAATGTTTATGAAAGAGCCTTAATGCCTACCATAATATATTACACACATGTCAGGTCTAAGGAAAACAATTGACTGAAGACTTTAGTCAAACAACAGATGTGCCCGTTGACCTCATACTGAGGAAAGGTGAGGACAGAAGAGGGAGCAGTGCATTATGTGTGTGTGACTCTGCGTGTGCGTCCAGTTGTGTTCATCAGTGAGACATAAATGGAGGCGGGAACGTAAGTGCTAGGGAACCATACTGAAACTAGAGAGACACTCTGTGGGAAATGTTAATAAGTATAAACTCTCTGTGAAACCTAATGTGTGAGTGAAGTAAAAGAATTTCAGAATTAGGAGAAGGAAAAGATAAAGGAGAGGCAAGCTTCATTTTACTAAAGCGGGGAAGGAAGGAGAGGAAAAATGGGCTTTTGTGGGACACAGTTGAGGACATGTGGCATCGTAATGGAGAAAATAATTGGTATCTCAAGTAATTTTGGTATGAAACATCTGATTATGTATGCAGGCAGTCAGTAGTTAGCAAAATCAAATGTGTCAGGATTTCCAGAGAAAGAGCAAAGGATTGAATCATGAACAGTTTGATCAAACGAGAAAAAAAATGAAGGGAAAGAAAAAGATGAAATTACTTTGTTGGCCAGAAAGTTTGATAAAATATTACAGAAAACCCTGAATGAACTTTTTTGCCAATCCAGTATGACTATAAATTAATATAAAAATAGAATAAATACATCACATGTGGCAATAATTGTGAATGAATTAAATTTTCCAGTGTGATGTTTAAATGGCAAGACATATTATAAATCTATGCTGTTTACAAAAAACACAAAATTACCAGAGTTTAACAATGAAGGAAAAGAATGCCAGGTATTCTCAAACAAAAAGAAATCAGCATTCATAACATTAATATTAGTCAGTATAAAATTTATGATGAAAAAGCATTGAACAGAATGACGTAGAATATAAAAGGCAAAATACAGAAAGGCATTTTGTATTTATACATGCAACTCTGGTAAAAAAGTAAGGAAAGTTCTTAAAGGCCATAAATTGTGAGAAAGCAGGAACCAGATGATTGTTCCAAGGGTATCTGCTGATTCTTGATAGTTGAGAAATTACATTTTAATACGTTAAGTATAGGATAGAGCAAGCAAATTTGGGATTTGCACAAGTTTGAAGTCCATTAGATAAAGGTGGAATCAGAGAAAGGTGACACTTTCTGTTAGCCAGGAATAAAAATAACTGACCCGCAGAGGGAGACAGTAAAGGAATTTTTTCCTCAGCTCTGCTTCAGGGTGGAAAAAACCCTCTTCTGCCGATTCCTAATCATAAACTGGGCTTCCCTGGTGGCTCAGATGGTAAAGAATTCATCTGCAAAGTGGGAGACCTGGGTTCAATGCCTGGGTTGGAAAGATTCCCTGGAGGAGGGCATGGCAACTCACTCCAGTATTCTTGCCTGGAGAATCCCCGTGGACAGAGGAGTCTGGCGGGCTACAGTCCATGAGGTCGCACAGAGTTGGACATGACCAAGTGACTAAGCACAGTACAATCATAAACTAGCTCTTATAAGAATTTGGAGTCAGAATTCGCCTATTTCTGTTGTTCAGAAGAACTGTGAACTTCAACAGCTTAAAGTGGTCCTGGGCTAGATTAAGTTTGAAACTGTGGATGGTCTGAGATTCTACCGTGCTTTCAAGCAGGCAAGCTAGACAGCCGTAGAATTTTATAGATACTCTGATAGGAAACATGAAGGTTCTGGACCAGAGAATAGATGATGATTGACAAAGCACCTCAGCACTGGTTCGCTACGCTGACTTCCCAAAGGGTGACACATAGAGTATGGTTGCATCCCCTGGAGAGGGGTCTCAAAATAATGAGACTTGAAGATTATGCAGGATGGCTGTAATGGGCCCAGCCTTCCCTGGGGGTCAGGGGAGACCTATATTCTGAAATGTTAACAGACAGCTGTGGAGGAGACAAGTCTTCAGATTTCACTGGAGCAGTATGATATCTGTAGCTTCCCATGAATTCATTATTGTCCTTTATTTTTTAAAAAATTTTCTTGGAATATAGTTGCTTTACAATGTTGTATTGTTTTCTGCTGTCCAGCAAAGTGAATCAGCCACATGTATAAAATGTATCACTTCCTCCTCGGATTTCCTGCCCATTTAGGTCACCACAGAGCATTGAGTAGAGTTCCCTGTGCTATGCAGCAGGTTCCCATTGGTGTCTGTTCTATACATAGTACTGTGTGTATGTGTGTGAGATGAGTGCTTTGACACATTCATCTTACATGCATACTTAAAGAGATGGGAATACCAGACCACCTTACCTGCCTACTGAGAAATCTGTATGCAGGTCAAGAAACAACAGTTAGAATCAGACATGAAACAATGGACTGGTCCCAAATTGGGAAAGGAGTACGTCAAGGCTGTATATTGTCACCGTGCTTATTTAACTTCTATGCAGAGTACATCATGTGAAATGCTGGGCTGGATGAAGCACAAGCTGGAGTCAGGATTTCCAGGATCAATATCAATAACCTTAGATATGCAGATGACACCACCCTCATGGCAGAAAGTGAAGAGGAACTTAAGAACCTCTTGAAAGAGGAGAGGGAAAAAGTTTGCTTAAAACTCAACATTCAGAAAACTTAAGATTATGGCATCTGGTCCCATCACTTCATGGCATATAGATGGGGAAACAATGGAAACAGTGAGAGACTTTATTTTCTTGGGCTCCAAAACCACTGCAGATGGTGACTGCACCCATGAAATTAAAAGACGCTTGCTCCTTGGAAGAAAAGCCTTGACCAACCTAGACAGCATATTAAAAAGCAGAGACATTACTTTGCCAACAAAGGTCCATCTAGTCAAAGCTATGGTTTTTCCAGTAGTTATGTATGGATATGAGAGTTAAACAATAAAGAAAGCTGAGTGCCAAAGAATTGATGCTTTTGAACTGTGGTGTTGGAGAAGACTCTTGAGAGTCCTTGGACTGCAAGGAGATCAAACCAGTCAATCCTAAAGGAAATCAGTCCTGAATATTCATTGGAAGGACTGATGCTGAAGTTGAAACTCCAATACGTTGGCCACCTGATGCAAAGAACTGACTCCTTGGAAAAGACCCTGATGTTAGGAAAGATTGAGGAAAGTAGGAGAAGGGGACAACAGAGGATGAGATGGTTGGATGGCATCACTTGACTGGATAGACATGAGTTTGAGTAAACTCCGCGAGTTGGTGATGGACAGGGAAGCCTGGCGTGCTGCAGTCCATGGGATCACAAAGAGTCAGACATGACTGAGAAACTGAACTGACCATGTGTATGCCAATCTCAATCTCCCAGTCCATCCCTCCCCCTTTCCCCCTTAGTATCGGTTTGTTTTTCCTCTACGTCTGTGTCTCTATTTCTGCTTTGCAGATAGGTTTGTCTGTACCATTTTTCTGGATTCCATATGTATCCATTAATATATAGTATCTGTTTTTCTCTTTCTGACTTACTTCATTCTGGGTGATAGTTTCCAGTTCTGTCTATATCTGCAAATGGCATAATTTCCTTCCTTTTAATGGCTGAATAAAATTCCATTGTATAAGTGTAACACATCTTCTCTATGCATTCCTCTTTTGATGAACATTTAGGTTGCTTTCATGTCCTGGCTATTGTAAATAGTGCTGCAATAAACCTTGGGTTGTTTGTATCTTTTTGAATTTTGTTTTTTTCTGGATATATTCCCAGGAGTGGGATTGCAGGGTAACGTGGTAGCTCTGTTTTTAGTTTTAAAGCAACTTCCGTACTGTTCTCCATAGTGCCTGTACCTTTACATTCCCACTGACAGTGTAGGACGGTTCCCTCTATTATCCTTTAATAAAATTTACCAGTGTTCTTATTTCAGAAACACTGATGGTGAGAAATGTGAGAACATTCATAGAGAATTGTCTCCCAAACACCTGGAGACGACTACAACAAAGCACTTCTTGAGGAATACACTTGAAACCCAGGCCTCAAGAACATGCAGTGATAAATTTCTAAAATGTTGTTGTTCAGTCACTAAATTGTGTTCAAACAATATGAGCTTATAATCCATCATGAAACTATGGAAGAGACACTGTTGTGAATGGGTGAAAACAACAAACTTCAAATGAGAATCACAAAGTTTGCCAATAGAATTCATATTCACACAATATAAATGACAAATGTCTAATATGCTTAAATAGGTATACCTAAGATTACAGAATAGAAGGCATTAAAAAATGACCAGACTATAATAGAGCCATATAACATTGATAGAGAAAAACTCCAATAATTGAAAAATTTACTGGATAGTTTAAGCAGAAGTTTAGACATAGCTGAAGAAAGGATTAATCACAAATAGAATTGATAGCAATGAGAAATAGAACCTTTTAAAAAGGTTGAGATAAGTTTATTAATAGAATTACGGAATAAATAAGGAGAATGGGAGAAACAAAGATGAGGTAAAGGCTGGGAATTTTCTAGAATTTCTGGTAGGTATCTTTTCTCAGATTCAAGGACTCCACCTTGAGAAGAATAAATAAGTAGGCATGTGCTGTGCTGTGCTTAGTCGCATCCGACTCTTTGAGACCCCATGGACCATAGCCTGCCAGGCTCCTCTGTCCATGGGATTCTCCAGACAGGAATACTGGAGTGGGTTGCCATGCCCTCCTCCAGGGGATCTTCCCAACCCAGGGATCCAGGCCAGGTCTCCCGCATTGCAGGCGGATTCTTCTACCGTCTGAGCCGCCAGGGAAGTCCAAGAACGCTGGAGTGGGCAGCCTGTCTCTTCTCCTGGGGCTTCTCCCAGCCCAGGAGTCGAATCGGGGTCTCCTGCATTGCAGGTGGATTCTTTACGAGCTGAGCTGCCGGGGAAGCCCAAGTAGGCATGTAAAACTAGACATGATGTAGAAAAACTACAAAGCAACTGAAGGGAAAAAGAAAAGATGATACACTTGTTACAGACATTGTAAAAGCAATAAAAGTCACAGCAGAGTACAAAATTTTGTCAAAGGGCTAAGAGACGAGGGAAAAAGGGATATACCAGTAAGCAAAACTATTTTTCAGAAGAAGGGCAAAATATATTTTTTAGAGACATAAAATTGGATGTGTATATCAACTTTAAGCGTATCTAAAACTTGTCCTTCAGTAAGAAATGTAGAAACACACATCAGAAATGCAAGTCAGGAAGGGCTAGGAAAGACATCTGTGATCAAATGGTAATTATAAACAAACATCGATTACATAAAGTAAAAATAATGCCTGGTCTGTGAGTGTTAAAAACAAGATAGAACTAGAAGATGGACAGAAATGTATTGGGAAAGAGGTATACTAGAGCTAAAGGTTAAAGCATTTAGAGGTTGTCATACCATCTAGATGAAGGGATTAAAATATTGATTCTAAATTTGTAAGAACTGCATATGCTTATTGAGTTAGGGCAGCTCTGAGAGAGTAGAAATAGAATAAAAATTAATTGAAGAAAATGAAGGGTAGAACTCAAACTAAAAGATGACAAATGAAAAAAAATACAGCTTAGAAGCAGAGCAAAAAAAAAAAGAATAAGGTTAGAAATGAATTTGTACATTAGTGCGTGTGTGCTAAGTCAGTTCAGTTGTGTCTGATTCTTTGTGACCCTGTGGACTATACCTCACCAGGCTCCTCTGTCCATGGGATTTTCCCAGCAAGAACACTGGACTGGGTTGCCATTTCCTGCTTCAGAGGATCTTCCTGACCCAGGGATCAAACCCACGTCTCTCAACATCTGCATTGGCAGTCTGGTTCTTTACCACTAGTGCCACCTGGGAAGCTATTTCTATATTAGTGATAACCTTAAATGGGATAGGCTTCCCACTCCAGTATTCTTGGGCCTCCATGGTGGCTCAGACGGTGAAGAATTCACCTGCAGTGCAGGAGATCTGGCTTGGATCGCTGGGTTGGGAAGATCCCTTGATGGACGGCATGGCAAACCCACTCCAGTATTCTTGCCTGGAGAATCCCCATGAACAGAGCAGCCTGGCAGGCTACAGTCCATAGGGTCGGAGAGTCAGACATGACTGAGTGACTAAACACAGCACAGCACAGTAATCTTAAATATAAACACTCTCCCTTGAAGAGACAAAAATTATTAGACTAGATTTTTAAAAAACCACCTAAATAGCTCTTGTTTACAAAAGACACAATTAAAACATGGGGATACAGCTATTCAAACATAACAAAATGCAGTCTTTGAAACGAAAATGTTAGCAGATCACGTTCTGTACTGATGAAGGATTCAGATCCCTGGAAGATCATACAAGGCTACATGTAGACACACCTCGTGATAACTTCAAAATCTGGAAAGCAAAAATAGACAGGAGCACAAAGAAGACAATGACTTTGACTATGATATGGAGACTGATTTATACACCTGTCTCTGTCATTGTTAAATCAAGCCGACAGTGTATCAGATCTGAACAACGAAGTTAGCAGCATCCATCTAGTAGACAGACGTGGGAGCACTGTGCAAAACAATTGAATACACAGGCTTCTCAACGCACAGGAAACATTTATACAAATTGGCCATTTAGGGGCTGTGTGCCAGGAATGTATTTCAAATGATTGAGATTCTCCAGACCACACACTTACCGCAATGTAATTAAATTAAAATGGCCAACATAAAGATAACAAAACTCCCCCAGCAGAGGCTACTAATTAGCCCCTGGTATACCCCTGCCCCCCACTCCTTGTTGCTTGAGGATGAGTACTCTCCAAGGCTTAGCCAGGAGCATGGGGATTCTGCTGCTCTTGCATCTGGGTCTGGAGATGGTTTGGGGGAGGATGGTTTGTTTAGTCACTCAGTCATGTACGACTCTTGTGACCCCATCGACTGTAGCTTGCTAGGCTCCTCTGTCCATGGGATTCTCCAGGTAAGAATACTGGAGTGGATCATGATTTCCTTCTCCAGGGGATCTTAACGACCTTGGAATTGAACCTGGTTCTCCTGCATTGTAGGCAGTCTCCTGCATTTCAGGACCATGGTGGGTCTGTTGCTCTTATACTTGGGTCTGGAGATGGTTTGGAGATGGAAGTACTTGGTAAAACTTTCTGGTGACTTGGTTTAAATAAAGAGATGGCTTTTAATTCATTGTCCTCTCTGCCCTGCCCATGGGCTGGGAGACAGATGAAGTGCTGCTGAGGCACCTTCCCCGGAAGGAGGGCCACCCCCTGGTTTTTGGGGGGCAGCAGAATGGACGGGCTTCCCTGGTGTCTCAGATGGTAAAGAATCTGCAATGCAGGAGACCTGGGTTCGTTCCCTGGGTTGGGAAGACCCCCTGGGGGAGGGCATGGCAACCCACTGCAGTATTCTTGCCTGGAGAATCCTCATGGATGTAGGAGCCTTGTGGTCTACAGTCCATGGGATTGCAAAGGGTTGGACATGACCGAGCAACTAAGCACAACACAGCACAGACAGAATGATCTGTCTGGTGGGTGAGAGCAGTCCCCACAGCCAGCCTGCCCACCTGCCTCCAGGAGGGAGATAAACATCTTCCTTTTACTTGAGCCGCTTTACTTTCGGGTTGTTATATTATAGCAGCTTAGTTTATGCCATAGTTAATTCAAGTTTCCACATAAAGAAAAATTAAAAGCACACATTTCTATAAATAATTCACAAGAATCATAATGTAAACTAGGCTACAAATGGCACCAAAAAGTAAGGGAAAAATACATACCTTTGTGTGTGTGTGTACATATGTTGTGTGATGCCAGTGAGGATATGTTTAGATGGGAATTTATAGTCTCAGGTGCTTATCTAAAAGAAAAGAACAAAGGCTGAAATTTAATAGGAAACTCTCCCTCAGATCGCCTCTTCGCTCTGCCCAGGGTCTGACACCTTTCGCTGCAGTCTCTACTTCGTGGATGCCTTTCTCGCCCTGCTGAGACCCTGACACCCTGCTCTCAGCTGCCGTGGGATGCTGTCCTCGCTTGGCCCCATCTAATGTGTGTGGGTCTGTGCTCAGTCGTGTCTGACTTTCTGTGACCCCATGCTTCTCTGTCCATGGAATTTTCCAGGCAAGAGTACTGGAGCGGGTTGCCATTTCCTTCTCCAGGAGGTCTTCCCAGCCCAGGAGACGCACCTTTTGTGTCTCCTGCATTGGCAGGCGGGTTCTTTACCACTGCACCACCAGGGAAGCCCGCCCCATCTAATGGCCCCACCTAAACTGAACTGTTGAGAACTGTGAGGGAAGGAAGAAGGAAGGAATGGGAAAAGGGAGAAGAGTAAATCTACCTCCCCGAATCTGCTCCTGGCTAAATAAGGTCTAAGAAAAACCTGATGAACATCTTAGAAAACAGAAAAACTACAGACCAATCCCCCATAAACACAGATGCAAAATTCCTCGGTGATTTATTAGAACTTGAATATTAGATTAGAATTTGAATCAATATGAATTCCATATTAGAACTTGAATCAAAATGATTTTTTTACACTTTTATTTGAAGTATAGTTGCTTTACAAAGTTGTGTTCAAAATACTTTTTTAATAGGACATGTAAGTAGAGCATGACCAAGTTGGATTTATTTCAGGAATTCAATATTAACTTTGTATTAGAAATGGAATCAATATGATGAATCATGTTCAAAGAACAAATGAGAAAAATCATCTAACCTCAATAGATACAGCACTAGCATTTGTCATAGTTCAGTATCCATTCAGAGTAAAAAGTTTGCAAACTTAGAAATAGAAGTGAACTTAATCTGATTAAAGAGTACCTGCAAAAATCCTGCTGAAGTCGAGTCAAGAGTGAGACCAGAATACTTGCTGTCAACACTTAAATGCATTATTGTATGGAAGGTCCTAACTGGGAACATACACAAAAAATGTCAAATAGAGGCCAGAACTATTTTCTAATGACCTGCTGTTTGAAAATGTTTAACTATTTCTATCAGCTCCCCCCACCCCCAAACTGTAAGTTATCTCCCATTCTTTAGAGGAACAAAGTAGGTGTGGGAATTTAAAGATGGCTACAGATTCTTTGATTTTATTCTGAATCATATTCCTCTCTCCTTGAATCTGTTCTGGACTTAGTGACTTGCTTGACCCAAATATTGCAGAAGTGATGGGTTGGTACTTCTGAGGTTGAAGGTAAACAAAGCAAAACCAAAAATCCCTTATAGTTTTGCTTGGGCCTCTTAAACGCTGTCTCTAGGAGTCCTGAGTCGCAACATAAGAAGGTCCCTGGAACTTTGATTGCTGGAGAGGACACGTGTAGGTACTCAATTAACAGTCCAAATTGAGCCCAGTCTCGCCTCTGTGTCAAGGTGCCAGACACCTGAGTGAGGCCACCCACCTGATCAGTTTCATCATCTAGTCGAATCCCACTGATGGTCTTTGCCAATTCCACATGGAGCAGAACCACTGGACTGAGCTCTGTAGGAATTCTTGACCCATAGGACAAGGAGATATAATCAAAAGATTAAGTCACTAAGTTTTGTAATAATTTATTTCATAACAAAGAGAGCCAGAATATAGGTGTAACCAATAACTGCAAAAATGTATCTTCTAAATAAAGAGATACATAGGTACTTCCTCTTTAAACTTTATTATGCCTCTTCTCTCTTCTTAGTTACCTCTTTGTGGATTCCTATTTTATTTTTTCTAAATTCAAGTTTACTCAGCTGGACTAAATTTTATTGTATCACTGTGGCAGGTTTAAAATAATTCCTCCAGAATGACAGAGTATTTGTTTCTATTCAAATATTTTCCTCAGAAAAAGGCTTCAACCTAGAGTTGTAATAAGTGTTCCTTGATTAAACTCACCACTGTTCGTTTCCTGAAATGCAAGGTTAGACTGAGCTGAAAGAAGACATAATCCTGATAATGATTTCTCATGTTAGAAATGCCTTAAATTAGTTCAACTGTAGGATCCAATAAGGCTGGGCTTGTTGAGATAAATGTATTTCTAATTATGTGTTTAAACTCTTAGGCGGTGTGTGTTGACCTCTCTGTCAGATGATTTAGCTGAGTACATTATTCAAATATTTCCTTTAAACTATGGAGTGCCCAAGTCAAGAAGTAGTGCATGGAGGATTTTGAAGCTTGGGGGCAATAAACAAAATTTTAGTTAGTTCTTTAAAATCTTCAGCTAAAAGAATAACTGAAACATTAAAAAAACAACTTCCTATGACAATTCTGAGTCTTATAAGCAGGTGAAAATAGTAAGTTGTTCCTGGAATTAAGTCTTGTTTAATTGTTGCAGCTATAGCTGGCTTTGGGTAGAAAGCTCCTTAAAGGTTGTGTACACAATAGGACAGAGCAAAAATTGTCTGAGTCGGAAGGTCCAGGTGCTCCATGCACTTTAGTCTATTCCCGTATTACTTGACTTCAGGAAAATCCTTTCCTATCTGGTCTTCAGTTTCCTAATCAAATGAGGAGGTTGGGTAAGCATTAGGGTGGGATGGGGTGGGCAAAGCACCTGAAAAAGAAGCTTAGAAGCCATCTATTTTAACTTTTCATTGTGCAGATGAGAAAATACCCACTCACCGTATATGTATTGTTGTTTTTCAGTTGCTAAGTCATGTCTCTTTGTGACCCCATGGACATTAGACTTCCCATTCCTTCACCATCTCCCAGAGTTTGCTCAAATTCATGTCCATTGAGTTGGTGATGCCATCCAGACCTCTCATCCTCTGCCACCCCTCATCTTTTGCCTTCAGTCTTTTCCAGCATCAGAGTATTTTCCAGTGAATCAGCTCTTCGCATCAGGTGGCTAAAGTATTGTAGCCTCAATTTTAGCATCAGTCCTTCCAACGAATATTTAGGGTTGGTTTCCTTTAGGACTGACTGGTCTGATCTCTTTGCTGTCCAGGGGACTCTGAGGAGTCTTCTCCAGGACCACAGCTCAAAAGCATCTGTTCTTTGGTGCTCAGCTTTCTTTATGGTTCAACTCTCACATCCATACATGACTACTGGAAAAACCATAGCTTTGACTATATGAACCTTTGTCAGCAAAATGATGTCTCTGCTTTTTAATATGCTGTCTATGTTTTTCATAGCTTTTCTTCAAAGTAAATGTCTTTTAATTTCATGGCTGCAGTCTCTGTCCTCAGTGATTTTGGAGCCTAAGAAAATTAAATCTGTCACTGCTCCTACTTTTTCTATTTGTCGTGAAGTGATGGAACCAGATGCCATGATCTTAGTTTTTTGAATGTTGAGTTTTAAGACAGATGTTTAACTCCTTTTTCACCCTCATCAAGAGGCCCTTTACCTCTTCCCTTTCTGTCATTAGAGTGGTATCATCTGCATATCTGAAGTTGTTGATTTTTATCCCGGCAAACTTGATTTCAGCTCGTGGTTCATCCAGCCTGGCATTTCGCTTGATGTACTCTGCATATAAGTTAAATAAGCAGGGTGACAATATGCAGCCTTGTCATACTCCTTTCCCAATTTTGAACCAGTAAATTATTCCACGTAAGGCTCTAACTGTTGCTTCTTGACCTACATACAGGTTTCTCAGGAGACAGGTAAGGTGGTCTGGTATTCCCATCAATAGATGGGAATCAATTCCCAGATTCTCCTTAAGAATTTTCCACAGTTTTTTGCGATGCACACAAAGGATTTCATGTAGTCAATGACACAGAAGTATATATATATATATATTTTAATTCCCTTGCTTCCTCTATGACCCAGTGAATGTTGACAGTTTGATCTTTAGTTCCACTGCCTTTTCTAAACCCAGCTTGTACATCTGGCAGTTCTTGGTTCATGTACTTCTAAAGCCTAGCTTGAAGGATTTTGAGCATAGTCTTACTAGCATGTGAAATGAGCCCGATTATCTGATAGTTTTTAACGTTCTTTGGCACTGCCCTTCTTTGGGATTGGAATGGAAACTGACCTTTTCCAGTCCTGTGGCCACTGCTGAGTTTTCTGAATTTGCTGGCACTTTGAGTGCAGCACTTTAACGGCATCATCATTTTAAGATTTGAAATAGTTCAGCTGGAATTCTGTCACCTCCACTAGCTTTGTTCATAGTCTTAATTCCTAAGGCCCATTTGACTTCACACTTCAGGATGTCTGGCTCTAGGTCAGTGACCATATCACTGTGGCTACTGGGGTTATTAAGGCCTTTTCTGTATAGTTCTGTGTATTCTTGCCACCTTTTTCTTAATCTCTTCTGCCTCTGTTAGGTCCTTACCATTTCTGTCCTTTATAGTGACCATCCTTGTGTGGAATATTCCCTTGATATCTCCAGTTTTCTTGAAGAAATCTCTAGTCTTTCCCATTCTGTTGTTTTCCTCAACTTCCTTTGGATTGTTCATTGAAGAAGGCCTTGTTAACACTCCTTGCTATTCTCTGGAACACTGTATACATAGGTGAATATATAATTATTAAACTGAGATAATTTGAGAGTGAAGTGGAGCTTCAAAGTAATTAAAATCATGTAACTTAATCATTTGAAATTATTGATTAAAATTTTTATTGGTGGAGGTAAAATATGGTTCTCTTCAGAAACCATTTTTAAATAGGGTTTTTTTATTGTGGTAAAAGTTACAGAGTGGAAAACATATTATTTTAACCATTTTAAACTGTACAACTCTGTGGCACTAAGTTCATTCACATTGTTGTACAACTCCTGACATCATCCATGTCCCAGATTTTTCACCTTCCTAAACTGAAATTGTCCCCATGAAACACTAACTTCCCTTCCCCTCTCCTCACTGCCCTCTCAGAAACCATTTCTTAAAGTACGATTCTTTCTAATAAGTATACCTGTGTACATCCAAACAATAGAAGATGCTTCAAAGTCATAATCTTAGGTTTTAAACTAATATAAGCAGGATAATTGTTCTTGGTGTGTGTTTGTTTAATTCGTTTCTTTGAATCTGTCTCTAATGTAGCAATGATTAATTTCTAAAATATGTATTTTTTCTTCAAATCATCATAGTTTTCTCATTAAATCGTGTTGCATTTTAAGGGTAATAAGTTTTGGATTATTGACACATTCAGTTGTCCCTTCTCTGTCCATCTTTCAATTGCGTAAATTCTCTGTAGTTGTTGGGTAATCTTAGAATAAATTCTGGTAAATGATGACATTCTCAGCTAGACTTATATTAATTAATGTGTATAATTATTTTAAGCAAAGTATTTTTACTGGTAATATCTTTTTGACATTGAAATATTTTTATATTTCTTTGCAAATATTTTAACTTTATTTTTATTGGAGTACAGTTGATGTGCAATATAATAAAGGTGCAGATGTACAGTATAGTGATTCACAATTTAAGGGCTATACTTCATTTATAGTATTATGAAGTATTGGCTGTATTCCCTATGTTCCATGGTGTATACTTGTAGCTTATTTTTTGCATAGCAGTTTGTACCTCTTTAAATAATCCCTCCCCTGTATATTGCCTCTCCTTCCTCTTCTCACTGGTAACCACTAGTTCTCCATATCCGTGAGTGTACTTGTTTTTTGTTATATTCACTAGTTTGTTATAGTTTCTAGATTCCACATATTAGTGATAAGCATACAATATTTGTCTTTCTCTGTCTGACTTATTTCACTTATCATAACACATTCCAAGTCCATCCATGTTGTTGCAAAGTGGCAAAATTTTATTCTTTTTTATGACTGAGTAATATTCCATTTAAATATGTATTTGTGTGTGTATATCTATCCATATATATCACATTTATCCACTATTTGTTGATGGACACCTGGGTTGTTTTCATATTTTAATAATTATAAACCATGCTGCCATGAACATTGGAGTGCATGTATCTTTTTGAATTAATATTTTAGGTATATACCCAGAAGTAGAATTGCAGGTCATATGGTAGTTATATTTTTAGTTTTTTGAGGAAACTGCATACTGTTTTCCATAGTTGCTGCACCAATTTACATTCCCACCACCAATGTATGAGAGTTTCCTTTTCTCTACATTGTCGCCAGGGTTGTTATTTGTGATCTTTTTGTTGATAGTCATTCTGACAGGTGTCAAGTGATATCTCATGGTGATTTTGATTTGTATTTCCCTGATGCTTAGCAGTGTTGAGCATCTTTTCATACACCTGATGGCCATCTGCATTTCCTCTTTGGAAAAATGTCTATCAAATTCTTCACATTGTTTTAATCAGGTTTTTTTTTTGTTTGTTTACATTTTGTGAGTTGTTTATAAATGTTGGATATTAACACCTTATCAGTCATATCATTTTTCTTCCATTAAGTAGGTTGTCTTTTCATTTTGTTAATGGTTTCCTTTGCTGTGCAAAAGCATTTAAGTTTAATTAGATTCCATTTGTTTATTTTTGCTTTTATTTCCTTTGCTTTAGGAGACAGAGCCAAAAAAAATTGTTAAGATTTATGTCAGAGTGTTCTGCCTATGATTTCCTCTAGGAGTTTTATGGCTTCTGGTCTTATATTTAGGTCTTTAATCCCCTTTGCAAATATTTTTTAGAAGACAGATTCCATTTTAAAAGTTATTTCTATGATTAAACACTTTTTGAAATTTAGATAAATGTTTGAAAGTTTAAATCTAATAGTTTTCTGTAGGTTTGGAAATAAAAATTAAAAGCAGGATGTCTATTAAAAAGATCCTCTTGCAATGTGAGATAAACTAAAAGCATGATTTTTAAATTTCTAAATTAAATCTTGCCCACTCTTCAAGTTCTCTTCAATTTTTTTCAGTCCTTCCTTGATTGCATGGGGCCAATTAAATACTTACTGTTTGCAAGATTTGTTTTCAATAATTACAATGAAGTAGGTGCTTCAAAAGCTGAATTTCTTGAGGCTCCACTTACTAGGTATTTTGATTAAAGATTTCCAATTGATTTTAGAGGAAATGTAACTAGCATTTAGATGACTAATTAAAAAAAATTTTATTATGGGCCCTGCTCCCGCCACCCCCAGAGCCCTGTGCCAACCACAGCTTCATGCTTCTGATGACCCGGAGACCGTGAACTGCCACCTTAGACCCCACTGGACCCCCATGCACTAGATGACTCATTTATATTTTTAAAAATGTCACTTTTGGACATCTAATTTGATATACAAATCAGTTTTCCAAAGGCACAGCTATTATTAAAATATGGTTGATCATCAGCAAAAAAAGAAGGCATGAGCTGCCCTGCTGAAAAGTACTTTTAGGTTCAACATAAGCTTCATTGAAAATATTTTGTGATTTCCATTATTCTCCCTTAGGAGTCAGCAAACTTTTTTTTGGTAAAGAGCCAAATGTAAGTATTTTAGACTTAATGGGCCATAAAGTCTCTGTTAGAGCTACTCATCATTGTCAGTGTAGCATGAAAGCAGCCATGGTCAGCAGTAACCCAACAGGAGAGGTTGCAGGTATTAATTCCCCAGGGCTGCTGTCATGAAGTCCATAGCACCATAAACTGGCTTGCTCACAACACTAGAAATTACTTCTCTCACTTTCTCTCACCCTACATCTAGATGTCGACATGATCGGTCCCTTGCGAGGATTCTGAGGCAGACTCTGTTCCATTTGTCTCGCTTAGCTTCGAGTGGTGATGGGACATTGGATATGTCTTGCTTCGTGGCAGCGCAGCTACACCAGTGTCTGCCTCTGGTGTCATATGGTGTTCCCCCTGCATGTGTCTCTGCATCTCTGGGTCTGTGGCAGGGTGGAAGAACACCAGGCATCAGGTAGAGCCCACCCGAATCCAGTGTGACCTCATCTGAGCTTGATTATATTTGCGACCACCTCAGTTCCAAATAAGATCACATACATGGATACTTGGGGTTAAGACTTGATCATATATTTTGGGTGGGATGTAGTTCTATCCATGATACTGAAAGGTTGTTGCTGAACGATAAGATGCCGGGATTCTTGGCCTCCGGAGGAGATGAATTCAACCTGGGGCCAGAGACGAGGCTGGATCGCTCAGAGCTTTTGTATAATAAAGTTTTATTAAAGTATAAAGGAGATAGAGAAAGCTTCTGACATAGGCATCAGAAGGGGGCAAAAGAGTACCCGCCTCCTAGTCTTTAGCTGTAAGCTATATAGTCACTCACAGTCTGTTAATGAAAACAAAGGAATGTCTTAGAATTTAGAATGGCACCAGATAATTCATCCCTGGCCATAAAAGGATTGACTTGAATTTTGTAGAAGGGCAGATTATCAACAGATAGTTTTGTTTACATAGATTAGGGAACAATATCTGAGTAAGTAGGTTAGGCCATTTGGCAGAACCAACTTGAAGATAGAGTCTGGGATACATTAACATAGCTTAAGACAACATTTCCGTAAGAAAAAGAAATGTATTGGTTAACTCAAGGTTTGAGAGTAGTTAGCTTCAGGTGAAACCAGGTGTCATGGCAACACAGCATTTTAAGAGAAACTTCCTTTAAAATTTGTATGGAGAAGGAAAAAATATATCGCTGGTTTGTTTCCTCCTGCCGCTTAAGAGAGATAAAAATGTCTGGCACTTGCAGCCTCTTTCCTCCGTTTGGAGACCCCTGTCCTTCCTGCCTGTTACCCTCTCAGTACCATGTTCCAATAAAAATTTAATGACAATTAGTGTCAAGGGCCATTTTGGCCTATGAGCTGTAGTTTGCCCTGCTTTAATTGAGCTTTAAATAAATTAAAATATTTGCAAAATTTCACCACTATATACTTTGTCTTGATTGATAGAATATTTCAGCTTATTAGGTGCAGTTATAAATTATATAAGCAGTACAACCAATTCCAAGTGTACTTCTGCTCATAAGTTTTTAAATTTAGTACAATTGTTGTTTTAGCGTAATGCTATGCCCACTAACATTTGTATTCATATGATCATGGCAAATACTTTTATATGTATTGATTAACTTTTAACTGAGTTTCAGTGTCATTCATGATAATTTCAAAAGCTGTTTTATGTTTTGTAGAATGAATCTCCATAACTTTAACCCTGGTTTCTTGAGCTGGATGAAGAACATGAACCATGGTTAGAATTAACTGATTTTTTAACTAATAGTTTGTATTACTGTGGTACATTTGTTACAACTGATACACTAGTATTAATACATTGTTAACTAAAGTGTATAGTTGACATTAAGGTTCCCTCTGAAATTTACTGTTCTGTAGGTTTTGACAGAAGTATAATGACTTATATCCACCACTACAGTTTCATATAGAATAGTTTCACCTCACTAAAAAAAAAGTCATGTTCTTCACTTACTAATTTTTCCCTCCCTCCCCTTGTTAACTGAATTTAAAAGCTGTCTAATGATATAGATATAAGATAGGCATGGTTGCATTATTTACAGTTATTTTATTAATGAAACTGACACATTAGTAGTTATTGCTTCAGTTTTCTTTTTGAACAAGAGAACTTGGAATTGAAAAGAAGAAGCTAGCACTATTTACAACAGCTGGGACATGGAAGCAACCTAGACGTCCACTGACTGATGAACGGGTACAGATGTTGTGGTACATATACACGAGGGAATATTACTTGGCTATAAAAAGGAACACATTTGAGTCAGTTCTAATGAGGCGGATGAACCTAGAGCCTATTATACAAAGTGAAGGAAGTCAGAAAGAGAAAGACAAGTATTATGTATTAACACATATACATGGAATCTTGATAGTTGGTACTGATGAACCCATCTACAGGGTAGCAGTGGAGATGCAGACATAGAGAACAGACTTTTGGACACAGTGAGGGGGAGTTGGTGGGATGAGTTGAGAGAGTAGCGCTGAAACATACATATTATCATATGTAAAGTAGGTAACTAGAGGGGATTTGGTGTAGGACACAGGGAACTCAAAGCTGGTGCTATGTGGCAACATAGAGGAGTGGGATGGGGAGGGAGGTGAGTGAGGTTTAAACGGGAGGTGTTTTTTTTTTTTTTTTTCCGGCCGTATGTATACCTATTGCTGATTCATGTTGGTGTATGGCAGAAATCACAATATTGTAAAGTAATTATTCTCCAATTTAGAATTAAAAAAAAGTAGTAGACTTAGAAGAAAGTGTTTGATCTGAATGAAAAGTCATGCTTCCCAGACTGATCCATAAACTCATCTTATGCCACTGAATGTGTTAAATCATTACCCCTGGGCACAGATTTATGAAATAGTACTAACTTTTGAAGCTGATGCTGGTTCTTCTGCAGAATTATGTCTTCTGATTCTCCTGTGGTTGGTTATACCGATGTAGACCCTCATGGTGGGTGGTAAATGCTATTTTGTGAAAGTTATACTTTATCATTAATCTCCTTGCTGAATGGAGATTTATGAGTAAATTTTAATTTATGATGTACTTTTAAAACAATGATTGATATCAGCTGAAAAGATTTATTGAAAAAACTACCAAACCAAAAAGTTTTAAGTCAGTGGTTTAACCCAGACACATAGCAAGAGCATTCAGACTGCATTTCTACTGTTTGTAATAGGACTGCTGAGCCTCTATTTCAGACACGCTTTCTATGCTCCCCCCCTCCGCCTTTTAAAAAAGATTTATTATTTATTTTTGACTGTGCCGGTCTTCGTTGCTGCACACAGGCTTTCTCTCATTGCGGTGAGCAACGGCTACTCTTTGTTGGGTTGTGTGGGCTTCCCATTGCGGTGGCTTCTCTTGTTGTGGAGCACGGGCTCTAGGGTGCTCGGGTTTCAGTAGT
Organism: Odocoileus virginianus; assembly: GCF_023699985.2. Lineage (NCBI taxonomy): Eukaryota > Metazoa > Chordata > Mammalia > Artiodactyla > Cervidae > Odocoileus > Odocoileus virginianus. The sequence continues at coordinate 66,089,121 of NC_069684.1, forward strand.
TGTTGCTCCCGGCTCTAGAGCACAGGCTCAGTAGCTGTGGCTCGTGGGCTTAGTTGTTCGGCTGCATGTGGGATCTTCCCAGGTGAGGAATCGGACCTGTGTCCCCTGCATTGCTGGGTGGATTCTTTACTACTGAGCCACTGTTTCTTGCCTGTGATATCTTTCCGACAGACCTTACTTGGCTGCAGTCTGCATCCCATACACAAGGGCTGTGGTGTGAAGCGCCTCTCACCTGGATGGTGCAGGCAGCTGGCAGGGGCAGGAGCCCCAAATTCCCCCACTTCCACCCGCCACCACTAGAGAAAGGTGGTCAGATTCCTAGCCTCTCCTTTCTGATCACAGTTTGTTTAATTAGCAAGCATCCTGCATGCAGTCCTGGAATTAGACAGGTTAGTTACGATGCTGCTGAAAAGGGCTAAGAGGAGAGATGGGTTACCTCTGTTCAACTTGCAGATTTTATCAAACTTCATTACAGTGTGAACACTGAACGTTCACAGTATGTGCATCTTCCATGCTGCCAGCTGAGACCGTGGCAGAAGCTGTGTACAAAGTAGAATTGGCCAAACCATTAATACTGTTTCACGTAAAAGTCCTAAAGAAATGTCCAGTGCACAAGACAACAGGTGTGCACTATGGCTATCTGCAAAACTGGGACGTATGATCATCCTTAATATAATGTCATGTAGTAAAGATTTTTAAAATCTTGAGCCTCTGGGTCACTTATTTTATAAAAGTGTACTCTAGACTTCCCTTCTGCTTGCTGTCTCCTGTGGTATTTAGTTTTCCCTGAATTCACTTACCTAAAAAATTTCCCTGAAGTAATTTGTTCCTCTCTACGAATGTGTTTGGCTTGAAGAGGGCTAGAGAAAACAGCTCTCTTCTGGAGAACACTGCACACTTAGTCCCTAGAGAATTGCAAAAGCTCTTTTCTTGAGCTAGTGGTTCTCACACCCTAGTTTGTATGAAAATCACCTAGTGTGCTTATTAAAACTGTAAATTCCTGGGCTTCACTGGTGGTAGAAATTAAAAGTTCAATTACATTTGGGACATTTAAAAGGCTATTGACTTACTGATTACCTATCCTGTTTTTGCTTTCAGAATGCGTTTCTTTTCATTCCTCCGTGTAGCAAATACTTAGTAAATATTAATTTTGTATTGAGCAGTATCTGGGCATTCCTGGTCAATAGGTAAGGTCTTGGCTCAAAAACTCAGGGGTCTCAGATTAAAAACAGGTAATGGTAAGTGTTATGTTGCCAGGAAGAAACCTAGATATTACAAAGGCACAATTATAGGAAAACTTAACCTACCTTGAATTGCCTGGTAACCTGGGGGAAGTGATGTATTTTTTTAATTTTAAAATTTGTTCCAAGCTCTTGGATGTGATTAAGGTAAGGACTTGAGGACACTGTAATGGAAATAGTAATAGGCAGGGAGAATATTTTAGATGTGTTAAACTGTGTGTAGGGCTAACCTTTCCAATCTTTTCTTTAAGTGGATATTTCAAAATATCAGAGATTTTATTTTTTTTCAGAGCTGTTTTTCCAAATAATATATTGATTTTCTTAAGATGATTTTTTTGTTCTTTAGAAGATTTAATTATACCTTTTATAGCAATTACACAGTGATAGAAAACCCAGCAAGTAACATATGATTCAGTAAAATTGAAAAGTAAACTTAACTGAAGATACTCTATTGATAAAAGTTGATGAAAATAAATCATTTATTTTTTTGTCAATGAAGATTTGACTAAAACGGATATCTGCTTCCAGTAAAATCTGATGGAAACGTACTTTGCCGTTATTTAATACACAGTGTAAGTTTATAAAATGATCCACCTTAGTGCTACTTCCAGCTGCATTTATTTCTTGAGAAATCAAAGCCCCTGTTTATTTAAATTCTCTTTTCCCTAGAAGTTAGTCTGATGGCACAGTTCATCACCATGAGTTAGTTAACTAGGTGATGCTAATGAAGCAAAGACCAGTGCTACATAGTTGATCTGTGACTGCTGCCTGGACAGTCAGGCGCCACTCATCACAAGAGTAGCACCTGTCTGAATGTGTGGAGGGAGCAGTTCCAATTCATGTCGCTCCTGAAATTAGCTTGAGTTTTGCGTCTTTCTGTCAAGGTCAGCCATTTTTATCACTGGTAGGATAAAGGTGGAATAATTTTATACTAAGGATTTGATTTATATTTTGTATTCTTAATCTCTTAAAAATATGAGTGGTACTTGAGAATTACTTAGACATCAGGTTGAAAGCTGCAAGTAGACAAGTTGAGAGCAGGAGATGTACACAGTTGAAAGGTCTTGATTAAGAAGTGTCTATTGGATGCAGCAGAAGGAGAAGAGGGCATCAGAGGATGAGATGGCTGGATGGCATCACTGATGCAGTGGACATGAACTTGGGCAAACTTGGGAGATGGTGAGGGACAGGGAGGCCTGGTGTGCTGCAGTCCCTGGGGTTGCAAAGAGTCAGACACAACTGGGTGACAGAACAACAGCAATTGGATGTAGCAGGGATTTGCTGACATAGTAACTGAATACCCACATTCAGTGGCTCAGCCAGTCCCAGTTTGGAGGTCAGTTTGGAAGCGTGATAACGCAGCGTCTCTGAGTGAAGCTTGCAGAACCAGCTGGTGCAGTCGGTGGAGGAAGAACCATGTGGGAGGTGGGAGATGTTTCTCAGTAGTGGGGGTCTGGGGGGGGGCAACGGCAGTGACACAAAGTGTAAGTAGGAATTGCATTCTTCTTGTCAGAGTGCCAACTCGAGTGCTCTGGGAGCCAGCTGACCTTGGTCTCAGGTCAGTCAATGCACAGCTTTCCTTTTGCACCAGAGGTGTGACTTGGTACTCCTTCTCCCTCGGTTCCTCTAGTTCTGTGATATTCCATCCACCGGGACAGCATGGTCGCAAGCTCTTCATTGTGTCAGAGACGGAGCTCTACTCTAGAAGGCAGAGAGAAGGCTCCATGGCCTCAAGTCTAGATTCTAGGGAGGTTCACAACCTAAGGACAGGCCAAGAACAAGGACTTCATGCCTCTGAGACTAAGTAAGCATCTTCCTGTTGGGGTACTGGACAAGAGAATAGGAGGTAACTTGAGACCTTCAGCTCTGGCTGTTCTCTGAGCAGGGTCTCAGTGATGATGCTCTGTGGCTTGCAAAGGAGAGACGATGGGAATCTGGAGATTTCAGAGATCCCAGAGCAATGGGATGTAGGTCCTGTCCCCCAGGGAGAGCTTCAGGAGATACGGAGAACCAAGTTCCATTTTCCCAGCGTGAGTTGGGGGCAGAGGAAGGAACACTTCCTTGCTTGGCGTGGAAAGAGCAGTGGGAGTCACCACCCAGACCCAGAGGGCCCCTGTGGGTGGAGAGCAAAGACACAGTCAGAACACCATTGTCTCTGGGGATGCTAGCAAGGACAAAATTCCCATGCTCCTCACCAAGGATGTGGAATTAGATGGAACTTCAGGGAAAATTTTGTGGTTGTGGAAAAGCAGTGAATTGACTGAGATTAGATAATGGGCTCAGTGTAGAAAGAAAAGTGAGCCATTGGTCACCTGAGATTGTGGGCTGAAATTTGCTTCTGCTTCTTGATAGTAGAAACTTTCCCAGCTTCCTGCAACATAGTATGTTTGTGCCTGCTTAAGTGCTAATTAGAATTAACTCTTGCTCATCAGACAGCACAATATAAGAGACATATGCATGGGCAAATGGTTGCAGTATGGTGTGATAAGCACTGCCATAGAAATGTCCTCAAGGAGTGACAGTGGTACAAAAGAGGTGGTGACTGACTTCTCTTCTCTGGGTGTACTTCAGAGGAGACAGCCTTTAAGCATCTTTTAAGGATGAGTAGGACCTTAAATAGACCAGCGGAGAAAAAGGTTTTTCAGGAACGGGAAACTTTCATAAAGGCACGGGGTCAAAATAGAAGTATTTGTCTTTGTCTCTTTTTGTTTTGCAAAGAGAATCGAAGTAAAAGTTACTATTTTGGCATAATGAGATTACAGTGGTGCCTATTTGACCTGAAATGGTGCAATGGTGGTGAGACTTAAAGAAAGTAATGCTTGAACACTCTTCAGAAACCACACAAATAAAAGGTTGTGTTATTATTTAATGAAATATTCACTAAAGATCAGTAATCTAACTTGTCCTGTAGATCTTTGTGCTTTGTTACCTGCCCCGCTTTGATTTACAAAGAAAAGGCCTCCTTTGGAATCTTAAATTTTCCTAATAATCCTGCCCCTGAAATGAACTTTTTAAGTTATTTGCAAAGTTTTTAATAGTTTCCAGTACAGATAAAAAGGAAAACAATTTTTGATTTCTGTTCTTACAGCTGATAGGCGGAAAGCCATCTTCTTAGTGTTTTTAAAATGGGTTCTGGATAATTTCAAATTGCACACAATTATTTCTATTGCCTATTTTAACACTGGAAAACTAGAAGCAGTCATGATATTAACTTTGAAAACTGGAATAAATTTATGATGACAAAATCAGTAGCAGTACTTGACAACACAGGGCATCTAAGAGGATGTCAGCAAATACCTCTTGTAGAAGAGGAGTGTGTGTGTGTGTGTGTGTGTGTGTGTGTGTGTGTGCTCAGTCATGTTTGACTCTGTGACCCCGTGGACTACAGCCCCCAAGGCTCCTCTGTCCATGGAATTTTCTAGGCAAGAATACTGGAGTGGGTTGCCATTTAGTACTCCAGGGGACCTTCCCAACCCAGGGATCAAATCCATGTCTTTTGCATCGGCAGGTGGATTCTTTACCAAGGAGTCACCTAGGAAGCCCAGAAGAATGAATATTAACCTATTAATTTAAGAGAGGACTGTAGTCTCTGTTTCAAAACTAACTTGAAACAGTTAAAAGACCTACTGCTTTCTTTGGCATGTCATCTTATTTGGTTTCTAGAAGACTTAGAGATGATTGCTTGTTTGCTCGCATACCACATACGTTTTTGTTTCTGTTTGATCACATTTGTCTGAGTTGATAAAACTAAAAAAATCAACATAGGTGAGGGATTATAAAGGGTAAAATTTAAGGTGACCATGGGCAATCAATCTATAACTCAACTGTAAGTTTACTTTTTCCTTTTGATTTTTTAAATTAGATTTTCACAAGTAGAGCTCAGGTGTCACACTTCAAAACTAGAGATCTTCACAATCTGGCTTTCTGTGAGCAAGGATAAAAACCAAGTGTACTGCCTATAAGAATTTGGGAAAATCTAGAATGATTTGCACAATTTCAAGTTTGGTAGCAAATATGTATCTTTTTTATACAATCCCAAGAATAAACGTTAAGTATTTATAGATGTTCTAGAAATATTGCATCATAAAAACAGTTTTGCTGATATAAACTTTAACATTTGACATTTCTAATTTTATTAGAGACCTTTAAAATACACTGGATCCTTCCCATAAAGAAAATGACAGATTTATATCTCTTCAAGTATATTTAGTGTTTGGCTCTCTTGTCTCTGGATGTTTTCCTTACTACTGGATAACATTAATTTATATTTGGTATATCATTGGGAGTGAAGGTAGGTGTAGTTGTTTATTTATTCACTCATGAGTTGAACTCACTCTCAGTATTGAACATAGAGGTTCATGTAAGGATTTGTAACTCATTGCCAATGGCAGTAATTAAGAGGGTGGGCTTGAGGCAGATGGGTGAGCTTTCACAGTTCTAACTCTACTCTCTAACATCTGCCAGACCCAGTAAGTGACATTAATACACCTCAACTGCTTTTTCTTCACCTGTAAAGTAAGGAGAAGAGTAGTCCCTGCCTTACATGGTTGTACAGATGAGAACACTGACTTGTGTTGTTTGTTTGTTTGTTTTGCTATACAGTGGGTTCTTACAGTCTTCTTTTTAAATTTATTTTTTAATTGGAGCACCATTACTTTACAGTATTGTGTTAGTTTCTGCTGCACAACAACGTAAATCACGCCTCCCTCCTGAGCCTCCGTCTCACCCTTCCCCATCCCGGCCCATCCGGGCCATCACAGAGCAGCGAGCTGAGCTCCCCGTGCGGTTCAGAGGCTGCCCGCCAGCTGTCTCTTTCACACTCGGTTGTGTATGTCAGTGCTGTTCTCTCAGTTCATGCCACCCTGTCCTTCCCTGCTGTGTGTCCACAAGTCCTTTCTCTATGTTGGCGTCTATGATTCTCCCCTGCAAATAGGCTCATCAGTACTGTTTTTCTGGATTCCACTTATATTGGATAATATACAATATTCGCTTTTCTCTTTCTGACTTCACTCTGTATGACAGATTCTAGGTTCATCCACATCACTACAAATGAGCAGGTTAGTTTCTTTTTATGGTTGAATATTATTCCATTGTGTACACACACACACACACACATACACACACACACACACGTCTTCTTTATCCATTAATCTGTTGATAGATATCTAGATTGCTTCCATATCCTGGCTGTTGTAAACAGTGCTGCAGTGAATGGTGGGGTGCATGGTTTTTGGAAGTATGGTTTTCTGAGGACATATGCCAGTAGTGGGCTTTCTGGGTCATGTGGCAGTTCTGTTTTTATTCTTTTAAGGAAACTTCTCCATATTGTTCTCCACAGTGGCTGTATCAATTTACATTCCTACTAATACCACCTGACCTGCCTCTTGAGAAACCTGCATGCAGGTCAGGAAGCAACAGTTAGAACTGGACATGGAACAACAGACTGGTTCCAAATAGGAAAAGGAGTATGTCAAGGCTGTATATTGTCACCCTGCTTATTTAACTTATATGCAGAGTACATCATGAGAAATGCTGGGCTGGAAGCTGGAATCAAGATTGCCGGGAGAAATATCAATAACCTCAGATATGCAGATGACACTACCCTAGGGCAGAAACTGAAAAACAACTAAAGAGCCTGTTGGTGAAAGAGGAGAGTGAAAAAGTTGGCTTAAAGCTCAACATTCAGAAAACTAAGATCATGGCATCCAGTCCCATCACTTCATTGCAAATAGAGGGGGGAACAGTGGAAACAGTGACTGACTTTATTTTTTTGGGCTCCAAAATCACTGCAGATGGTGATTGCAGCCATGAAATTAAAAGACGCTTACTCCTTGGAAGTAAAGTTATGACCAATGTAGATAGCATATTAAAAAGCAGAGACATTATTTTGCCAACAAAGGTCTGTCTAGTCAAGACTATGGTTTTTCCAGTGGTCATGTATGGATGTGAGAGTTGGACTATAAAGAAAACTGAGCACTGAAGAATTGATGCTTTTGAACTGTGGTGTTGGAGAAGACTCTTGAGAGTGCCTTGGACTGCAAGGAGATCCAACCAGTCCATCCTAAAGGAGATCAGTCCTGGGTGTTCATTGGAAGGACTGATGCTGAAGCTGAAACTCCAATACTTTGGCTACCTGATGCGAAGAGCTGATGCATTTGAAAAAACCCATGAAAGAAAGCATGGGAAAGATGCTGGGAAGGATAGAGGGCAGGAGGAGAAGGGGACGACAGAGGATGAGATGGTTGGATGGCATCACTGACTCAACAGACTTGAGTTTGGGTAAACTCCAGGAGTTGGTGATGGACAGGGAGGCCTGGCGTGCTGTGGTTCATGGGGTCGCAAAGAATCAGACATGACTGAGCGACTGAACTGAACTGAACTGATTAGTATTGGAGTGTTCCCTTTCCTTCACACCCTCGCCAGCCTTTACTGTTTGTAGATTTTTTTGATGATGGCCATTCTGACCAGTGCGAGGTCATACCTCATTATAGATTTGATATGCATTTTTCTAATAATGAACGATGTTGAACATCTTTTCATCTTTGTTGGCCTCTGTATGTTTTCTTTGGAGAAATGTCTGTTTAGGTCTTTTGCCCATTTTTTGATTGGGTTTTTGTTTTTTTCGATATTGAGCTTCATAAACTACTTGTATATCTTGGAGATTAATCCTTTGTCCATGGCTTCATTTGCAAATATTTCTCCCAATAAGAAGATTGGCATTTTTGTCTTGTTTATGGCTTCCTTTGCTGTTCTACAGAGAAGGCCACAGTTTGAATCTCATCGAGATCACTTAATCTTTTTGTGTGTATATCAGTTTTTTATTAGTCCAGTGGATTAACACACCTATCTTATCTACTTCATTGTTGTAAAGACAAAAGATAAATATTTAATTCATATTGTGAGCTCTACACCACTGGAGTTAGAGGACTCATTGCAGTATGTCCACAGTCTTGATCGCTGGAACTGTACAGACCTGAGCTGGGTAAGGTGAACAGTAAAGATTTGCCTTTAGTAATGTATTCAGTCATTAATGGGGCTTCCCTAGGGGCTCAGACAGTAGAGAATCCACCTGCTAATGCAGGAGACACAGGAGACATGAGTTCGATCCCTGGGTTGGGAAGATCCCTTGGAGAAGGAAATGGTAACCCGCTCCAGTATTCTTGCCTGGGAAACCCCATGGACAGTGGAGCCTGGTGGGCTACAGTCCTTGGGGCCGCAAACAGTTGCATATGACCAGGCGACTAAGCGCACACACACACATACACATATGCATTCATTAAAGAATAGAAGCTACTTTCTTAGAAGCTTGTTGCTAGGATTAAATAAAAATGCATTTTAAAAGTTTATGCAGTGCTAGATACTTGGCAAAATATTCAGTATATGGGAATTGTTGACATATTATGACCATTGTACACTGTAAATGTAGAATAACAGTAATGTAGACAGGAGTTCTTTCCATCTTAAAAAGGCCCCACAGAGTAGGAAATGGCAACCCACTCCAGTATTCTTGTCTGGAGAATCCCATGGGCTGAGGAGCATGGAGGACTACAGTCCATGGGGTTGCAAAAGAATTGGACACGACTGAGCGACTAATGCACCCACACACACATATGCAACAGTGTATGAAAGCATTTTCGCTTTGGAGTTAGAGAGCACTTTGTACACCTTTAGCATGGTCACATCCTGCCTTATGGTTTTCTTGTGTGTATGTGACATTTCATTCCCCTCCACCAGCCTCTGATTTTAAGCTTCCTGAAGCTTTAGTGCTTCAGTGCATCCATTCTGATGCTTAGAGGACTCTGTGACGCTGTATCCTCCTTTTTCATAGCTCAGATAAGATTCAGTAGATCTTCTGAATAAGACTTGGTTTCAATATGGGCCAAAGCTTTTCTTTGGAAGTTTCCAGCCAGCACTGAATAGGTATAAACAGTTATACTCAGTTCAAAAATTTCCCCCTAACCTTGGGTTTCTGTAGCATGGCAAGCATGTGTCCTTAGGAGGATCTCCTCCAGTATTTTTTAATGGCAAAGTAAATGTAAACTCTCCAGTAGGTTAGAAGCCCTAGAAGGGCAAGAGGATGGGTCTTATCTGAACCATTCGCTGTTGTCTGGCAGGAAAGAAGGTCAGGAATTAATGGCCTGGTGTCGTGTAAACGTGGGGCTTCCCTCGTGGCTTAGCCATAAAGAATCTGCCTGCAATGCAGGAGACACTGATTCGATGCCTAAGTCAGGAAAATCCCCTGGAGGAGGAGATGACAACCCACTCCAGTAGTCTTACCTGGGAAATCCCATGGATAGAGGAGCCTGGCAGGCTACAGTCTATGGGGTCGCAGTGAGTTGGACATGACTGAAAGACTGAGTGTGCACACACATGTAAACCTAGAATTCTGAGTACATTTATTTAATTCTTGTTCATTTTTAATGGCATCTGTCAGTCATTATTCAGAAACTTTTATGTCTTTAAGTTCCGATTGCTTTTCTCACATCTCTCAGTTCCAGAAAAAAATAGTGGATTGAAAAATGAAGTTCTAGACTGTAGGTGTTTTGCCCTCTCAGTCAAGAGTAGAACATGGACTCTTTCTTGAATACCATTGGGTATCATTAGCAGCTTCTTAACCTTGGTGGCATAATCTATAGTTTCACATTCATTGACAACTGAATTTCGGAACTAGGAAAAAGGTTTAAGGTAAGTCATCTTGTGCAAATACGTGTTGAGATCAGCTAATGAAGGAGACCCGTACATTAGAGGATGCCCTCAGGTTTTCAGAGTTCATCTGATTTGCAGGTGAGTTGACTAAATATTTTTAAAGTTCATACTTGTCAGGCTGACAAAACTCTATCCTTCAGCAGTTTATTGGTGTAAGGGCAGAGGCATATGAACACATCTATTTGAAGGGCCAGGGATGATGCAGAGATGAAGAGAATCATGTGGTTCACATGGACCATGATCCTTGAAGATAACTTGGTAAGGGAAGGGATACAGGTCTTGAGTTTTAGGAGATTTCTTTAGTAGATATGTGGGATAAAGAAGAATTTTACCAGCAAAGATTCAGAGAAACAAGAGAATGATTGGAGAAATACAGTGTCATGTAAGTTAAAGCACGGTTTGCAGAAGGGTGTGATGAAAATAGTACAGTGAGTCCCCTACATACAAATGGGTTTATTCCAAGATCACATTCAAAAGTCCAGTTTGTTTCTAAGTCCACCACAGGAAGCTTCCTCTGGAGAAGGGAGTGGCTACCCACTCCAGTATTCTTGCCTGGGAAATTCGATGGACAGAGGAACCTGGTAGGCTACAGTCCGTGCGATCACAAAGAATCAGACATGACCAAGTGACTAACGCTTCTCACCCAACTAACACTATCAGCTATATAGTGCTACACCATGATAGGTTTATAATACTTTTCACAGAAATATGTACATAGGAAACAAAGACCAAGAATTAAAGTATTTTCACTCCTGTAGTACTGCACCTTGCTAAGTACAATAGTGCAGCACAGCAGCTGGCATACAGGGAGGCTGTTGCATCTTTGAAAGTCCACAACTTGAAGGTTCATATATAGGGGACTTACTGTGTATGCAACAGATGGCAGTTCGCTTCAGTTAAACTCAAAGAGTGACTGTGAAGTTAGAAAGAAAGCATTTTTCGGAAGTTGATAATGAAGCCTTTAGACCCAGGGGTTAAAAGCAGTGAGGAGGTGGATGTAGCAAAGGTAGACCTAATGCTGAAAAGAATTTGACCAAGAAAAGAGGAATGAAATAGACCAATAGCTGAAAAAGTTAAAAGACTCGCATGAAGTTTTCTTTTTTTCTTAGTGTGTAGTCAGTTCGAACTTAATGATCGTTTACTCTTAAGTTTTGGAAGAGCTAAACCAAGCATTTTAACTTCCTGCAATTACTTAACTATGTTGGCTGGCAGCTTGTTGCTTGCCAACACAGTTAATTATAGTTTTCAGTGGTGAAAGTGGTTGTTAATATAGTTAATGAGTAGCCTGTTAGAGTGAAGTGGGGCTCATTGGCCTTTGCTTTTGGATGCAACTGTTCAGCAAGGCACTGACTATTGCTGATGAGTAATTTCTTAGAAATTGCTACTTGTTTTATAGCATAGGGTGGTTATTCCCTGGATCTGTTGTGAGTAAACAATAAACAGAGAAAGTTACTAAATATAAGAACTGGGATTGTACATTCGAATACTGAATAAGATTTTTGAAAAGTAGAAGTGTTAGCCACTCAGTCGTGTCTGACTCTGTGACCCCATGGACTGTAGCCTGCCAGGCTTCTCTGTCCATGGGATTCTCCAGGCAAGGAAGGATACTGGAGTGGGCAGCCGCGCCTTCTTCAATTCTGAATAAAATTTTGGAAGGAGCAGTTACACCCGTGGAAAGACTGATGTAAACTCACTATTAGGACATACTATCTCTAATAGCTAAACACATCATTTGACCAACACAAGTTTGATCCCTGGGTCAGGAAGATCGTCTGGAGGAGGAAATGGCAGCTCACTGCGGTATTCTGGCCTAGGAAATCTCATGGACAGAGGAACCCTGTGGGCTGCAGCTAATGCGGTTGCAAAAAGTCAGACCTGCCTTAGTGACTGAATAAAAAACACCTTTTGAACACACTCTTTCTAATGGCTAAAACTGTCATTTGTAAAGAAAAGACTGCACAGAGTCAGAACTAGTAGGGTCCAAAAGCCTCTTTAGACTGGTGAGTGGTGGCATTATCTACTGTTTATACAGTAAGAGGTGAAAGACTTTTCTCAGATAGAATTTCATCCTGTGCTGAATTTTTACAACTCAGAAATATGGTTGTTGCCACCCCAAGAGCACCTCTTATTTTTGAGGCAATGGCAATAAAAGGCAAGGACTGAAAGATTCTTCAAGTTGAGAGTTGCTTTGCTTTGATTTAGTGTCTGAGGATGATTTGAGCATTTTCTTCTTTAATTGTTGCTGTAGAAAAGAAGCACCATTTGTTCCAAAAATCTATGTACTTAGAGGATTTGAGGGCAGACCAGGCCATCGTCAAAGTCTTTTCAACATACATCAGCCTGGTGGAAATTAGACATTTCTCCTGATGAAGCTGCACATCTCAGTAAAACAATACTGTTTTTATTATTGCCATTTTTTTTGTTTTTTGATTTTTTACTTTTGTCTGGGGTATTAGTGTTAATCCCTTGTTAATTAGAGCTCTGGTGGTTGACTTATTTTGTTAAAATATAAATGAATGTTTACTTAATAAATAGATTTATAAGGAAGTATTTTAAAACATGAGATTTATAAAGAGTTAGCAAAAATATACATAATGGAAAAGTTCAAAACCATACCAGAGTTCCATTACTAATGTCATAGTTTTCCAGTCTATTGGAAATAAGTGATTTTTCTGAATTCAATCCTAGTCCATTTATTTCACAGTAAACCAAGCAGCTCGATATACAGAACTCAGTTGCCAGATTGTCTGTGCTTTGTAGACTTGCTGGGGTGTGGGAAGCCAGCCTTGCTTGAGGCATTTTAGGAAGCTGCCCCTCCCAGTGTCACCTGCAGGCTTGCTTTGTGAACTCAACGCTGAACCTGCAGGGGGAGGATCAGTTTCTCTAGGGAGATGCACTTGAGACAATGTGAATAATAGGGGTTTATTTACTGCTGAGCAGTAAACACGTGCTGGTATTTTTATTTTTATTCAGGGACTTGTGCGCATCATTTTCCATGATTGCCGTTGCCCAGCCGGGTTGCTACTTGGGCAATCTGGCAGAGACAGAAAATGTTATCTCCTTGCAGATTCTCTTTTTAATTATCAGGAATTTGAAATTCCAATCCAAGAGATTTAAATTTGTGCAAATAAATTGCAGAAAAACAGCAACAACGAAAAACCTCACAAAAAACACGACACAAATAACATTCCCCCTCGAAGTCAGTTCCTAGTTTTATTTTTAAGGGTTTTCAAGTACCAGATTGCTTCAAGGTCATTTCTATAATACAGCAATGATAATATTTTATTATAGTATGGAAAAATCTATGGGCTTGATTTAATTTTTCCTTTAAAAAATTCTGAGGTTATTAAGATGAAAATGTTAATCTGCTTTTGCTTTCTAATTATCATTGAAACCAGAAAAGTCTGGGGACATGAATGCCCAGTAGCACTTTTACCCACGGGTGTTCACATTTTTCACATCTTGCTAATTATCAGAGAGGTAAAAATGCATACCACATTTGTTGAAAAGACCATGCACTGCAGCTCTTTAAAAATACAACACTTCATTAACCCTTTGAGACTTCACATAATTTTTACCATATGGAATGGCAGAAAATTGAAGTGGATATGATCTAATTATGAAAGTTATGTTACCTGGTAATAGCTCTAGGTCAAACTTTCTTTATGCAATTTGAAATACTTTTAAACATTGAATTTTGAAATACTAATTAAAGTTTTTCATTTTTGTTCTGTAGCTAGTCCCTCTTTCCCTTTATTATATTAAAAAGGGGCTCAACAGATGTTTAAGTCTTGGTGACTTTTGAAGTGTCATACTTTTCCAGACCACCTAACCTGCATCCTGAGAAACCTGCATGCAGGTCAAGAAGCAACAGCTAGAACTGGACATGGAACAACAGACTGGTTCCAAGTTGGGAAAGGAGTATGTCAAGGCTGTATACAGCCATCCTGATTATTTAACTTGTAAGTAGAGTACATCATGTGAAATGCTGGGCCAGATAAAGCACAAGCTAGAATCAAGATTACCAGAAGAAATATCGATAACCTCAGATACACAGATGCCACCAGCCTTATGGCAGAAATTGAAGAAGAACTAAAGAGCCTCTTGATGAAAGTGAAAGAGGAGAGTGAAAAAGTTGGCTTAAAACTCAACATTCAGAAAACTAGGATCATGGCATCCGGTCCCATCACTTTATGGCAAATAGATGGGGAAACAATGGAAATAGTGTGAGACTTTATTTTTTTGGGTTCCAAAATCACTGCAGATGGTGCCTGCAGCCATGAAATTAAAAGAAACTTGCTTCTTGAAAGAAAAGCTGTGTCCAACCTAGACAGCATATTATAAAGCAGAGACATTACTTTGCCAACAAAGGTCTGTCTAGTCAAAGCCATGGTTTTTTCAGTAGTCATGTATGGATGAGAGAGTTGGACTATAAAGAAAGCTGAGGGCTGAAGAATTGATGCTTTTGAACTGTCGTGTTGGGGAAGACTCTTGAGAGTTCCCTGGACTGCAAGGAGATCCAACCAGTCCATCCTAAAGGAAATCAGTCCTGAATATTCATTGGACGGACTTATGCTGAAGCTGAATTTCCAGTACTTTGGCCACCTGATGTGAATAGCTGACTCATTTGAAAAGACCCCGATGCTGGGAAAGATTGAAGGTGGGAGGAGAAGGGGACGACAGAGGATGAGATGGTTAGATGGCAACACTGATTCAAGAGATATTAGTTTGAGCAAGCTCTGGGTGTTGGTGATGGACAGGGAAGCCTGGCATGCTGCTGTCCATGGGGTTGTAAAGAGTTGGACATGACCGAGCAACCGAACTGAACCTTTTCAGATACATATCAGCAATGCATATTTTTGGATATGTAGAATTATTAAAAATCAGGAAAATATATTGGCATCATGTTATCCTGCATTTGGTATTAAAACACTTGTATCCCATCCCTGGTTTTTATTTATCAATGATGTGATTTTAGTTAGGTCATTTAATTGCCCAGAACCTTAGTTTATCCAGATCCCAAATGAAGGGATTGAACTATTTTCTATATGGGCTTCTAACTTTTTTCTATATGGGCTTCTAACTTTTTTCTATATGGGCTTCTAACTCTGTGTTATTTTGTTTTTCTGTAGTAGTTCAGTGGAAGAAGGGTGGGCTGTTTTAAGCTGGGTTATCATTTGCCCGTTGTATTTGTGAGACATGGTTAAGACTGGGCCTGTGTCTGAATCCTCCCTTTATTACTTAGTAGCTACTTAATCTGAGGGCAAATGTTTATCTCTTGGTCCTTCAGTTTCTTTACTTAAAAGATGAGGATACTAAGGGAAGAGTCTTACACTGTTTGTGGCAATGCAAACTGATACAACCACCATGGAGAAGAGTATAGAGATTCCTTAAAAAATTAGGAATAAAACTATCATATGATCCAGCAATTCCACTACTGGGCATATACCGTGAGGAAACCATAATTGAAAAAGACACATGTACCAATGTTCCCTGAAGCACTATTTACAATAGCTAGGACATGGAAGCAGCCTTGGTGTTCATCGACGGATAAATGGATAAGGAAGTTGTGGTACATACACAGAATGGAATATTACTCATCTATAAAGGGAAACACAGTTGAGTCAGTTCTAATGAGGTGAATGAACCTGGAGCCTATTACACAGGGTGAAGTAAGTCAGAAAGAAAAAGGCAAATACTGTGTATTAACACATATATGTGGGAATCTAGAAGGATAGTACCAATGATCCTATGCAAAGAACAGACTTTTGAACACAGTGGAAAATGAGAGGGTGGGATGATTGAAGAGAAAAGAATTGAAATGTATGCATTACCATATGTAAAGTAGGTAGCCAGTGGGAGTTTGATGAATGATGCAGGGAATCTGTGCCCCCAGCTCCATGACAACCTGGAGGGATGGGGTGGGGAGGGAGGTGGGAGAGGGGCTCAGGAGGGAGGGGGAACGTGTATGTCTATGGCCTTTCATGCTGATGTATGGCAGAGGTCATCACACTATTGTAAAATAATTACCCTCTAATTAGAATAAATAAATTTTTAAAAAGCAGGATAATAATAAGATCTACCTCATAAGATTGTTAGAGGATTAAATGAGTCAATGTACACAAAGATGTAGAACAAACGCCTGGTACCTAGTCATGCTCTGTAAGTATTACTTTTTGTTCTGAGGTGTCTATCAATTAGATTTCAACATAGGATCCAGGAACCATACTGGGAATTGCAGACAGAAAGGGGTTTAATGCAGGAGAGAGAGTGCTCATGGAATGGGGAGGGGTTGGTGGAGGGAGGGTAGGGGCTGGAATACTGGTTCAATTCACGCAGTCACAGCGGCCCTGTGACTTTCACTGTCTGCAGTGTAGGAGTACCACCTATAGAAGGGGATGGATGCTCATTGCCAATCAGCTGTGTCCAGGTCCTGCTATCCAAAAGACTCAATCTGTGCTCACTGGCCCCTGTCCAGATATATTATCTTGTCAATCCCGACCACACCCCTATGAGCTACATTACTACTCTTATCCTTAATTTCAAGAAGAAAACAGGTTTATAGCAGTTAATATGACACTCAAGCTGAAATGGTAGAACCTAGGCTGCCTGAATCTGGATTCTGAGCTTGTCTACTGTGTTGGATATTTTAGAGTTGTGCCTTTGTGCCCTCCAAGGACTTAAAGGAATGAGCCCCGTTTGGTCACATATTTGTTTGTTTGTTTGTTTTGCACAGGAGATCTTAGTTCTGTGACCAGAGATTGAGACCATGTCCCCTGCAGTGGAAGCATGATGTCTTTACCTCTGGATCACCAGGAAAGTCCCAAGTCCAGCTTTACGTATTATACCAGATGACTTGAAAACTAGAAGTGTTTCTAGTGAAGATGTTGAAGTTTTTGAGAATTTTTCTTTAGCCATGCCGTGCAGCTTGTGGGAGGGATCTTAATTCCTCAACCAGGGATTGAACCCAGCAGGGCCCTTGACAGTGAGAGCATGAAGTCTTAACCACTGCACCACCAGGGAATTCCTGAAGTTCTTGAGGATTTTAATCAAACAAGTTGATCACAAACCCTCCTGGATTATTAACTCAACTTGATAAGATGGTACTTGGTAGGTGCAGGGGTATGGAAAACAGCATTGAAAAGGACAAAAATAACCTTCAACTTGAAATTAATGTTCTTAACAAATTTGATAAAGGGTTTACATCATGTCTATGAATATATATCTCAAAACGTATTGTTTGTTTTCATAATTATGTTGATATTTGTATCCAAAGTGTAGGCTTCTCATCCCCTAATTATAGATGCTATAGGACTTTCACAGTTTCTTTTTCATTTGGAATTAATCAGGAATTAGTTTTAAGGTAATGTGGAGAGTTAGATATCTAGCTTTATTCTTTTTTCCTAAAAATATCTTGACCGTTTTCCACCACGCTGCTTGTTGAATAAATAATGCTTTAATAATTAACATTCATATCTAGTGCCCATGATCACTTAAATCCTTTTGATCTTGTCCCAAATGAACAAAGGCTGATTATTTGAAGGTGTGACTGGTAACAACTAAAAATGATCACTCATTACTGGGCACTTTATACTTTTGCCCGTGTGAAACAGATGCTTATGTTGGATTTTCCCAATGTTTTGACATAATCTTGCTTGTTAGAATTCCAGAAGATATGTAATTTGGTAGCAATCTACTCGTGAATCAGTTGAGCATGGGTTCTTAGAAATATTTTCAGATATTTCTTCATTAATTTGCCTTTTCATTTGTTAGGCACTGACTATTTTTGCTGAGTACTGTTCTATGAGCTGGTGTTACATTTAATTGAAAACAATACAAATTCCTGTAAATGATAGTCCTATTCTGTGAGGAGGACCGGAGTAGGAAATGGCAACCCACTCCGGTGTTCTTGCCAGAAGATCCCCATGGACAGCGAAGCCTGGTGGGCTGCAGTCCATGGGGTTGCAGAAGAGTTGGGCTTGACTGAACAACAGCAGCTGGGGAGGACAGTCAGCACGTGTAAACAGTGATCAAACAGCATCCTCTGAGGGTCTGAAAACTACTGAGAGGAAACAGGGTGAAGTTAGGATAAAGACTAAGGAGTTATGTTAGCAAGACTGGTGCTGGAAGCTTCTCTGGGAAGTGACATTCAAACTGAGATCAGAGTGATGAGAGAAGGACAGGCAAGAACCAGTGTAAGCCAGAGGAAGATGAAAACACAGAGGCAGAGATGGGTATGGCTCTGGTGTCTTTGAAGGAAGGAAAGAAGCTCAGTGTGGTTGGAGTGGTGAGCAGGGTCGGGGCGATCAGTGAGAGAGCCAGACTCACATCACGTGGGATGTTGTCAGCTAGGTGATAACACTAGCTTTTGACTTCAGTTGCTTGGGAAGCTGTGTTAGATTGTGGTTAGTAGGGGAATGATAGAAACTTGTTTTTGTTTTACAAAAGTCGTTTGGATGTGGTGTCGGAAATGGACCCTTGGAGGGTGAGAATGGAAACAGAGCTCACCAGAAGGCTCCTAGTTTAAGTGAGAAATAATGATGTCTTGAGTTAAATTTGTCGCAGTGGAGATAGTGAAAAATGCCCAGGTTCTGGAGTTATTTTTGGTATAGCTGACAGTGTCCTGGTGGTTTGGTTTGGTAATGTGAAGGGAAAAAGGAAAAATTAAGGATGACTCCAAGGTTTTGACTTCAAGGTCAGAAAATTTTGTCTCCAAGACAGTGTGCATGGTTTGAGGCTATTCCTACATAGCCTGGGACGTCTCAGGTGGCTCAGTGTTAAATAATCTACCTACCAGTGCAGGAGACACAGGAGACATGGGTTCGATCCTTGGGTTGGAAAGATCCCCTGGAGGAGGAAACGGCAACGCACTCCAGTATTCTTGCCTAGAAAACCCCATGGACAGAGGAGCCTGGTGGCCTGTAGTCCATGGAGTCACAAAGTGTTGGACACGGCTAAGCATGCTCACACCTACATAACCTGCCTGTATTTAGAACTAGAGATCCAGGCTGAGAGTTTCTAGTGTAACAGGCTCAAATGGCCACCTTATGGTATATTTCAGCTGACTTGATTAATTGAAAACAGTACTATCTTTAGCGTAATTGAAGACTGTATCTGGGGCAAGCTTGGTAGAAATGAAGTTGGCAGTGAATGCCCTGGGTGGTAGGTGGTTGATTGAAAATTTGAACAGTTTTCAAAAGCAAAGTTCTTTCTTCAAATACCAAGCAGTTGGTTGAATTACGTTGGCATTCCTGGACACATTTGCACATCAGAGAGAATATACTACGTTGTGTATGACATCTGGGCTGGAAACAAAAATGACGTGTCAGCAGATAGTAAAGGTTACACTAATGGTGGCAGCGTCTGGCTGCCACTGTTGTATGTTCTTTTGACTGCCTGTGGGTGAGCAAGATGGTCCTTGGAAAGCAAATAAACACATTAACACCAGACAAGCAGAGCACCGAGACAGTGCCAACTTGCAAATGTCCTGTGTCAATTCCTCCCAGGGTTTGTGAAAGGGGGGGATGGTATGTTTTGGGGAATGTGACTGAATTCACTGGAATGGGGAGCTTTCCTTGCACTTCTCCATGGAGAGAAGTTGGAAGTGTGTTTAAGGGTTCGGAGCTCATGCCAAGATGTGGATGCTGACGTCCTGGTTGTTTCCTGACTCCCCCTCCGAGAGCATATGCTTAGCTTGGCTCCTCCGCGTTGTCTGGAGCCGGCTTCCAGGGTGGTTCTGAGCAGAGCAAGCCACTTGCCGGAGAGCACCTGATGCCATTGCGTGCCCAGGAGCCTGGCGGGCTGCGCCAGTCACCAGCAGGAAGCTGGCAGCTGGTGGTGTGGCCCTTTCCTTAGAGGCAAGCAGGTACTGCGTGTCTGAGGCTGTGCTGGTGGGTCATTACAGAATATGCCTTGACCTGTTTTGCTATTAATTGAGCATGGAGAGAGGTCTTCAATCTTCTGTCATCAAACCAATCACCAGTCACACCAATCAGGATGACTGTCACAGGCAACATAGTAGACATGAAAACAGTCTGTCAACTGTAAGTCACACCCTGTGACTTAACACTCATTTATTTACCCTGTGAATTAACTCATTCTATTTATTGCAATAAGTTTTAAGATCTCAGTAGATAAGAATATTACTGTAGAAAGGGATTAAAAACTCAAATGTTTCAAGTCGAGGAAGAGAACATGAATGTCATAGGATCAGGATCTAACTGTTAAAAGGAGTGGGTCCTCAGAAAATTAGGAATGCACACCCATCTATAGACATTCAATTAGGGTGGAAGAAAAGTGTAATAAAGTTCTCCCCACCAGCAAAAAAAGACATTTGGGGGTGAATAGAGCCTGCTCACTGCCAGCTAGTGACATAGTATCATAGAATAATAGAATTTTCCAGATGGAAGGGACCTTTGAGATTATTTTGTTAATTCTTCATTTCACCAAAAAAAAAAAAAAAAAAAAGAGCTTGAGTTTCTTGATCTTTCCTAAAGTCACACAAATTCTTAGAAGCAGAGATGGGAATAGAACTCAGAAGATGTGTGTCTTCTGTGTTAAGTTGGGTCAGACATCTGAGCTGATAAAGCTAAAGACCAAGGAGCTTAAGCCGGCTTGAACTCTGGTGAAAAGGTGTGGTGCTAAAGTATATGTTCTTCTTCTCAGAAGATAATGATCATTCATTGCAATACTTGTTTTGCCTTGACCACAAAACTTTTTGAACTAAAAAATTTGCATTTTAAATAACATCATGAGAGAATATATTCATGGTAGCTTCCCATTTTGTAAAATTGTACAGTGTGTGGGAATTGGGAAAATTTGCACATGCAACAGGGATATTTATAAATGAAACTCAATGTCAAACAGTAAAGAAAAAAATCAAAATAAATTATTTGAAGCCATAAATCATAGACCTACATGTTGCAAGGAAAATATGAACAGTTTTTGGATAATATAGTGTTCCTTTTAAAAATGAGAACTCTCATATTGCTGTTTGATGTTATGCTTGGTAAAACCATTTTGGAAAATATTTTTGCATTTCCTAAAATTATTAAGCAAATGCACACCCTAAGGTGCAGCTCTGCAGCTTGGTGAAAGTTGTGCATGTATATCAAGAAACACATCGGTGTTTATAGCAGCATATCCTTAAGAACAAAAGAAGTTGAGACAAGCCAGATGCACATCTACCTTTACAATGCATTAATTGGGTTGTATTCATACAATGGAATAATACTTAGTGTGAATGCACTTCCCTAGTGGGCCAGTAAGACCCCCTGCTTCCCAGTGCAAGAGGTGCGAGTTCAATCCCTGGTCGGGAAGCTAAGAGCCTACGTAACTCCAGGCCAAAGAACCAAAACAGAAAACAGAAACAATGTTCTAACAAATTCAGTAAAGACTTTAAAATTGGTCCATGTAAAAAAACTTTAACAAATATATAATGTGAAAATATGTTATAGATGAACTATTTTGAAATTTGAATTTTGAATGTTGCTGCTACTCAGTCATGTCCAACTCTCTGTGACCCCATGGGCTGTGTAGCCCGCCAGGCTCCTCTGTCTATGGGATTTTGAAAGCAAGAATACTGGACTGGGATGCCATTTCCTTCTCCAGGGGATCTTCTTGACTCAGAGCTTGAAGCCACACTTCTTGTGTCTCCTGCACTGGCAGACAGATTCTTTATCACTTGAGCCACCTTGAAGCCCATAAAATGAACTATAGCTACATATATCAGAGAGGATGAAGCAGAAAAGCAAGCTGCAGAAACAATGTTCAGTGTTTCATTTTTATAAAACTCAGAGAAGTTAAAACTGAACGCCATGCCGTTGATTTAAAAAATTCATATGAGTTTAAACTATAAAGAAAATTAGGGCTAGTAATTACTATAAAGTTAGGATTGTGGCTACCTCTCAAGGGGGGAAGGGTATAAAGGAATATGGGGGCCCCAGAGTTACTGATGGTGTTCTGTTTCTTAAGACAGCAGTGGGTTCATCAGTGTTCTTAATCTTTAAAAAACATACTCATCTTTAGTGTAAGTTTTAGGAACAAAACAGTATAAAACTAAAACTGTAAGTGGTTGGAATATTTGAACAATTGTCTGATTTTGTTTTTTAGGCCCTCATTCTTGAATGATAGCTAGATATTTAATACAGCATTAAAAATTATATATGTATACACCTGAACAGTGCAGGTTTGAACTTTATAAGGGTCCACTTATATTTTTTCAATAATAAACACTACAGTACTGAACAGTCTGATTGGTTGAATCTGAGAATGTGTAGGAACCTCAGAAACAGAGTGCCAGCTATAAATTATACTCAGATTAACCCCTGAGTTGTTCAGGGGTCACCTTTATTTATACATGCATGTATGTGTATATATATATTTAACTTTATTAAAGATTTTTAATTGTAAAAGTATAATAATGTTTTACCAACTTAACCATTTCTAAGTGTATACTCATGTAGCGTTAAGTACATTCACATTGTTCAACCAATATCCATTAAATGGCAACTCCCAATTTCCCCTTCTTCGGGCCCCTGGAAACCACTATTCTACTGTCTCTGAATCTGACTACTCTAGGTATCTCATATAAATACAATCATGTAGGATTTCTTTTTATGACTGATTTATTTCACTTAGCATAGTAGCCTCAAGGTCTATCCATGTTGTAGAATTTGTCAGAATTTGCTTCTTTTTTTAAAGTCGAATCATACTCTCTTGTATATTCATGCTGTGTTTTTGATTAACCATTCATCTGTCAATGGATGCTTGGGTTGCTCCTACTGCCTGGCTATAGTGAATAATGCTGCTGTGAACATGGACGTGCAAATACCTCATTGAGATCCTGCTTCAGTTCTTTTGGTTATATAGGTATCTGTTAGTTTCCATTGAAGACTGTGTCCAGGAGCCCCTGTGGGTACCAAAGTCTGCAGATGGTTGAGTTCCTTCTATGAAATGGTGTAGCACAGTGAATGCAGTTAGCCCTCCATATTCATGGGTTTTCCATTATCAGACTTAACCAACTCGGGGTTGGTTAAATCTTTGAACCCATGGATACAGAAGGCCAACTCTATACCTAGAAATGAAATTCTTGTGTCATATAGAAATTCCATTTTTATATTTTAGGAACTACCATACTGTTTTCCATATCACTGCACCATTTTACATTCCCCTTTAATAATGCATAGGGTTCTAATTTCTTCTATATCCTTGACATTTCTTTACTTTTTAATAGTGGTCATCCTAAGGAGTATGAAGTGACATCTCATCGTGGTCTTGATTTGCATTTCCCTAATGATTAGTAGTATCAAGTGTCTTTTCATATGCTTGTTGGCCTCTATTCAAGCCCTTTGCCTGTTTTAAAGTTGTTGTATGTGTTTTTTGGTTGTTGAGTTGTAGGCATTTTTCATAAATTCTGGATACTAACCACTTATCTTGGGTTCCAAAATCACTGCAGATGATGACTGCAGCCATGAAATTAAAAGACACATGCTCCTTGGAAGAAAAGCTATGACTAACCTAGACAGCATATTATAAAGCAGAGACACCACTTTGCTGACAAAGGTCTGTCTAGTAAATGCTATGGTTTTTCCAGTAGTCATGTATGGATGTGAGAGTTGGACTATAAAGAAGGCTGAGTGCCAAAGAATAGATTCTTTTGAGCTCTGGTTTTGGAGAAGACGCTTGAGAGTCACTTGGACTGCAAGGAGATCCAACCAATCAACCCTCAAGGAAATCAGTCCTGAATATTCTTTGGAAGGACTGATGCTGAAGCTGAAGCTCTAATACTTTGGCCACCTGATGCAAAGAACTGACTTATTGGAAAAGACCCTGATCCTGGAAAAGATTGAGGTCAGGAGGAGGAGGGGATGACAGAGGATGAGATGGTTGGATGGCATCACTGACTTGATGGACATGAGTTTGGGTAAGCTCCTGGAGTTGGTGATGGACAGGGAAGCTTGACATATTGCAGTTCACAGGGTCATAAAGAGTTGGACTCGACTGAGTGTACTGAACTGAACTGAACCACTTATCAGATACATAATTTGCAAGTATTGTCTCCCATTTTATAGGTTGACTTTTTATGCTTTGTCATTTGCACAAAGTTTTCAGTTTTGTTTTTACTTTTTTGATATCACACCCAGGAACTTCTTGCCAAATTCAGTGTCATAAAACTTTTTTCCTATGTTTCTTCAAAGAGTTTTAAAGTTTTAGGCTGTACTTTTAGGCCTTTGATCCATTTCGAGTAAATTTTTGTATATGGTATAAAGCAAGGGTTCAGCTTCATTATTTTGCACATGGATATCCAGTTTTCCCCAGCATGATTTATTGAAGTGACTGTCATTTCCTTGATGAATGGTCATGGCACCTTGGTCAAAAATCATTTTGAGGTTCAAAATCATATTTTTTCAGTACACTGAAGATTTTATTCAGTTGCTTTCAGGTTTCTGTTTCAGTTTTTGAGGGGTCAGCTTTCAGTCTTACCGTTGTACTTTTTCTCTGGTGGCTTTTCAGATCTTTTTACTCCCTCAGGTTCACCATAGCAAGTTGAGGTGTGGGTTTCTTTCTGTTCACTTGGTTTGAGATTTTGGGGGATACCTAAATCTGAGAATGGGCTGCTTTCCTTAGGTCTCCATCAGTATTTCTTCAATTAGTGCTTCTGGAAATCTGAACAGATCTAAATTACATTTTCTCAGTGAGCTTCATTTCCTACCATAACTCCATATTTTCCATATTTTTGTCTCTGTGTTACAGTCTTTATTCAATTTTCAGCTCTATCTTCCAGTTCATTAATTTTCTTTCCTGATGTGTCACCTAAGTTATTTAACCCACCCATTGCGTTTCTAATATTATGCTTTTCTGCTTATAGCTTTACCAATCTGGTTCATGTGTTTAATAGTTTCTTATTCCTTTGTCATATTCTTTTACTATCTTTTTTCTTGAAAATGATTGGTTATTCGTAGTTAGACATTCTGTGTCTGAGAATTTAAACACCTCTATCTTTTGTGGGTCTGATTTGTTGTTGTAGAGTCTCATTCGTGCAGGATTGTTTCCTGTTGTGCTTTTGCATTTTCATGAACTTGTGATGACTGAGACTTTTTCTCTGTGGGGATTCTTTGAGGTTTGGTTGAGGTAGTTTCTCCAGAGAGGATCTGTGTATATCTCTGCCAGATGGCACAGTTGGTAAAGGATCTGCCCACCAATGCAGAGGATGCAAGAGATGTGGGTTCAACCCCTGGGTCAGGAAGATCCCCTGGAGTATTAAATAGCAACCCACTCCAGTTATTCTTGTCTGGAAAATTCCATGGACAGAGGAGCCTGGCAGGCTACAGTTCATAGGGTCACAAAGAATCAGACACAACTGAACGACTGAATGCACATACACACTGCCAGACATCTAGGGGCGACCCAGTATGAACTAATGTAACTTAATTCTCCACTTGAGGTTTTTATATGGCTATGAATGTGCTGTAAATTCTGATTCTTCATGTGTTGTGAAGTCAATCTTCTTGTTAAGAATTCTCAAGGGAGGTTTTCTCTCTCTCCACCCATGGCTGGTGCCTGTGTGTGCTCAGTTGTGTCTGACTGTTTGCAACCCCAGGGACTGTAGCCCACTTGGCTCCTCTGTCCATGGAATTTTCCAGGTAAAAAGAATACAGGAGTGGGTAGCCATTCCTTTCTCCAGGGACTCTTCCCAACCCAGGGACTGAACCTGGGTCTCCTGCATTGCAGGCAGATTCTTTATCGTCTGAGCCACCAAGGAAGCCTAGTCAGGCAGTTTTCCTTATTTTCTGTCTTTGTTGGGTGTTTTTAATTGTCTAGCTCATTGCTGTACTAAGGAATCATTTTTTGGGCACCAACATTTGGAAGGCTGTGATCTGACTTCTCACCTTTTGAATGCCTCAGCTTTGTTTTTCAATTTCATATTCCACAAATTAAAAACAAGCGATCTGAGGTGCTGTTTGGAGAGCCATTGGTTTCAGCATTTGGTTCTCCCTCTGAATTTATTTTCTGTCATTTTTACTTTTGAAGATTTTCCCACTCTCTTGCCAGATCAGATAAATTTAAAAAGAATTTAATATCTAATATACTTAGGGTGTTGAAGAATATCTAGCCAACTCTAATGCTAGTTATAGAATTACTGCTTGACTCATGTTTGAAGCATATGCCTGTTTTAGTTTCTGGACATTATAATTAGAATCATTTATAATTTAATAATATATTTATTCAAATAGAATAGATTATGTCTCCCTGTTCACTTTTTGGATTACATAGGTAATTTTAAAAAATGTGGTTTCATAAAATGTTTTGTTATATTCATGTTAGCTGCTATCATAAATGAACCCTAAACTCTCAGTGTCTTAACACAGGTGAAATATATTTCTTGCTCACACAAATCCCCTTACTGGCAATGGAGAGAGGGTGGTAATTCTCTTTTATGGGGTATTCAGGGACGCAGGCTGATGGAACCACTGCCGGCTTTAATACAGGACTTTGACAAGGCAGAGTGGGAGGAATGCTTTAGAAGTTTTGGGGCCAGGCGCGGAAGCTGTGTGATTACTCCTGCCTGTGTCTCACTGCCTTTGGACTTGTTACAGGACCCATCCCTGAGGGGCTGGAAATGTAGTCCTTGGCTAGGTGTGAACCTAGCAATGGGAGCCTGAGACTTCAGTGGATAGTCCTCTTCACTGGCCACCAGGTATCTCTCTGTATCCTTCTTTGCATACCAGAACACACTTCTTCCCCAAAGGAGAAAACCCAAAATCCATTACGCTTCCAGCTCAAAGTGTAGTGGCCCTCTGTGATGTTCAGGCTTCATCAGGTCTACGCAGGGTTGTGCTCTGGCAGTCTCTGCAGTAAAATGCTAGTGTTTCTGGGAGTTTTTTAGAGGGCGAGAGGCTTTACACGCACCTCATGAATGAATCTGCCAGTCATAACCTTGTCTTCTCAAATGCCACCTGTTTCTGATAAATTTTTGTAACTCTTGTACCTTCACTTTCCAAAAAAGAAAAAAATCCCCACTGTTTTACCCCAGTCATTTTCTCTCTCAACTCTTCTGGTGCCAGGAATACTCAGCAGTTTCTTTATAGTGAGATAAACATTGATTTCCTTTGTGTCATGGGGCCCCTCAGCTGGATGGCTTGCATCCCTGAAGTGTGTGCATTTGGAGGGACAACTCTCTCTGCTTCAGGTCTTTTTTCTTTGCCTCGGTGCTTGCCTCCAATTCCAGCTGCCGCTTTGTGTGTGGAAGTCTTATTCTCTGCCCCTGGCCATGCTGCCTCTCGGGTTTGTGATTCCAGAGTCCTCATTTATTTATCAGTTCTCTCTCCGATGTGGCTTATCTCTCAGAGGGCCCAACCCCTCCCCAATACCTTGAGTATATTTGAAACCTAATCAGAGACATCGTTAAATCTTGCCTTTATATGGTGCCCCGCTTCCTGTCCGTGTGAAGCAGTGTACATAAAAACAAAACAGAACCAAACCAAACCAAACCCTCAGCTCCTTTTGGGAAGTATTACCCAGTTCCATTTGCCAGAACACTTGAGTCTTGGTTCTTACTCAAACAGGACAAACTATGTTTGCTATGTTTGTGGTGGTAATATGAAGTATTTACTAGAAGCATTGCTATTAATCCAAAATGTCCCAAATGTATATTTATGTAGCGCTGAGAAAGAAGGAAAATGAGAATGGTGTTTTGGGGGAAGAAACCTCCCTCAAACGATCAGTTAATTCTCTCTGCTTAGATGTATCATCTTTCCAGAATGTACCCCACATCGGCCTATAGCATGTGGAGCAGGCAGGCCGGCAGCTGTGATCATTTGCCTGGAAGCATGGCTTTGAAGTCAAAGCAGAACTGTTTTGGATAAGATGAAAAATTTGGGCCTCACATGGAACCAAACCTTAACTTAAGAAAATAAAAACCAGATCATTTGGGATTCAAAGACTGTGTCTTGTTCTGTTCCCTGCACTCTTTGTTTAAGATTCTCTTGGAACAGTATATAAACTTCAGCCTCTCAGGCTTTTGTAAGGTCAGAAGCATGCTGAGAATTTTATGATACCAGGAATGTCACCTGGAGCTTTTGTATTCCATGAAAATGTCAGAAGGAAAAGAGCCCGACTCGGTGATTACTTGCCTTAATTTTTGGACCCACCTCTTTCTCGTCATCTCTGCCCTCTCTTCTTCCACCCATAATACTGTAAAGATGGCAGATAGGTAAGAGGCATAGCTAAGTTAGCAGGGAAAAAAAAGCTAATCTTTACTCAGCTGAAAGGAATTGCCGAGCAATCAGAAGTGAGCTAATGAGCACAAATAGACTATCTATTCTTGAAAATGTGATGAGGGAAAACATCTAAAATAAACTCTGGGGGAGGAGAAGAGAAGTAAAAGATTCACACTTTCCCATATTCTTCATTTCCAAAATGTTGAGAGAAAAGTGAGGGATTACTTGAAAAATGAAGAGGTTAAAACTAGATAAAATATTCTGATGAAGAGAGGCTGTTGATTAAAATGTGGAAGAGTTTCAAGAAGACAAATGAGAGTATGAGCTTTATATAAATGTCCTAATCACCTAAAATTTAAAACTCTTCTTTTTTTGTGGGGGATTGCCTTTTTATTTTTTAATTTTTATTTATTTATTTTTGACCATACCGCATGGGATGCAGGATCTTAGTTCCCTGACCAGGGATCGAAACTGCGCCTTTTGCATTGGACACTCGGGGTCTTAACCACTGGACCATCTGGTGCCATTTTAAAGGTTATAAAGAAAAAGCTGTTGTTACTATAGAAGAAAATCCTAAAGTACTAAACAAAAAAAGAAAAATTATCTCATAACAATCAGTGTTAACTTGATTTGTAGTCTTCCAAATACATTTAATAGTTCAACTGATAAATATGAAGTGAAATGTTTTGAAACTGTCAATGTTTGGGAGTTTACTGACCTAGTACCAACCATTTATCAAAATCGTTTATTTTAAAATTTCACCTCTTCTCCAGTGATCCAAATGACTTAGGGGGAAGACTTCCTGCTGGCTGGTCAGTTCCTAGGCTTGCTTTCATTCTAAAGAATTGGGATGATGACAAGTGAAATAAAGAGAAAATTGAAGGGAGCAGGGGAGGCTGACTATCTACATCAGTATGGGATGGGGGCCCAGAACCCTCCAGGGCAGAGCAGGAGGGCAAGGTTTGAACAGACACAATAATCTTATGATGTGTGAAGAGTGGAGGAGAAGAAAGGAGAATTTCAGGATGTGACTATGAGTTTAAAGTTAGATTTTTTGTTTTGAAGTGCCTAAGTGTTAATCTATTTCCATGTACTTTGGGGGAATCCCTTGAATGCAGTGGAGTGGCCGTGGTGCTGTTGCTGGCTAAAATCTAGGCTTTCTCTGCCCCCTGAAGCCGAATGAAAACTACGGACAGAGAGTTTGGAGGAAATAGAAAGGTGGCTTTAATTCTCAGCTGGTAGAGACGGAAACAGGCTAGGCTCACGCCGCAAGAACTGTTCCCAGTGAGGACTGGAAGTCAGTGCCAGGAACAAAGGTGTTATATTTTCTTCCTCTCCAGCTGTCTCAAAAACAGTCATAGGCTGGCATCAGTAACCCAGTAACTGAGTCTGGCAGTTAGGTGACTGTGTGGCCTTCTTTCTGATTTGTAAAAGGGAAGAACTACAAAGGGAGAGAGAATGTTGTGAGTATTGCGCATGGAGTCGGGGGATACTCAGTGCGAAATGTAGCTCCCGCAGAGTTAAGGGGCAGAAAAGCGAACCTAGTTACCGGCGTGTCTAGTTAGGAGTAGTTAGAGTTAAAAAAACAAACAACAACAAAAAACTAGCAACATTCAGGCCTCTTCACCATTCTTTTTATCTTCTTTGTTCTCAGGAAAGGGAAGGACAAAGCTCATTCCTCTTTTTCCCTTTTCACTGCAACAGTGCCACATGGAACCCCTCCTCCATGTGGGTTAGAGTCAGTAATGATCCCGACGATTGGAACCTTTAGTCCTGAGGATCTTGGAGAACGATGTCATCACTTCTGTAAAAATTCATCACTGAATGACTTAAATACTCTGAATGTTCAATAATTCGAAAATGAGTTTTTCTTATGCTCTTCCTGGCCATAAACATCATTGTTGTTCAGTCGCTCAGTTGTGTCAGACTCTTTGCGACCCCTTGATAAGCATAGTTAAATGAGGTTAAATGGATTGACTTCTGTAATTACATTTGGGACAATGAGTAGAGAATAGGAGATGATGATTTTTGTGTGTTTTTTAGCATCTCACTGGTACACGTCTGTAATGAATTGCATTACATAGCTGGTTTGGATATTTGTTAAGCATGAAAGGTGTAAAGTAAGGAATATGACTCTTACGATTCTGATGAAGTGTTTTTATGGTTTCTGAGACCTCTGGGCTCTATATTTCTCAGGCACCGAAAATTATGCTACTTGAGCATTTCTTTGGGAATGTCTGGGCATCAGTCCAGGCACCTGCAGGGCTGGCTCTTATGAAACAGAAATACAGAAGATTTATCTCTGGCATGACCCTGTTTGGTGTTCCTGGTTTCTTGCTGTGCCCTTCTAAAGTCATCCTGAGTGCCCATTAGGGGTGAGTGAATGTGACCCTGTAGGAATAAGTTTTTTGAATTGGAAACCTGATAGGACTAAACAGCCTTTACTGATGTCAACGTAAAAAACATTCAGAGCCTAAAAGTTGAGAGTTATGTTTTATTTGGTGGGAGTCTTCAGAACTTCAAGCCTGGGATCTCAAGGAGCCCTGAGAGAACTGCTCCAAGGAGGCGAAGGGCAGGGGAAGCCAGGTTTTATAGAAGTTTTGCAACAAAGGGCACGTAGTCCGAATGTCAAAAGAGTGTTAATTAAAAGAAAACTAGATGTCTCGTGTTAAGGAATTTAGTGCTTTTCTGTGTCTGGGAAGATGCAGTAGTCTGGGCTCACTGAAATCATTCCCTTGGTGTGTACCTCAGCTCTCTGGGGCCAGTATCCTGTGTTTCCTCGTCCTGAGTTTCCTCAGGCCTCACTGAGGGCGTGGCTGCAGTCCAACTCCGCTAAAAGGCGGGTGTTCTTTCCTGCCTGAGCTCCCTCAGGCTCACCAGCAGCAGTGACTGCGGTCCCTGATGACTGTGACATCCTTTGTTTACTGATGCTGCAGGCAGTATTCCACTGAACAACAAGAAACACCATTCATTCTTCCATCCATCCAATAAATTACTGTATAGTGACCAGGCAGTAATAATAATGGGGTCATTCGTTCTGAGCACTGAACACCTCCCAGGCACTGTTCTAGGCACTTGACATGTGTTGTAAGCTCATTTCACTTGCAGTACTCCTGGAGACAGGAACTAGCATCCTCATAGCTGAGTAGATAAAGCAGATAGAACCCAACTTCCCCAAGGCCCTCAGGTGGTCTGACTCCAAGGCCTCTACCTCTCTGTACTTCTTGCTTCTCGTATCAGGCAGTGTGATAGTTACTGAGGATGCCCTGTGCTCTGAAGGGAGAATTGAAGTTACTTTTATGAGTCCCTGTCTTCCACTTGACACACTATTGCAGTCATTTTGGGGGTAGGGAGGCCAGAAGTTGGGAAAGGATTAGATACATCTCCAGCTGACACCTTAAAGGTAAAAGTAAGGAACCTCTCTTTGGGGTGCTTTGTGCAGAACTAAAGGACTTCATATAAGCCTTCCTTTATCATGTGTTTTTCTGTCTTTTCTAAAAGTTATTATTAGGGGCACAGGTGCCAGATAAAAAGCTTAGTGTTCGGTTATGTCCATATAAATATCTAAAATACCTAGTTTCGAACTCTCAGTAAATCTTCTGAAATCAGTATCTTTCAGATGTTTATGAAACGAGTAATTATTACAATTGCCATAGTCAGATCAGATATCCATGAGCTCAAGGGTCAAGTGCCCTCAAGTTTATTCCAGTGTTAAACCTTTTTGCATCAGGCAGCTGTTTTTCAGGAAATACTTGTAGATGATTTTGGAAGACTTTGTGGAAACTCTTCTTTGATTTCACATTCTTGCCCAAGAAAGACATTGGGATGATGCCACTGGTTGTCAACAGTGTTTCACAGCTCTGGCTACGTATTTTAGTCACTTGAAGAATCAAACAATTAATAACGCTATTACCTGGACCTGTCTACAGACTTTGTGATTTTATTAATGTAGGGGAGACCCCTCACATCAGAAATTTTTATGAACAGCAGGGAATATGAATATGTTGAATGGCTACTGGATTAGGGTGTAAAATAATTTCGTTTTCCTCTTTCCATGTCTTCTACTGTCTTTCTACTCTCAGATTTTCATTAATTAATATGTCATTCTATTTTTAAAAAATCAACGAATCCCAGATAGGCATGATTTTGTAAGTAATCGATAATTTTATACTTGGCTCATTTTTAATATTCAAAGCAGAGCTAAATGGCATCATTAGAATAAAAATCAAATTATAGCACAGCTGTGTTAATTATGAAAACACATTAAAGCTTGAGTCCTTCTCATTTGGGTTCCTTATTTTGACTTAGGCTTTTGTGGGTTTTTTTTTTTTCTCTGTTGCACTCCCTACTTCCACCCCTCCCTCCCTCTGTCTCTCCTCTCTCTCTGTTTAGCATTTTATTGGTATCCTGATGCCTGACATTATTGAGGCTTCCTCAAGGTCTTCAGGTGCCAAGAGACACACTTTGCATTCCTTATCTGCAATAACGCCAAGTGTGAAGAGTTAGGAAGATTAAAAACAAACTTTAATGATATATATCCTCACTTTTGGATTTAATCTGTGCCTGAAGATACTGTGACCTAAATTACAAAGTATATTATAGTTGCAGAAAAGGCAGCTGCTCAGGTTCACTCTTGGCAAGTTCAAATTGAACTCCATGGAATATGGAACAGCAGAAATTATTTACAATCTATTCAGTTGCCAGCCCTTCCTTTGGGCTGAAAAGAAGATACATTTGTATTCCTGTTATATTCTATTGTATTCTTCTATCTTTCACCATCCCTTAGGACAGGGAGAGAGCTGGAAGGAAGAGATGCTTGCTAAGCTCCCAGCATCCAAGCAGAATGAATAATGTGAACAAAATGCAAGTTTAGTTCCACAGTCCTCCTTAAGTGGTGCATAAATAAATAGTATGCAATAATAGATTTTGTGTGATGCAATTATTTTTATTCAGAAGTGTAGCCATATGCATATACCATATCTAAAAATGCAGGAAATTCCTTTTCTTTCAGAAAATCACACTAGCTCTTATGGAAGAATAACCAGATTCAAAATTATTATTATGTGGAGGCCGAGAATATGACTCTGAAATTATGACAATTTTCTTTGGTGTTACTTTGCGCTGTTAAAAAGAAAGCAGATTTAGTGATTAGTCCCATGGTGAACCTTTCCATCTGACTGACCGTGGAAAGGGCTTCCCTGGTGGCTCAGATGGTAGAGAATCTGCCTGCGACGCAGGACACCTGGATTCCACCCCTGGGTCTGGAAGATTCCTGGAAAAGGGAATGGCAACCCACTCCAATATTCTTGCCTGGAGAACCCCATGGACAGAGGAGCCTGGGGGGCTACAGTCCATAGGGTCACGAAGAGTCAGACACGAGTGAACAACTAACACTTTCTTGTAAAGCTTCCTCCATAAAGAAAAAAGGAGAAAATTCATAATTTGCTCTGAAAAATAGCAGGATCCATAAATTTTTCAGCCTGGTTTTAAAATAAGGAACTGATAGACATGAAGGTCTTTTAACTTTCCCTTTAATAATGAAAGTATTGATCTATTTCATAAGATCCTTTGCAGCTGGTGCATTTCACAATTGGTGTCCCGTTACAACATTTGAATATCATGTTTCCATAAATGGTTATGATACTCTAGAGGTGTTTACAGTTAAAATAACAGTTGGCAATTTCTTTGATCACAAACCAGTGCATTGGATAGTTAATTTCTGGTGGAATCAATAATACAGCAGACCAGGCACTATTTTGGTGGAAAAGTTTGCCTTTTGGAAGTGATATTTTCAACCTGCCTTAAAAATTGTTGCCAAAACCATTATTCTTCACCTAGTGAGAGGCTTTTCTGGACTCTTAACGAATCCAGCCATTTTCCAGTGGAGTATTCAATACTGACTTGTGGACCATGCTGTTCCAGACCCGAATTGAAATTCATCAATGCCTGTCTTGTTGGTAAAATCATTAGGAAGCAATGCATTATTAAAGAGTTTTTCAGACACACAGGGTTTGGAATTGTTATTGATAACAAATGTTGCTAAGGTTTTGCTGTAAAATAACCATAGTGAAAAGCTGTGGATCTAAAGCTTCAAGCAGTTTTGAGAAAACGGCAAGGAATATGTAACTAGGTGTGGTAGATATGGACTTTGACTGATGGCTTCTTTGCCCATTACCTGGAGCCACATATGCTTTGGTCCACAATGATGACATCTCCAGAAAAAATATTATAACACTGAATTTGTTTCCCACAAAGAACTTGGTAGTGTTAAAGTCTTTTCATTTAGATGAGCTATTCTCTTGTCTTTATTGAAGATCACTAGGTCTAGAGGTCAGTGGATAAATAGAGCCCTTCAGTTGCTGAGTTTGAAGTCTGCTGATGTTATGAGCATCTGGTAAGGAAAAGCAACATAGCTATAAAAAACAACAAACTATTTCAAATATTTTCGTATTTTCCAACACACACAGGCACTCTACTCCTTGTCTTTGTCCCTGTCTTTTACATATGTGACCTGATCAAATTTGACCTGATTTCAAAGCTCTGTTTCAATATTAGATATTTTCATTGTTCGTGATTTTAAGCATTTATTTTTATATATTCTTGCAGCATTCTACTGTGATGCTGAGGGACTTTATCCAATTGCTTAGCTGCATTTTGCTCTAATAG
This sequence comes from Odocoileus virginianus, assembly GCF_023699985.2. Classification (NCBI taxonomy): domain Eukaryota; kingdom Metazoa; phylum Chordata; class Mammalia; order Artiodactyla; family Cervidae; genus Odocoileus; species Odocoileus virginianus. The sequence continues at coordinate 66,123,955 of NC_069684.1, forward strand.
TTACAGTTAAAATGGCTTTTGCGTGCGTGCCAAGTTGCTTCAGTCACGTCCAACTCTGTGTGACCTTTTAGACTGTAGCCTGCTGCATTCCTCTGTCCATAGGATTCTCCAGGCAAAAATAGTGGAGTGGGTTGCCATGCCCTTCTCCAGGATCATTTCAACTCAGGGATCGAACCTGCATCTCTTATGTCTCCTGCATTGGCAGGCGGGTCTTTACCACTAGCACCACCTGGGAAGCCTCAAACACACCTAAGCTGAAAATGATTACCAATTAGTTGACCTAGAAGATATGACCACAAAGCAGATACTCAAAACCTTTGTTTATTAATTACTCAGTTCCCTCTGTGTCCTTTTGGACGTCACTTATAATTAGCAGGGGTGGTAGCAAATGAAATGTTTGCTTGCAGGAATCTCATGGAAAGATGTATTGAGTTTCTACGCCATGTCAGGAGCTGCGATTAGAAAGCTAGAAGCATGGAGAAATAAGAAGCTGGTGGTGTAGTGGTCATTTGTAGAACACTCAAGCTTTTCCATGACTCAGAGTCTGAAATGTTTTGTTTCTCACACTATTTTAAAAGTAAAATGTTAAGTGACTGACTATTTTTAGTACATAGGTCAGGCTCTGTCAAGCACTTTATTAACTAATTCTTACAACAGCTCTGTGAGGGTAGGTACTCTGATTGCCCTCTTTTAAGGAAGCGGGTTGTTGTATTTTGTTTTTAGACACACTGCTTTACATGAAGAAGGAAGTGGGGCACCAAGGGGAAGGATTTTAATCATGTCCACAGTTAGATTTCAGTTCCGCTGTGGACCTTGGAACAATATGGGTTTGAACTGGATGGGTCCGTTTGTTCATGAATGAGTTTTATAAATGTGCACTTCCTGACATCATAGCATCAGGATTACCTGAGGCAGACAATCCTCCTTCTGACTTATCATTAGAAGGTCAGCAGTGTAACGCCATGTCACAAAGCCTATGCTGTTCACCTCACTTCATCGCCTAGGCATTTTATCATCTCATGCCGTCACAGGAAGAAAGGTAAACTATTTAGAGAGGCTACATTCCCTTATAGTATAACTTACAGTATATTGTTATAATTGTTCTATTGTATTTGGTGTTGATCTCTTACAGGATCTAGTCTATACATTAAACTTTACCTCACATATAAGAAAAATAATAGATGGGGTTGGTCTCTCCATGGCTTCAGGTGTCCACCAGGGGTCTTGAAACAGATCCCCCTAGGATAAGGGGGCACTATTGCACAAATACAGGAACGGGTGTGTGAGCTTGCAGTGTAACAGAATTGTGTGACTAGCTAGTTTCTGGCAAGACAGAGACCAGAATTCAGATCTCCAGACGCTTCAGGCAGTGCGTGGGTGAAGGCGGAGCTGGGAGCACAGCTCTCTTGGGCGGTGGCTCTCCTGTGGGCTGCGTTGACGTGATGCCTGTCGGGGGTGAGAGACTCGGTGCAACGTCTGCCTCTGCCATTGTCTGGCTTGGCACGCTGGGTGTGCTTAGTCTCCCTGAGACTCAGACACAAAACAAGTCAAGATAATCTCTCATGTTCTCCTTTAAAAAAGACGTGATAACATAGAAAAGTGGTACTGATGAACCTATTTGCAGGGCAGGAATAGAGACTCAGACATAGAGAACAGACTCATGGACATGAAGGCAGGAGAGCATAGGACAAATGGAGAGAGTAGCGTTGGGATGTACACATTATCGTATGTGAAATAGAAGGGCTTCCCAGGTGGCACTGTTGGCACAGAATCCACCTGCCAGTGCAGGAGACGTAAGAGACGTGGGTTCAGTCCCTGAGTCTGGAAGATCCCCTGGAGGAGGGCATAGTAACCCACTCCAGCATTCTTGCCTGGAGAATCCCATGGACAGAGGAGCCTGGCGGGCTGCATCCACAGGGTCACAAAGAATCGGAAATGACTGAAGCGACTTAGCACATGTGAAATAGATAGCCAGTGTGAAGTTGCTGTGTGGCTCAGGGAGCTGGTGCTCTCTGACGGCCTGGACAGATGGGAGGGGCTGGGAGATGGGGGGGTTCAGGAGCGAGGGAGCGTATGTGCGCCTGTGGCTGATTGATGTTGATGCATGGCAGAAACCAATACAATATTGTAAAGCAGTTATCCTCCAATTAAAAATAAATAAATTTATTTAAAAAGACTTAATAATATTTTAGAGCAGCTTTACAATCACAACAGAACTGTGGGGATGGTGCAGAAATTTCCCATACACCCTCTGGCCCTACACTAGCCTCTCAGATTTTTCACTTTTAAAGTTCTGTGACACAAATTTAGTTTTTCTTCTCTTTATAATAGTATCCCTTCCCTTAAGTTCTCACCTGTCATGAGGTGGCCATTTATATAAAAGAGGATCTTAAAGTTTTCTACTGGTGAGTAATTTTATCTGAGACATCGTCATTCAATGCTGGGTAAAGATTTTTCCTCAGTTAAACGCACAGCACCAAAGTTGGGTTTAGCAAAGGCACACTAGAAATCCTAAATAGAGAAAAAAAAATCATTATTTTTGAAACTTATTCTTTTGAAAGTGAGATTTTAACATAAATTAGCTTAAAGCATTTGTTCAATATAGCAAGCACCTATACATTAATGTAAAAAATTTCTTTCCCCTTATCCTGTTTTTGTTCTTTCTTTATAGCATCTTCTAGTACCTAAAAATGTGTTATGTATATTGATGTATACTTGTTCATTGCTCCCCACTGGAATGAGTTCCATGAGGGTGGTGACTTGTTTTGCACATATGGACTAGCTGTCATCAGGAACACAGATCAGCAAATTTTTTTCTGTAAAGCATCAGATAATAAATACCATAGCTTGCTGGCACTACTCAGCTCTGATTTGGCAGTAGGAAAACAGACACAGAAAATACCTAAGGACTTAGGTGTGGCTGTGCTTTGATAAGACTTTATTTACAAACATAGATGGTGACCAGTAGGTCATAGTTGACTAACCTCTGATCTAAAGCAGCTCTTGCTCTGTAGCTGAAGCTTATGTGGGCATGCTAAGTCGCTTCAGTCATGTCTGACTCTTTGTGACCCTATGGACTGTAGCCTGCCAGGCTCCTCTGTTGACGGGATTCTCCAGGCAAGAATACTGGAGTGGGTTGCCATTTCCTTCTCCAGGGTATCTTCCCGACCCAGGGACTGAACCTGTGTCACCTGCAACTCCTGCCTTGCAGGCTGATTCTTAACCCCTGAATCACCAGAGAAGCCCTTGTTGAAGCACAATAGCAATTTATTCATAAAATCATTGAGCTAAAAGAGTAAAAATTAATATTAAAATAAAAAAAAGTTAAGAGTTCTAATGCTTCTTCATGTATCTTTATCACCCTCTGGGCTAAAGCTCCCACCTTGGAAGACATTTTTCTTCAAAATATTCTTTTCTGCAAAGCTTTATTTATGTAGCGTTTGGCCTTGTAGACACCTTGTAAGGTCAGATCAGCTTCCTATTTGCCTTCACTAAGTGTCCTTTCTCTTGTTTTCATGTCCTATCTTAAAGCCTGTCTTTTTATGAACACTCTTTTATTGATTTTTTTTTCTCTGACATTTCCACCTTCTAAGCCTGTACTGTTTCCCCAAGAATCATGTTCCTAGCTTAAATGATTTCTTGAGCATAGAATCTTGAACCTTGGAACTATTGTATATACTCCTGTGATTCAAATAATTGAGAGAAGTTCTTCAGGGTTATGATTTAGGCTTTATTTTGCTTTTAAAAGGCTTGTTAAAGTTTCACTTTTCTGTTGAGGAAATAGAGAAAGGGTGTGGTTTAAAATTTGATGGAAGTCCTTTAGGATCTTTAAACATTTTTTAACTCAAACAACTGAGTAGAAAATTAAATCTAAGGATTTTCCATACTGCTTTTCATTCCAGTTTTTCAAGTTTTAAAATAGATTTTACTTGGTCAGAAACTTAAAAATTGTCATAGATATTGAGTCTGTGATTTGATATTCCCCTACTTACAAATTAATAAGTTAGTCTGTTACTGTTTCATGGATGCTGGCAGAAAACAGAGTACTACCAGATCAGAGCCAGGACTTCTTTGCTTTTGGTCCTGGTGCAGCAAGCCTCAGGAGCTTCAACATATATGTGTTGGGTTACTTTTCCAGGTGGCACTAGTGGTAAAGAACATGCCTGCAAAATGCAAGAGACATGAGACTTGGGTTCGATCTCTGGGTTGGGAGGATCCCCTGGAGAAGGGCATGGCAACCCAATCCAGTATTCCTGTCTGGAGAATCCCATGAACAGAAGAGCTTGGCGGGCTACAGTGCATGGGGTCACAAAGAGTTGGACATGACTGAAGCAACTTAATAGTATGTACCTTGACCCCCAGTCTTATGGAAGTGACACGCTACAGCTGATATGGCTAAGCACACAGTGGGTTTGCATCATGGCTGAGGAACACTGAGTTTGGCAAACCCACAGCTTTTATAGCAAGCAGTAACTGCAGCTGCCCTTTGTCCAGGGGTGGAGGTTGCCTCATTTGTCAAGGTTGCTCATTGCAGACACAACCCTGAGAAGTGAACTGGGCAAAGAATCATCAGGACCTTGCGTTCTGCTAAACCCAGCATGACATTTAGGAGAACAACAGTACAGAGAATCATTGGAAGCAAGAAATTACACAAAACCGATTTGGATCAGCATAGACTGACTCTGGTTAGTTCCTAGAGTAGAAGTGAAGATGAAGAGAGGCAGGTCTGTTAAGCTGTGCAAAATCTTAGGGGCTCACTGCAGTCTAAATGCTTATTTCCTGGAGACGATCCCCCTCAGGGGATGAATATTGGCCTGTTTCTTCTGTTGACACTGGTTTAAACCACTCCTACCTAATTAAAGAGATGGTTTCTGATTAAATAAAGTTATCTAGCAAGTGAACAATTGAACTTTCATAGTTAAGTTCTCTACCCTTCTTATTTTCACAGCTCTTTAATCTCTGAATTCCAAATCTTGCTTACTAAAAAAAAAATTAAAAAAAACCCCAACTTCTTTCATTTTGTTGAAATGTCGTCAATATGAAGTTTCCATTAGACTTTCTCATAAAAGTAAACAGAGGAGCCTATAACACTGGTAATTATTATAGAGTTTTTAAACCTAAGGTGTGCGGAAATTGATATGGAGCTAGTAAACCGGATTTTCTAGTATCACTAATCCTATCATATATCCACTGCCATTGCTTCATCTGAAACTCAGCTTGGTTTACTAGTTGAAAAATGAGGGCAAGCTTCTTGTGCTTTTGGTTCTTTCCAGACATTATGAGTATAAAAACATATGAAAAAGGACAATGAAAACTTCTTTCTACATTCTCTATTTTTGTAAAAGGAAGAAAACAACTCTGAATAACCTAAAATTAAGATAGAACTATTTGGTAATCTGTGCTTAAGTGTTACGACCAGTCAAGAGTTACTTTGGACAAAAACATTTATTATTATTTTTCATATTGTTTGAATAGGAATGGTAAAACTAGTAAGGAAAACATAATTAAAGTATGCTTGAATTTTGAAATCTTGAGTAGGCATCAAAAAGAAAATTTCATTTCTGATCATTTGAAATTTTGGATGACTAGCAGAACTCAGTACTGTATTAGTATTAGAGAGCTAATACTATTAAGCCATGTTTACATATCCTTTTCCATATAAATCTAAATTTGGTATAAAGTTAGTTCAATACATTGTGTTCCACTTCACACTGGCCACACAGTCTTTCATCTAATTTTATAATTTTAACAAATATCATTGGGCCCTTGCAGTATGAAAAGGATGGCTTTTTTTTTATCAGAAGTTTACAATCAGGAGTGAGAACACACACACATACACATATATATGTGTGTGTGTGTGTGTGTGTGTGTATGTATAATAGAAGGCATATGCAAATTATAAATGCAGATCATAAAGAACTATAGGAATTCAGAAGTTCAAGAAATTTATGTGATTCACTGTATTGATAGACTGAAAGAGAAATGTGATTATTTTGATAAATGCAAAATAAAAAATAAAAAAAAATAAAAAGAAAACATTTGATTAAGCCCAATACAGTGTGGTTGAAAGACTTCTTAAACCTCAAAGTCTCAGTCACACTGTGATTACTTTGATACCTAAATTAAAGTTTTCTCCAAAGGTTACCATATACATAATTACTGGGAAGCTGCCAGAATGGGGAAGACTTTTGTAATGCCTAACACTAATAAGCAGTTACTATCTAGACTGTAATGAACTCTTGCATATAAAAAGAAAAAGAAATTCCAAAGTGTACAGATACGCAATTCCCCAAAGAGGAAAACTGAAAGGCCAGTGGGGTATGTAGGGATGTTCAAATTCAAGTAATCAGAGAAATGAATATTAAAACAGTAGTGAAATGTCACTTCTTAGGTATCATCAAACTTTTTCTTAAAGGGTCGTATAGTAAACATTTTAGGCTTGGCAGACCATACCACCACCTCTGTGACAATTACTCAACTCTGTCATTGTAGCATGAAAGCAACCATTGACAATACATAAATGAGTGGGCATGGCTGTATTCCAGTAAAACTTTATTTATAAAAACAGGCAGCTAGTCCACAGGTCATAGTTTGCCAACCGTTTCACTGCCAACAATTCCAAGTTTTTCCAAGTTTTTTCATGGATGGAGACAATTCAAGGTTTTTCATGGGTGGAGAATTATTGAAACCTTTCTATGGTACAGGTAGGAGGATATATTAATATGGCAACCAGGTGTTACCTTGATATATTAAGTGCTATGTTTCATCAAGTAGTCTACAGTCCAGTCTTCGGGACAAATATTTCACATTGTCTCACAGATTCACAGGAGACATAGCTGAGCCTGTTTATTGCAGTGCTGTTTGTGGTGGTGAGAATGGGAGGCTGTCAATTACAGGTGCAGTGGGCGGCTATGTGATGCATCTACTACATGAGGAGCCGAGCAGAAGCTCTGTACCATGGGCTGGATGAGCAGACAGTTATAGACATAGAGCTTAAATACAGTTCTGAGTTGAAAAGGTAAAAATGGAAGGAAATACAAAGCGAAGCTCCATTTATGTAAATGAAAATGGTGTACACGGCACAAAAACACAATAGAGAATTTCAGAGCATGTACAAACAAAAGTGTGTGTTTAAACACATCAGAATGGTTCCTATGGAAAAGGAAAGTGGGAATAAGGATCAAAGGAAACAGAACATATGAGAGAAGTCTGGTTTCAGACCCACGCTGACAGGGTGCCATGAACTCTGGAGAATATTAAACTCTGTAATGGAGAGAAAAAGGATGTGAAATGTGGAAGAGGAGCCATTTCTTTTCCAGGATCTTCCCTGTGTGAACTGATGCCTTTGGAAACCTTTCCTGGCTCAGCTTCTGGTTCTGCGGTGCAAACCCCGTTCTTAGACAACTGGCTCCTTTTTGCTAATGCAAGTTCAAGGGCCTTGGTTTGAGGACCTGGTTTTGGCACTTTGCCTGTGTCACCTTTGCACGTGACATTTACCTTTATCCGGAGTGCCGTGTTTAGTTCCTGCTCACTTGATTCCGCAGCTGCAGATCAGCCTCAGTCAGTCCCACTTCAGTAGTCAGCCTCAGACTAGACTCACGAAAGGGTCGCTTTAGGGCTTTATAAACAAAGATAAAATTTTTGTTTTTAATAATGCAAGCTACAAAGAGATGTCCCCAGCTTCCCCCCTGCCATGTCAGTCCATGAGTGGCCATGGATTCATGTTTTATATAAGGCACATGAATGAATAAAGGATACAAGATCTAAGATACTTAGGAAGTTTACTTTAAAATTTAAATCCTTACAATATGCAAACTTTTCTAAGTAAAAAGTTGAAATTTGTGTGTATGTAAAAATTCAGTGTTATTTGAAGTAAAAATAGTATCATCCTTGTCAATCCACATACTTTCTATCTGGTGTTTCTGTGTGTGTGTGTGTGTGTGTGTGTGTGTGTGTGCGTGCGCACGCGCCTATATGTGCACATGCGCTGTAAGTTGCTCAGTCCAGTCTGATTCTCTGCGACCCCATGGACTGTAGCCCAACCCCGCCAGGCTCCTCTATCCACAGAATTTCCCAGGCACGAATACTGGAGTGGTTGCCATCTCCTACTCCAAGGGATCGTCCTGATCCTGGGATTGAACCCTTGTCTCTCCCACCTCTTGCTCTTGCAGGTGGATTCTTTACCGCCGCCCCACCTGGGAAGCCCTATAGAGGTGTGTACACGCGCGTGTGCTGTGCTGTGCTTAGTCACTCAGTCATGTCCGGCTCTTTGTGACTCCATGGACTGTCCTCCAGGCTCCTCTGTCCTTGGGTTTTCTCCAGGCAAGAATACTGGAGTGGGTTACCATGCCCTCCTCCAGGGGATCTTCCCAACCCAGGGATCGAACCCAGGTCTCCTGCATTGCAGGCAGATTCTTTACCATCTGAGCCACCAGGAAAGCCCAAGAATAGTGGAGTAGGTACCTATCCTGTCTCCAGGGAATCTTCCTGACCCAGGAATCAAACCAGAGTCTCCTGCATTTCAGGCAGATTCTTTACCAGCTGAGCTACCAGGGAAGCCCATGTATACATATATATTTAAGTTTCTGTGTCTAAATAATTAGGCAAAGTGCTTCCTAATCTTTTTGGAAGCCATTAAAAGTAGAAAAGAAAAATTGGATTTCTGAAATGTTTTAAGTATTACCCTGTTTGAAAGCAGGCACTTTTTGGTTACTTTCTTCTACCTGCTTGATCATTGTGTATCCTGATGCAGGAGAGCCTAATATTTGACAGTACAGATTGATAAATATAGAAGATGAATGCTGCTTTCTTTAATGTAGGATCTTCATTTTCATAAAAGAGCTTAGCATAATATTTCAAAAAACACAAGAATCCATTCCCACAAGAATCTGATTTTGTTAAATTACATTGAATTTCCTGTGTATACACATACATATATATTAAAAATTAAGTAGCGATTTTTCTCAAATGCTTCTTAAATAAGGTACACTTTGTAGGCAAACACAAATACTTCTTCTTCTTAAGGAATATTTGTTCTTGAGATTGCCCACTATTGGAGTGAACAACTGAGTTACCTCAGCTTATGTTCATATTTCCTGTTGGTTGCCGTAAAACAGTCCAAGAGAGCAAAGAGCATAAGGATGTGACTTTTTCATGATCTTACAGAAATTGTTTAGTTTCAGTTTGTCTAATCTTTTTCAACCACTAGGGCCAGTCACTATATTTTAGTTCTCCCAGATCCCAGCCTTAAATCTCCTCCTGCCCTGATGTCTGTCAGTAAGTATCACGGGGTGCTTGGACCAGCTGGTGGTCGGATGGCATAGCTGAAATTTGCATAGACTTGTCTCCATCACACAATCTTTGTTTAGCAGTCTTATCCTGACCTTGGTACTATGATCAGCAGACGTCTCCTCTCTTAATGTCAGTTCATGATTACAGTCAAAGCTTTGAGTTCCTTGCTTTTTGTGAGTCTGCTCTGCAGAAATCTCTCCTTCATTAACTGCTTGATTTTTCCCGGCCTTCTGATTGTGTCAGCAATTACTGACTTTTATGGTGAGTGCAAGGGAAAGCTTGATTTCTCTGGATGGGGTAGCTGGATGCTGATTCCTTTTTATTTTTTCCTTTCTCTTATAAAAGTAACCATTCCTCCTTGTGACAAAGTGATCTGACTGCCTGCAATTGTCAGTTCACTCAAATTGTGCAATGGCTGAAAGGATGCAGAAGCATAGCTGTGTTAGGGGAATGCTCAGATTCTGCCGTCAGTGTCCTTTCAAATGGTCTTTAAAAATTAATTTACAGTTTTGATCAGAAGAAAATGTACTCGACACCTTGGTCTCTAGGAGAATATGTTTTATAAACATGAGCAAACATATATCCTAAGTAACATAAACCAGTTTGACTCTAGTATATCTAGAAAAATTACTATTGGATTTATGATATCTTAGGAAGATTTCTTATAAAAGAGGGTTTTTCCCTTTCCAATCTTTCAGAAACATAATCTTCTAGATTTAAAGGATTCACTGCTGTTTCAAAGAGGGTCTGAGCTCTTAAATGTCTCTTGGGCAGCTAGAATGCTGAAGGCTCTGAGTGGGTATGTGAATCAGAACGATGTTATTTTTTCCTTTTAGTTTCAGTGCGGTGGTAAAAGCTTTGCTTACATGAATCCAAAGGGAGTCAGAAATTGGAGATGAACCCTATTTTAGTAAAGAAAACTAATTAAGGACAAGAGCTGTTAGCTTGTTTCCTTACCATGTAAGGCAAAAACCAAGTGCAGTGTTAGGTAAGTACCCTTGAGGCACTTCAGTGTTTGATGATTGACTAAAAATAGTAGAGAACTTTGCTACCACTGGAAACTGGAGCCAGACTACAGGCGCTCACTTGAGGAGACTGGCATCTTTTGATGGGAGAGACTCAGCAGCATCAGCAGGTTACCCTGTGTAGCTGTGTAACTTTAGCAGGATCACCCATCGCAAAACTTCTGCTATAAGTCAGATGTGCAGAAACAGTGTAGTCCTTTGTTTTGTCTATGATGCAGGAGATATGGGTTCTATCCCCGGATTGGGAAGATTCCCTGTAGTAGTAAATGGCAATGCACCCCAGTATTCTTGCCTGGAAAATTCCAGGGACAGAGGAGCCTGGCAGGCTATAGTTTATGGGGTCACAAAGAGTTGGACACAACTGAGTGACTGAGCATGCATGCAGTCTTTCTTGGATATGAATGTTTACTCTGTTGGAGAATTTCAGTATGCATCTGTGAGGGAAAGGATGTGAGTATGCAGTATGAGTAGGCAGAGGAATTAGGGCCTATGGGTGAAAGATTTTGGTCTCCTTTGGTGTCTGGGGCAGTATCCCTGTTTACTTGGGTTCTTTTCCCTGAAGGCATTTGTAGATAAAAATCTGAGGCTGATATAACCACTAATTTGGTCTCTTTCAAGTTGGCTTCCACTGGCTGTAGGTCTGATTATCGGATATGTCCTACAGCCTGCTCTGGTCCTCCCTTCTCTTATTCATTCCAGACTCTGCAGGTGCCCTTTGCTGTGCTACTCTTTCTTCTCTGAATCCTGTACAGAGAGAGGAGGCATCTGGAGAAGGTGATCTTCAAGCTGTCTGACCACAGAGCCCCTCCAGGATTATTCCGATGGGTCTTGCTCAAGGCGAGGAAGTGGCAGCTCCGCCCACCACGTTATCCTCTTTATTTTATTGGGGGCTGTGACTACTCTACTTTTCTCCTTTCTGTTTCTCTTTCCTTCCTCATAATGTTCAGGAACAGAATTAGAGTGATCAGCCATCCCAGTTTGCTTGGGATTGAGGGTTTTCCCTAGATGTAGGATTTTTAGGGTTCAAAGCTGGAAAGTTCCCAGCAAACTGGGAGGCAGAGGAGTTGGAGCCTATGGGTGAGATGTCTTTGGTCTTACCTGTGGTCCCCCTTGTTTTCAACTCCAGTCTATTGAGTGATTCTTAATAGTAGATGGGGATATTTTCTCTGCACATAAAACTCTGTAATCCAAACTCTTTATCCCTTGTTATTGAAACTCTGATGAGGGAGATAAAGGAATATAGCAAATTTTTTTTTCAAGACTTTGTTCAAAATTCTATTTTTAAAGTTTCAGTGCTCAGTACAGAATCTCACTCTTGAAGAATTCTCAGTCCTCATCCCAGAAGAAGGATATCTGGAGCCAACTCTAGTGAAGATCACACTTTTAGAAAAATTAAAGAGAAAAACATGAAAACCACTACCAGCATTATATGACAATTCTTCTTTTAAGGTTAGAATAAACCTATCCCATTTAATTGAAGTAGTGGCTTTCAAAGCAAATTTATATGATAAAAAGTTTAGTGGCACTTTCTCAAGGGTTTGGTTCACCTTTCACTAGGCAATATGTGTATGCATTTTTAATATACATGTATAGATATTTATATATATATAGATACATACATGTATTTATACCTACATGTAAATAAAATACTTTATTAAAAATAAGCACACATTCTCAAAATATTCCTTAAAAAGTGAAAAAGAAAAGTGCTAGTCACTCAGTTGTGTCTGACTTTGTCACCTCATGGACTGTAGTTTACCAGGCTCCTCTGACCATGGAATTCTCCAGGCAGGAATACTGGAGTGGGTTGCCATTCCCTTCTCCAGGGGATCTTCCTGACCCAGGGATCGAATTGTCTGAGACACCAGGGAAGCCCAAGAGGGCACAAAGTAGGCTTTCCAGAATGATGCATTTCTTCACAGATATTTTATGCATATTAACTTCTCTGCCTAGAACTTGCAACATCTGTCATCTCATTCATAAACCTTCACATTTTACATCACTGCATGTGAACAAAGACTGTTTCTGCTTTATTTTTTTAATCCCAAGTGCATTTTTATGGGTCTCAGTCCATGGGCGATAGTCTATAAATACTTTTTGAATGAGTGATTAAATTCTGTGGTTATTAGTAGCACTCACCTGTAAGAATCAGGATTTTTTTTTTTCTGTAACATGCATACAAAGCAGAACAGAAATAAATGGAAAAATAAGCCTGATACGAACACTGGAACAAGGCTGTAATGGCTTTTTTAAGAAACATTTCTATTTTGTTCACTTTTTTATCCTCAGTATATAGAATAGTTTCCATCCCTTAGCAAGGTTTCAAGATATATTGTTGAGTTAGTGAAACAAATGTCCATTCATTGTAAATATTTAGTCAGTCATCTTTGGTAGAGAGGATAGTCCCCCAAAGATAGTCACCTTCTAAATCCTGGAGCTGAGAATGTTACTTTACATGATCAAGGGGATTAAAGTGGCAGATGGAATTAAGGTTGCTCACTAATCATCCGACCTTAAAATAGGGAGATGCTCCTGGATTATCCAGATGGGTCTAGTGTAATCAGGAGTGTCTTTAAATGTGAAAGAGAAGTGAGTGATGTGTGTGAGAAAGAAAGAAAGCTATTGCTGATTTGTAAGATGGAAAAGCCTGTGAAGACAGGCAGTCTTTGGAAGCTGAAAAAGGCAAGAAAATGGATTCTCCCCTGGAGCCTCTAGAAGGATTGCAGCCCTGCTGACACCTTGCCTTCAGCCCAGTGGGGCCTATTTTGGACTTCTGACCTTCAGAACTGCAGTATAATGAACTTGTGTTGCTTTCGGCCACTGAGTTTGTGGTAATTTGTTACAGCAACAGTGGGAAAGTAATACATCAAAGGAGTAACTATATCATTGTTCTTGTTGTTGTTATGATAAACATTATAAGATAGAACTGATAAAAACACTTGCACTAGTAAAATAACATTATTTTGTGCCTCAATTGGATTTTGTTTAATAAAGACTTTTTTTTTTAAATTAGAAGTATGATTTCATTCATTGTTGTTGTTCAGTCACCAAGCTGTATCCGACTCTGTGACCCCATGGACTGCGGCACTTCAGGCTCACTTGTCACTTCATTCATAATTCACTGCTATTATTGTTTTTTCTTTTTTTCCATTAAACTTTTTATTTTGTATTGGAGTATAGCTGATTAACAGTACTGTGATCGTTTCAGGTGGATAGCAAAGGGACTTAGCCATACGTATACATGTATCCGTTCTCTCCCAAACTCCCCTCCCATCCGGGACCTAACACAGAGCAGACCTCCCTGCACTGTACTGTAGCTCATCGTTGGTTATCCATTTTAGGTGCAGCAGTGTGCACATGTCCATCCCATACACCTAACCATCCCTCCCCTCATTCTTCCTCTGGGAACCATAAGTTCATTCTCTAAGTCGGCCATTTTTATACAAAATAGGCTCAATAGAAATAGCTTTTGAAGACATTGTTTTATTTAGCCTTATAAGCAACTTGGGTATTCTAAAAATAGCTATTATAAAATCCTTTTCTCATTAGAAGACTTGCTACCAGAATAATGTTTATTGTTGAATATCTTATCAATCAAAAATAAAACTTTCTGCAGCTACAAAATCTCTCCTGTCCACATATAGGCACTGTTAATATTTTTGTTTTTATCTATCTAGCTATTTTGAAATGTTTACAACAGTGTTTTGTTGTAAATCACTCAATGAGTGATTTTACCTGATGTTTTTCTTCATTACTTTGTAAGTTATTGTTTCTTCATAGTATTAAACGTTTCTCTGTGATGTACTTTTAACAAAAATTATATATTTTTAATTGGAGGATAACTACAGTATTGTGTTGGTTTCTGTCATATGTCAACATGAATCAACCAGAGGTTCTGTGATATACTTTTAATGCCTACGTAGTATTTCTTTACATAGAAATAGCATAACCTTATTTTAAAATACTTGGTTTTTTCGGTGAAAATTTCTTGTCTTACATGCTTGTTATGCACAAATTCTATTAAACTAGATATATGCTGTTTTATATTCACCAAATACTCTTAAGTGGGTTAATATACAATATGTGTTTATGTGTATGTATGTATGTATGTAACCAAATATATCAATCTAGATTTAAAGATCATTCCTTGGTAATTTTAGGCAGAAAGATACTTCTATCCTATATAATGTAAATATTCACCAATTTTTATTACTGGTGTTTTATGTTTAATTTTTTATTCATAACTCATTAATCAAATTTTTTTGTATCTGAAATTAACTGAGGATCCAGTTTATTTTTTCAAAATAATAATAGTGCATTCATTAATTTATCTGTTCAGATATGCAATGCCACTTCTATACTATAATGTCATATAATAATTTCCTTTATATAAGTACTAGGATCTTATTCTTATTAAGCTCTTTATTCTATTTCGTTGGTGTATCTTTTCTTGAGTTAGTTTCCTTATGGTGTGTGTGCTCAGCTAAGTCATGTCTCTTTGTGACCCCATGGACTGTAGTCTGCCAGGCTCATTTGTTCGTGGAATTTTCCAAGAATACTGCAGTGAGTTGCCACTTCCTACTCAAGGGGAAGTTCCCTACCAAGGGATTGAACCCACGTCTCCTGTGTCTCCTGCATTGGCAGGTGGGTTCTCTACCACTGAGCCACCTGGGAAGCCTTTTCTCATTGTACTCATGTATTATTTTAAAAATGTTTATAGACTTTTAAAAAGAAGTATAGTTGGTGCTGGTAGGGCTCAGAGTTAGACCTCTTAATGGTTAGTATCTATTAAATTCTTATTAGTTGTAGTTTTCCAATTCTTTACATCTTGATTTTTTTCTGACCACTTGGTCTTTGCTAGAGGATGTATGCTTTTGACATTTTTTAAAAGCATTTGCTTTGTATACTTTAATGTTATGGTATCTGATATATAGCCATTCAGGACATATCATTTTTATAGATTTCATTTTTATTAATACAGAACAATCCTCTTTATGACATATGATACCTCTTCCTTGAATCTGACTTTTTCTGATATAGATATTGTCATACTCTTTATGGTGCTACTTGATATATCTTTTACTTTCCTCTCACTTTTCATTTGCAGTATATTTTTGTCTTAAATTTCTACTTGTGAGTGGCATTGTTTATGTTTTATACAATTGCCATATTTGTCTTAAAAAGAGAGAGTGTAATTCTTGTGTGTGTATATTCTAAAGTGATATCTGTCTTTTCTACTTTGTTCTTAAACTAATTTCTAACACATTTTTTGGGTCTTTTTAAAAGTGGTTTGTACTGTGTTACCAGTTAGGACCACAAGTCAACACAGTGGCATATTATACAACTTAACAAATAAATAAGAACATACCAAGTTAGGCCATAGTGTGTTCTGGGCAAAAAACCTTATTTATGAACTCATTAATTAAAAGGCTGGATTTTGACAATCCAACATTCAGGTGTTGATGCAAGTCCTTTTTTTTTTTTTTTTATTACGTCCACCCCAGGGGCAGTAGACCCACTTCTACTGTGTCTTTTCCTGATATTTACAGATTCATCACACACTAAGCTACCGTTTATTATGTGTATTTTGACCCGTCTTCTTCCTCTTTGGTGGTCTTGCTACACTAGAAACACTTCACCCCAGGATGTTTCACACCATTATTAGTGTCTTATACTTCCTGACTTAACTGGTTTCTTGAAGGTATACCTATGAATTTTAAGTGACTTGAAAAGTACAGGTTTACAGCCCCTTTCTCTGGTTGTCTGAAATGTGAGTATATGTGGGTACACAAAGCTAGTGCCAAATGCGTGTAAGGTTGGATTGTGTGTGTCTGTGTATGTATGGAATAACATCTTTCTTACTGCAAAACATGCATTAGAATCAGTTACTAACTGTGAGTCTCCTTACAGCTTCCAAGGTCTTGAAGTAAAGTTGAAGTCGCTCAGTTGTGTCTGACTCTGTATGACCCCATGGACTATACAGTCCATGGAATTCTCCAGGCCAGAATACTGGAGTGGGTAGCCTTTCCCTTCTCCACGGGATCTTTCCAACCCGGGGATTTAACCCAGGTCTCCCTCATTTCAGGCGGATTCTTTACCAGCTGAGCCGCAAGGGAAGCCCATTCCAAGGTCTTAGGATTAGTAAATAAACTGAAGATTCCAGCAGCAGTCTTTTTTAAAAAAATTATTTAATGCATTAAAAAGTCTTTTTCTGAATCTCTGGAGGCATTTTACTGAGTAATTCCTACCCAGATTTCATTGTAAACTGGGACTTGGCCTTTCTCACTTCATCCCTGTACCTGCATGACCGGAAGAGACCTCTTTCCATTGTTTCCTTCTCCAGTCTAGTCTGCTTTACACACGGCTGCTGCCTTAATATTCTTAATGTTTCTTATGGTTTTTATTCAGTGTATCCACCTGTTGGCACAGAAAGCTGCCACCATTTGGTTTCAACATTTTTCATACTGCACGCTGCCGCTGTATCTGTCATACTTTCTGTATTCTAGATCTTCCTGTTCTTTTGCCTCTGTGTCTTTACTCACGGTCCTCTTTCTGGAGAGCTGTTCTTCCTTTTCTGCTCGTAGCTGTGAAAATGCCTTTCTGCTCTTAGAGGCCAGTTCTAACAGACCGTCTCCCTGGGGAAGGTCGCAGCATCTCAGTTGGGCAAGAGCGTTCTCACCTTCACTGTTTCCCACTCCTCAGTTCTTGAGCGGTTCTCGCTTTGCTGGGTGTTGCGTGATCCCATTCAGCCATCTGTCCTCACACACTGTCTCTTATTCCCATTAGCTCCGAGGACTATTTTACAAAGAAGGAGCTTGTTGAGTTGAAACTGGGACCCTTGAGAAGTGATGTGATGTGACCGGATGTGGTCATTGGTTGCCACGTGGTTTTAGTGGTCATTTAGCACCTCTGTGTGATGCCTGGAAGGTGAGAGTGAAGACAGAGCTCAGTCTTACTCCTCAAGGACATGATTTCTGCTTTTTGGTCAGCTTCCATTAAAATGTTAAAATGAAATCTCTGCTTTCTACTTTATTAGCCTGTCTGGTAACTTTCCTACCTCTTAGAGTAGGTTTTCTGGAATTCATCTCTTTCTTATTGTTTCACTCCCCACCCCCTTTTGAATTAGTAGCGTCATTGCAACATCAGAACTTGTAAATCTTGTAAATTTCGATCTAGTAAAGCTTATGGGTCCTTTATGATCTTATTATATGCATGGAAGAATTGAATAGTCTAGTCATTTAGTTTGAAACTTGACTTTTATGTGAAAAGTCAAAGTATTTGCCTAAGTAACAGCATTGGGAATAATCTTTCCCTAATTTGATGTAAGTGGAGGCCCTGGAGTGGAGATCTACACAAGGTTATCTCCAAATGAAGGAAGATGTCCTGTTGTTCATGGGGGCCTCCGTCCGTCCCTGTAGCTCCTGGTAAAGTCACCTCCACAGCAACTGAATAATTTCATTTTCTCCCTTATACTCCCTTCACGCAGCCTCTGAGAAGACTCTTTATTCACAATTTTTTCCTTTTTGGAAACTTCTGCACGCTTTTTACTTTACTGTAATGTCCAGATTACTTCCCATTTTTCTTTTTAGGTCCAGCCAAAGACTATTTTCACAGCATCTTAAAAGTTCTCAATTCCAATTTTCTGATTTAAAAAACGACAGAGCAAAAACTTTGATGTATAAATACTGCTGTTTTCCCTTTGGTACCATTACAACCCTTCTGTGGGTTTTAGAACCTCCTTTCCTCTTAAGATTTGGGTGTTGGCATGTGTGTTTGATCAAAATTTAAACTGACATCTCCAAATAGTAAATCTATGGGACTAAACGACGTTAATAATAATCATTTTCCTCATTGTTATTGTCAATTTCAGTGTGCATGACTTTAGTATAAGGCTTGATAAGTTAGATTTTCTAATTAGCCTTCTCTTCAAAGAATTCATTTTCTCTGAAGGGAAGTAAAGATTGAGGGAAAATGGTAACATTTGCTGTGGCAGGTAAGTTTTAAGTACTTCCTACATGTTATCTTAGTTCATGCCATATGGCATTTTTAAGATAAGACGATGAAATAAAAGGAGTCAGGACATTCTTTTTATAACTACTCCTGGCTGGAGAGAGTTTTATGAAAATGTAAAAGGGTAAAACTACATTGAGCCTGTATATTGTGTCAAGTAAAATTATTTTTCTCACTCTTGACTGTAACCTATAGAGATAGGCAGACAGGTCTTTCAGAAACTCCTTTGACCTCGTTTCCGCCCTGTCTCTTTTACTTTGTTCATTAATATTCCCTAATAATATGAGGTCAGGGAGGTGAAATTTTACTCATCTGATGTCCACAGTCATTCTTTATTCTAGCAGCTATTGGCCCTTCTCTTTATATAGAAATGTGAGGTCAGAAATCTGGGCCACAAGCCTGTCTGCCTCCAGAGTCAATCCTTTGAGTTAGTGTTTCTTAGTGTACAACTCCCGTTAGAATCATCTGGGGGTGTTGGTTGCATCTATTCTGGGCCAACCCTGAGGTGTACTGGACCAGCATCTCTGGGATGGTGGTCAGGAGTCTGCAGATTGTTAAAACAGACGTGTCATGAGTTTAGCTTCATCTTAATAAGAGGACAGTTAGCTCCTTTCCTCTGGAATTAAGGGTAAAAGATGAATTCGGTTTAGACTTGTCTTGAAATCATGATAGGATTATATATTCAAGCTGTTTCCATGTATGGAAAAATTAGCTTCTATACTGTGCTGTCTACCTTAAAGGGAAGGGAAGTGAGAACTGGTGTTGGTTGAATGAGTTCAGCATGCTAGTCTGGCAGGTCAGTGGATTGCCCTGGACAGTGACTCTATGTTGACCATCCCTCGAGCAAGGATGTATAGCTCCCTGTGTCTTGTCTTGTCTGCCGTAGCCGTTGCCGGACCTTAGTTTTGGAACCCTGCCTGGCATTAAGAAGCCGAAGTTGCCTGATTTTCTTAGTTTTATACATTCATGTTTTGTATGTCTTGAGACACCCATATGTATAGGCACAGAGGGACTATGTGATAACAGATAAATGTATCTTTTTTTCCCATTACTTCACTTTCAAATTTTTTGACTTTTCTTTTGTATATAGTATGTGAATAGATTACTTACTGTGTATCTGGAACATCTGTGTCATTCCAATGGAAATTTAATCTATTTAAATTTAGTGTGTTTGCAGATTTATTTCTTGGTCTTATTGTATAATCTCAACCATGCTTGTTTCCCTTAGCTGTGCTTTTTATTCTTTCGGAAAAATTCTTTCCTGCATTTTAGTGGAGTAATTAGGTTTTCCACATACATCCTTTCCCTATTGTACTGTTCTAGAGGTTTGAGAGTGATTGATTTTGGTGTTTCTCCTTAGAACTTAAGCCTGCATCCTTGACTTAACAGAATGTACCATAAATCACCATCTGCATCCTCATCTCAGTAGTTCAAGAGCTTTTAGAATACTTATATTCCAAATTCCTCCCTATCTTCTATGCTATTTTTATTGAGTATTTGAATTCTATCATATTTTAAAATATGAAGTCGTTTCTCATTTCTTATACAGTTAACAGTTACGTACCTGTATCAGCAGGCTTACCATTTCCTAGTGCATCCCACTTCCTTCTTCCAGGTTCAATTTCCTTCCTATCAAAGTTCAACCTTTCCTGTTTTCTTCAGAAGGTATTGGTGGCTGGTAAACTTTCAAGTTTTTCCTAATCATTCTTTATTATAATCTCATTCCTTTAAAAAATATTTTTATTGGAGTATGTGTGTGTGTTAGTCACTCAGTCATGTCTGACTCTTCATGACCCCCATGGACTCTATAGCTTACCAGGCTCCTCTGTCCAGGGAATTCTCCAGGCAAGATTACAGGAGCATTGCCTTGATGTCAGAGAATTTTTTATATTAATTTAAAAGTTAAATATTATATTAAATTAAAAATTGAATACTTCAGCTGTTTTTGGCAATATTTTATATGTGGTGGTGGTGTTTACTTACTCAGTTGTGTCTGACTCTTTAGTGACCCCATCATCTGTAGCTTACCAGGCTCCTCTGTCCCTGGAATTTTCCAAGCAAGAATACTGGAGTGGGTTGCCATTTCCTTCTCCAGGGGATCTTTCCAACCTAGGGATTGAACCCACATATCCTTCATTGGCAGGTGAATTCTTTACTGCTGAGTCACCAGGGAAGACCTATTTTATGTGTATGCACTTGAAATATTTTATTGGAAAATAGTCTTTTTATTTTGCATTGCATTGATGCATAAATATACAGCTGTGTATTTATATGCTTGTACGTTTCATAAAGCTTATAAGTTAAGTTGATCTTTTGTTTTATATATTTCCTTGTTTGCTTCGTTTAATTCATCATTGCTGAGCAGTATATGTTTGTTTCTCATAATAAAGGATAATGTGTCTGTTTTTTTGTTGTGGTTCTGTCAACTTTTGCTTTCTATACTTATATATGCTTATATATTATTAAGCTTACTTATATTTAAGATTGTGTTTTACTGGTTATTTCGGCAGCTGAAATACATGTATCTTTTATATCTGGTAATGGTTATTTATTTATTTATTTGAGAGCTAACAGTTTATTTCTTTCCTTTTTTAAAAAAATTTTAATTATTTATTTATTTTACTTTACAACATTGTATTGGTTTTGCCATACATTGACTTGAATCCACCATGGGTGTACATGTATTCCCCATCCTGAACCCTGCTCCCAACTCCCTCCCAATCCCATCCCTCTGGGTCATCCCAATGCACCAGCCCCGAGCATCCTGTATCATGCATTGAACTTGCACTGGTGATTCGTTTCACATATGATAATTTATGTGTTTCAATGCTATTCTCCCATATCATGCTGCCCTCGCCCTCTCCCACAGAGTCCAAAAGACTGTTCAATACATCTGTGTCTGTCTTGCTGTCTCGCATACAGGGTTATATTTACCATCTTTCTAAATTCCATATATATTCATGAGTATACTGTATTGGTGGTTTTCTTTCTGGCCTATTTCACTCTGTATAATAGGCTCCAGTTTCATCCACCTCATTAGAACTTATTCAAATGTATTCTTTTTAATGGCTGAGTAATATTCCATGGTGTATATGTACCACAGCTTTCTTATCCATTCGTCTGCTGATGGGCATCTAGGTTGCTTGCATGTCCTGGCTATTATAAACAGTGCTGTGATGAACATTGGGGTGCATGTGTCTCTTTCAATTCTGGTTTCCTCAATGTGTATGCCCAGCAGTGGGATTGCTGGGTCATATGGCAGTTCTATTTCCAGTTTTGTAAGAAATCTCCACACTGTTCTCCATAGTGGCTGTACTAGTTTGCATTCCCACCAACAGTGTAAGAGGGTTCCCTTTTCTCCACACCCTCTCCAGCATTTATTGCTTGTAGACTTTTGGATAGCAGCCATTCTGACTGACATGTAATGGTACCTCATTGTGGTTTTGATTTGCATTTCTCTGATAATGAGTGATGTTGAGCATCTTTTCATGTGTTTGTTAGCCAGCTATATGTCTTCTTTGGGGAAATGTCTGTTTAATTCTTTGGCCCACTTTTTGATTGGGTCTTTTATTTTTCTGGAATTGAGCTTCAGGAGTTGCTTGTATATTTTTGAGATTAATCCTTTGTCTGTTGCTTCATTTGCTGTTATTTTCTCCCATTCTGAAGGTTGTCTTTTCACTTTGCTTATAGTTTCCTTTGTTGTGCAGAAGCTTTTAATTTTAATTAGGTCCCATTTGTTTATTTTTTCTTTTATTTCCAATGTTCTGGGAGGTGTGTCATAGAGGATCCTGCTATGGTTTATGTCGGAAAGTGTTTTGCCTATGTTTTTCTCTAGCAGTTTTAAAGTTTCTGGTCTTACATTTAGATCTTTAATCCATTTTGAGTTTATTTTTGTGTATGGTGTTAGAAAGTGTTCTAGTTTCCTTCTTTTACAAGTGGTTGACCAGTCTTCCCAGCACCACTTGTTAAAGAGATTGTCTTTTCTCCATTGTATATTTTTGCCTCCTTTGTCAAAGATTAAGATGCTCATAGGTGCGTGGATTTATCTGGGCTTTCTATTTTTCTCCATTGATCTATATTTCTGTCTTTGTGCCAGTACCACACTGTCTTGATGACTGTGGCTTTGTAGTAGAGACTGAAGTCAGGTAGGTTGATTCCTCCAGTTCCATTCTTCTTTCTCAAGATTGCTTTGCCTGTTCGAGGTTTTTTGTATTTCCATACAAATTGTGAAATTGTCCTAGTTCTGTGAAGAATACCGTTGGTAGCTTGCTAGGGATTGCATTGAATCTATAGATGGCCTTTGGTAGTATACTCATTTTCACTGTATTGATTCTTCCAATCCATGCATGTGGTATATTTCTCCATCTATTTGTGTCCTCTTTGATTTCTTTCATCAGTGTTTTATAGTTTTCTACATATAAGTCTTTTGTTTCTTTAGGTAGATTTATTCCTAAGTATTTTATTCTTTTCATTGCAATGGTGAATGGGATTGTTTCCTTAATTTCTCTTTCTGTTTTCTCATTGTTAGTGTATAGGAACACAAGGGTTTTCTGTGTGTTAATTTTATATCCTGCAACTTTACTATATTCATTGATTAGCTCTAGTAATTTTCTGGTGGAGTCTTTAGGGTTTTCTATGGATCATGTCATCTGGTTATTTATTTTAAGTATATTTGTATATAAATCAACTTTTTTGGTTAACATTTCAAGTCTTTTTCCATTCTGAAATAGACTACTTTTTTTGTCTTTCCAATTTTTTTCTCTCCTTTTTTTTTATCATCTTAAGATAACTTTTTTCTCATTCTGTTTCTCCATAATCAGAATATTATTTTATCTACTCTTTTCCTGTTCTTATAATATTTACCCTAAAATCAGCACACAACCTTGCCCTCAAATAAAGGTCTAAATAACACTTTAACTCAGATCTTTCTGCTCTGATGTATATTCTATTTTGATCTATTTTAAATTTTTTCTAGGTTTTTTTTTTTTTTTTAAATCCTGCTCATCAGGTATTACCACTGTTGTATTATCCAGACAATATGTTGTGTAGATTTATCCACATACTTACGGATTCCTTGTCTCTTCACTCGTGTTACGTCTCAGATCCCATATATAAGCTTTATGTTCCATGTCTTGATTCTGCCTGTGAGATGTCTTCTAGGTACAGTCTACTCGTAATTGACCTTGTAGGGCTGTGAGCTGAAGGCTGCTGCTTCTACTTAGACCCTCCTTGCTTGTGATAAGATTTCATTTTCTTGGTTATTTAAACTGAAATTTTCATTCTAAGCTTTTCATGTGTTTGGTGTGCTCACAAATATATTTTCTTTTTATCAAACAACTCTTCAAACTTTTTATAATGCAGTCCCCCTCAATGAACAATAGTGATGAGTTGACGTCAACTTACCAAAAATTCCCTTTACATTAAATATTTCTCAATCTAAAGTTTACCACCATTGTGCTTTTTTTTTTAATTTCCCAAAAGTATTTTGCTTATGATATAATTACAAAATTTGCACCTAGGTAATATCTGAAGTGGTTTGATAACCTGTCATAGCTTGTATGAAAATACTAAGTAACTTCAAAATAAGTAGATTTTAAAAAATGTATATTTAGGTAAAAGTTATTTTGGCTCCTTGATACCTATGAGAGAGACATTTTCAAAATAAAGTGCTTTTAATGTGTTTTCATGCACTGTTAAAAATGATTAAATGATGTCCATTGACAATAGAAAAAGAAGCTATGGTACATATACTCAGCCATAAAAAGAAGTACAGTTAAGTCAGTTCTAATGAGGTAGGTGAACCTAGAACCTATTATACAGAGTGAAGTAAGCCATAAAGAAAAAAACAAATATTGTATAGTAATATGTGTATATGGAATCTAGAAAGATGATATTGATGAAACTATTTGCAGGGCAGCAGTGGAGTCCACCTGCCAATGCAGGACATGTGGGTTCGATCACTGGGTCAGGAAGATCCCCTGGAGAAGGAAATGGCAGCCCACTCCAGGGTTCTTGCTTGGGAAATCCCACGGACAGAGAAGCCTGGTGGGCTTTTCATGGGGTCACAAAAAGAGTTGGACATGACTTAGTGACTAAACAACAACGATGGAGATGCAGACTTAGAGAACAGACTTGTGGACACCATGAGGGAAGGAGAGGGTGGGACAAATTGAGAGCGTAGCATGAAAACATACACATTACCATATATAAATTAGATAGCCAGTGGAAATTGGCTGTGTTGTAAAGCAGTGCACTATTGTAAAGCAGTTATCCTCCAATGAAGAATGAATAAGTTTAAAAATGATTAAACAATGGCTGAACTCAAATCTGCTTGCAATGTAGGAGACCAAGGTTTGATCCCTGGGTTGGGGAGATTCCTTGGAGAAGGAACTGACAACCCACTCCAATATTCTTGCCTGGAGAATTACATGGGCAGAGAAGCCTGGTGGGCTACAGTCCATGGGGTCACAAAGAGTTGGACATGACCCAGAGCAGATAAAAGTATTCCTTGGTAGCTCAGCTGGTAAAGAATCTGCCTGCAGTGCAGAAGACCTGGATTCAATCCCTGGGTTGGAAAGATCCCCCGGAGAAGGGAACGATTCCCACTCCAGTATTCTGGCCTGAGAATTCCATGGACTGTATACACACTTTCAAATTCAAATCAATAAGGCTATGTTTATTACAGCAAGTAATGAACAAGAATAAGTGCTTGTAATTGAGAGATTATAAGTAAATCTTCACTTTTGTATTCTTTATTCTTCAGACATTGGCAGAGGATTGTGGTAGTCTGTGAGACATGTGGGCAGATGTGATGCTTGTTTAGCCAGAGTTCTGCAGTGTGTTATAACCTGTGCAGTTAGGATGACAGCAAGCAAACTCAACTGGGTTTGCCTCTTTGGTCATCAGATATGTTGCCAGTTTGTTTTGGAGTTCATTGTATTCCTGTATCAGATATATCCATGTGAATATAAATTATTTTATAACAGTTCAAGAGCCACAAGGACAGAAAAACATAACTTGAGATTATGAAATCATACCCTTGACACTTAAACATGGATGCGCACACATGTGCATGCATACATATGAAATTAGCAAACTTGAAATGATGTAAGGCAACATGTTTCCAGTATTCATATCCAGTATTTCTTCATCAGGGAATTGGTGACACTTGTGGCAGATACTTCTTGGGGCAATGTTTTTATTATGGTACAGTTCATATTCTTTTTCAACCTCATTTTCTATCTTCTCCATTTCTGAGCATGGCTGTTTAATATTGGTAGATAGTTCTCTCTTCTCCACTGCATTTGCTGAAACCAATCTAAGACTAGTATGACCTTTGTTTCTAAGGAGTGCTCTGAAGAATGACAACTCTGTGTTTTTCTCTCTCTAGGTGGTGGTGGTTTCTTTCTGCTTTGGGTGCTCAAATTTGCCTGCAGAACTCTCTTGTCCATCTCCCTTAGCTGCCTCCCAATGAGTCCTCATGACAAAACCTGGGAAGTTATTTTTTCTCCTCACCACCAAATCAGTGGTGATAACCTGCTAATTTTATATGTTAAGTACTATTTTTATATATATTGAGATATCATTGATTGGCAGCATCTCAGTGCCTTTTAATTGATCCTCTCTGGTTTGGTCTTACTACTGTTCTCATTGTTTGTCAATGCACTTCTAGATCCAGGTGAAGAATCATTTCAGCGTGAGCTATTCAAAATGCAGTTTTGACCTTATCATTCCTGGGCTTGCCCTTAGAACCACCTCCTTAGACAGAGATACATAAAGCACATAAAACACCACAACACACCCACCAAGCCTCAGCCGCTGATTATCTCTCTCATCCTTCTTTTGCATTCCATGCTGTAGCGCTGCTGAAATGGTTTTTACCACCTATCAAGCCACCTTTAATCACGCAGTTTTTTTTCTGCTTTGAAGGTGCTTTCTGTCCTTTTTCATCTAATTCCTATTCATCCCCTAAGTCTCAGTTTAAGTATCTTTATCCCCAGGAAACTTTTACCTGGAGGCACCAGACTTCCTGTGGAGCTAAGTGGCCCCGGGCGTTCCCGGAGTGCTCAGCCCCAGACGTATAATGCTGAGATGATCTATTTGTGTGTCTTTCGCTCCCTCCGGACAACAAGCTATTCTGGCACAAGGACTCTCTATTATTCATTTTTGTTTATCCAGCCTTTCTCATAGTATATGCTCCAAAATAGCTAAATGTGTGGTTTTGTATATAGATCTAAATTGGATTTTATAAAAGAGTTCAAATATTATCATCTGAAAGGATCTGCAAATTTATTCATAGAATAGCTTCAAAAGATGAATATTTGCTCCCACCAAGCAGGATATTAATAAATAGAATATGTTGTATACTTTGCGGCCCATGTCAAAGGGAGATTTTAAAGAATTTTGAATAATGCCTGCATTGTTAAAATAAACTGTGTATCAGCAACCTCAAATATGCAGATGATACCACTCTAATGGCAGAAAGTGAAGAGGAACTAAAGAGCCTCTTGATGAGGGTGAAAGAGGAAAGTGAAAAACTCAGCTTAAAACTCAGTATTGTAAAAACTAAGATCATGGGCTTCCCTGGTTGCTCAGATGATAAAGAATCTGCCTGTAATGCCTGAGTCCCGGGCTTGATCCCTGTGTTGGGGAGATCCCCTGGAGAAGGGAGTGCCAACCAACACCAGTATTCTTGCCTGGAGAATTCCAGGGACAGAGGAACCTGGTGGGCTACATTCCATGGGGTTGCAAAGAGTCAGACACAACTGACGACTAACACACACAAAACCATGGCATCCAGACCCATCACTTCATGGCAAACAAAGGGAAAAGGTAGAAGCAGTAACAGATTTCCTCTTCCTGGTCTCTCAGATCACTGCAGATGGTGACTGTAGCCATGAAATTAGAAGATGATTGCTTCTTGGCAGGAAATCTATGACAAACCTAGACAGTGTGTTGAAAAGCAAAGACATCACTTTGCTGACAAAGGTCTGTATAGTCAAGGTTATGGTCTTTCCGGTAGTCATGTGCAGATGTGAGAACTAGACAAGAAGGAAGGCAGAGCACTGAAGAATTGATGCTTTCGAACTGTGTTGCTGGGAAGACACTCGAGAGTCCCTTGGAAAGTAAGGAGATCAAGCCAGTCATTCTTAAAGGAAATCAACCCAGAATACTCTTTGGAAGGATTGATGCTGAAACTCCAATACTTTGGCCACTTGATACAAACAGCTGACTTATTGGAAGAGACCCTGATACTGGGAACGATTGAAGGCAGAAGGAGATGAGAGCGACAGAGGGTGAGATGGTTGGATGGAATCACTAATTCAATGGACATGAACTTGGGCAAACTCCTGGAGATGGAAAGGGACAGAGAAGCCTGGTGTGCTGCAGTCCGTCGGGCCACAGAGAGTCAGACAGGACTTGGCAGCTGAACAACAGTAACGGCAACATCATCATCAACAACAACAACAACATTGTCTCCAGATGATCAATTAGAAGAAATAAACAACCATTTCAATATATATTTGTTAAAAAACATAATTTTGTGTTTTCATTTTTGTAAAAAATAACTGTACCAACATTCAAGTCTAAAGAAGTGTGATCGGAGGTTGTGACAATACAGGGCTCCAGTGGATTGAGGCTAAACAGGAAGAAAAAGAGTAAATTAAAAAAAATCTATGAATTATGATAATACTAAAAACTGTGAGATTCCCTGAGGTTGTCATCAGAGTCTTATATCCATTTTAAGTCCTCTTCCGTTTCTTCTGCTGTATATATGTATTATATAGACAGCAGGTATATATAATTATCTTCTTCTCCTAGAGCTATTGTGTTTCCCCAATTTGAACCAGATATGACATATCCTGCAACATCTAGGAAGGCAGGGTTGTGTTTAAGACAGTAGACAAAGCTGCAGCATATTATTAAATGAATGCTGAAAACTAGTAAGATTGTAAATCATCCACCAAATTATGCATCATTAATTCTTGTCTCCAGTTTGCGGTAGGAGAGTAAAAATCTTTACCTCCTACCAAGTGCACTGTAAGACTTCTCAGTTTTATATTAATAGATCTATGTTGCAGTAAATCGGGCAGGACCCAACACTCTTATAAATTAAACAGAAGGATTACAGAGGATGGACTTAATGATTGAGGTAGGCCTAATTTTCTTCTACATTTTACTGTAGTACATGAATTTGCTGGTAGGAGACATAGTTCTCAATTATCTAAGGAAAGAAAATGGAAAGGGTAATATACTTGGTATACATAAAGTTCTTGTAAACTTATTTTCCTTGACTTCTAGAAAACCTCAGGGATAGGAGAAGATTCTGGTCACTGCCAGAAGACATGTAGGCTTCCAGTGACATGCCACAGCTGAGCATTCAGTGGGAGATGTGCCCCATTAAAGCATAACTCCCTTGAGATGATATGATACAAACTTTGAGGTTGAGTTGCAAAGACATAGGAGTGTTTGAGCTGTATGCATACATTTCCATTAATTTTAAGGGACTCATGAGCTTTCTGAGGCTGTTTGGTAATGGGAAAAAAACAAGTTAACTGGTTATTTTCTATAGACCAAACAGTTCTGATGTTTTGTTTCTGACCTTTGAAACTTTTATCTAGTTGCAGTAATTAGAGCTGATCACTGAAGTTCTTGTAAAAGACAGCTGTGGTATTGGGTTGACCAAAAAGTTCATTCGGGTTGTTTCATAAGATCTTGATGTGTATAGAATCATAAGAGTGGCAACTAATGGCTCTCCTTGGTATAAAGACAAAGCCCGAGACTTCTCTGGCAGTTCAGTGGTGAAGACTTTGCCTTCCAATGCAGAGGGTGTGGGTTTGATCTGTGATTGGGGAGGTAAGATCCCACATGACTTGTGGCCAAAAAACCAGGATGTAAACAACAGAGGCAATATTGTAACAGATTCAATGAAGACTTTTAAAAATGGTCTACATCAAAAAAATAAATCTTAAAAAAAGACAAAGTGCTGGGCTTTGGTAGGACCCATAGCTTTTGATGAACTTCAAGCCTGTTGGAGAAATACTGGTGCTTCAGATTCCTTAAATGCAAACCTCATAGCTTGAATTTTCAAAGAATTCTTAATCTGAATAGTGTTCAATTCAGGGCCTTAATAAGAACTCCTCTCAAGTGAGAAAGACTAATAGGAAAACAAACCAATTAGCTTTCCAAGTTTCATCCTGAAGTAAAAGATGTATATGAAGGCAGAGTCTGTCTTCTCTTGGTTCCAGTCGATGTTGCCTGACGGAAGTCACAGTGGCAAAACTGATGAACAAAATTATCTGTTGTTCTAACTGCAGGATGGTAATGAAACAAATTGTACCCTATGTAGAGGACTTTTCCCCTGCAGAACAACCTTGATCTACAGCAGTTTCTGGAGTTTATTTTGGGGATTAAGTGCAAACAGCAGTGCAAATCTGCAACCATAGTTGAATGCCCAAAGAGATTAAATTTTGTCTTGAAATAATACACAATAGGGAAAGAAAGCTGAGTGAGTGGGATGAAGTCCTTCTTTTGGGAAAGTAATCTTAAAATTATTAAAGTTTTTTGGGTCCTCGGTTTTAGATGAGATTATTTAAAATCTTTGAGTGGAAAATGAGCAGCTTAAATCACCAACAGCATTAAAACATATCAAGAAATACTTAATTCTTCAAGGACTCCATCTTTCATTCCCCCACATAGTTTCATTTTCCTATTTATCTCCTTTGTCTTTTGATTAAAAAAAAGGAGAGCCCTTTGAGAGGACAATTTTGAGGTCTTAATCCATAGTTCTTTCCAGTTTATCATTTACATTCAGAATAAACACTTCTTTTAAAAGAATCTTCTTTGGTACTAGAAAGCTAAATGCTAAGCTTAGGTATCAGCAGCTAATTAGGTTCACATCTGAGGGTGGGGATTGTCGATGAACTCTGTCTCCTGAATATTTATTAAAGGATTTGGAAAGAGTAAGTTATTTTCAAGAAAATTGGAGCTTGCCGAATCTTCTTGCCTCTGGTCAGTTGAGTGGGAGGAGAGGTGTGTATTGGTTCGTTTCAGCCCTTTGTTACTGGAGAGTCAAACAGTAAAACCCAGTGTCTGCATATCGATCTCATGTGAAATGTTGCTTTTCATCTCAACATCTTAATTGACTCCTACTTTTGAAGTAATTTCACTCTGTGCCTTGGGAATCCTGTGCCAGTTCGGATCGTCTTGACTCTCAGCATGGCTTCTGGTATTTTGTTTGCTGTCCTGTGTGCATTTTGGGCTTGGAATGTGTGTAAGGGACACCAAGGTGGGTGAATTGCTGCATGGAAGAATCTGTGATTCTGGACTTGGGGGGATGACGTGTTCTCTCCTGGGCTTTGTTATTGCACCAAGTTCCTTCCATCATACAGCTCCCCCCACCACCGCCTCTGCCTTTGCCAAGGCCACTGCCTGTCTTCCTAGCCTCCTGCGCATTTCACGCTGCTACTTTGCCAACACGAGGCCACCCGTGCCAGCACTGCCGCTTGCACCAGGGTTGCCGTGGCAGCTTCTTCCAGCACTGGCACCTTTCCCACCCCTGCCAGCTGCCTGCATGAGGGCTGTTGCCAGTGCTGTCATCAGATCAGTGCTGCTGCTGCTGTTCTCTCCACAGAGGGGCCTCTCTTCTTTTTTTGACTTTGGCAGGAAGACACAAATCAAAATCAAAGTGAAAACCGAACCAGAACAAAATTTCCTCCCCAGGGGTTCACGTAGTCCTCTTAACGCTCTCTTGTTCCTGATTTGGGAGCTGAGAATTCAGAGGATCTCAGGATCTCAGATTTTCCATAATCCTCTTAGTGGGCTTTCTCACCATCCTGGGGAAACTTAAGGAGGGTGAGTACAGAGAGGAGAGATTCAGAGAAACAGCTTTTATCATCATCTGAATTCAGTGCATCCTAAGTGAGCTGGAGTTGCTACTGGACTAATGAGGAAAACAGGGTCCTCGATATTCCTCCCACCCATGAGGATGCAGGAAAAAAACCACAGAAGGCAGAGAGCATCGTTTTGTCTAGCAGCACGTCGAGGAAAGTATACTCAGGCAAAAGCAGTGATGCTTGGTGATCATTTTTTTGCAAAGGGGTGGGAAATTTGTGAGGTTGACAGAGATATCAACAGCACCAGGGAATCCAGAAAAATGAGCAAGTTAAGAGGGTATAAGTGAGTTTAAACCTGTTATTTTTATTTTTTTTTTATCAATCGAATGTAAGGGCAAATCAGTCTAGGAGGGAGCAGGTCATTCTTGATGAAACTGGGCTGAAGATGAAGATTTGGGGAAAATGAAGGTGACAGCTTTAACTGGGAGTGGGTAAGACTATCAGTTTAGGAAGAATAAAGTGAGAAAATAGTCTCAGGAGAGAAATAAGACTTACATTTACTTGGAAGAAGGAGGAAGACATGTAGGCAGAAAAGGGAAAGAATGATAGAGGTGGAGTTGAGATAGTAATGCCATGGAAAAAATTAGGGGAAGAGAGATTATTAAGAGGAAAGGAATGATTATTGTCAATTCATATATAGACATTAAGAATTATTAAAACTAGGTTGAACACTGTATTTGATAATTAAAATGTCATAATTCATTTTGAGAGAGTAATTCTGTTAAAGCAGTGATGACTAAACCCCTATCACATACTGTTGAAAAGATGTTGATAGCAAGACAAATAGTCCACTCACAGGTATTATGCTTTCAAAATGTTTCCTAGGATTCTTCTTCAAGGACATCCTCAAAGGTTATAATCACATAAGTGTGCAAAGATGCAGGCAAAAATCTTTATTGCAGCCGTTGTTTATAATAGGAAAATTAGTTACCTAACAAATGACCAATATAAGAGATTTGGTTTAATCCTCCATAATGTCAAATAAATTACAATCATGTTAATGATGGTAGAGATTTACTTTTATTGGCATGGAAAGTCACTTGTCATAAATACTGGTCAGTGAAACATAGTATATAGTTAGTTTTATTAAGTATGCTTAAGTATTGGCTCAGATGGTAAATAATCTGCCTGCAGTGCTGGAGACCTGGCTTTAATCCCTGTGTCAGGAAGATCCCCTGAATAAGGGAATGGCTACCCACTCCAGTATTCTTGCCTGGAGAATCCCATGGGTAAAGGAGCCTTGTGGGAAACAGTCCATGGGGTTGCAAAGAGACACTGCTGAGTGGCTAACACTTTCACTTTCACGTGTTTGTGAATACCTTTAAATAGTACTGTTTATAACTGAGTAGGGCTTCCTTGATACCTCAGTTGGTAGAGACTCCTACCTTGATACCTCAGTTGCAGAGACTCCTGCAATGCAGGAGACTCTGGTTCGATTCCTGGGTAGGGAGGATCCGCTGGAGAAGGGATAGGCTACCCATTCCAGTATTTTTGGGCTATCCTTGGGGCTTAGCTGGTAGAGAATCCACCTGCAATGCGGGAGACCTGGGTTTGATCCATGGTTTGGAAAGATCCCCTGGAGAAGAGAAAGACTACCCACTACAGTATTCTGGCCTGGAGAATTCCATGGACTGCAGTCTATGGGGTCGCACAGAGTCGGACACAACTGAGCGACTTTCACTTTTCATAACTGGGTAACAATCTGATTTTTTCTTTGAGTTTTTATATTTTGTAAGTTTTAAGTAAAAAAATGGCCTACTTTTGTCATAAAAATGGAAATAAATGTGAGAAAAGAATCTGAAGAGAGAGAAAATAGTCACTTTAAGTGAGTTTAAGGTCAAGGGAGGGCTTTGGATTTGAGGAATTGGACGTGGATCTTGTTAAGAAGAAAAAGAAGAGTGAGGAAGAAATTTAAAAATCAGGTGAGAAGAATGACTTAAAGAAGGAAGATTTTGAGAAATGTGCAAAGGGCAGGTATCAGAATGGGTTTAGTTTCAGAAAAGAAAGAAAATTCTGAGGTAGAAGAAAAAAAATAGGATGCCTACATATGAAGAAAAGTTATTACATTAGATGAAAAATTGAGATAGTTTCAGTCAGATAGACTGTTTACTTAAAAAAAAAGTTCAAGATGAAGTGATGAGCTAAAGGTAAGAAGGTATACTTACATGAAGATTTGAAAGCAGTGGAGACATTTTGGAATAGAGAAATGCAGTAGACAGATAGGGAGGGGACATTTGAATAGGGCCAGGAGGCCAGGTGCAATTGGACAGCCTGAATCAGCCACATAAAATTCTGTTTTAATTCCTTTATACTAATAGGGTTGAAGTCAACCTTTTCATGTACATTAGCTTTCAAGTCCAGGAAAGTGAAAGAATACTTCTGCACTCATCATGAATGATATTGAGCTGCTATCGATCCAAGGGGTGTTTGGGAACAAAATAATTCCTTGACAAAGCTAGGTGAAAGCCCAGATACCGTTACTTAAGTACAGAAACTATCTGTGTCATCACAAAATGCATTTTCAAGGACATAAACCCATCAGCCCTGATGGCAGGTATTTTATTAGGTCATTGAGTTCTTTGGAGTCTCTGCAGCTTTCAAAAACCAAACTAGCTAGACGGAGTTTTCCAAGTCTTCTGGCTTCCCACATGTTATTAGCTTGAATTAGGGGTGGCTTTTCCTTAGGAATTTGGGAGAATTGATTACAAAGTGTTTTGCTGCTTCCATATTCTGGTTACGAGCATCCCCTGAGGGCATTTTCAATATTTTTGAATTCTGTGGGAAAAATTGAGCTGATCTAAATATATTGATAGGCAGTTAATCAGCTGGTGGTGGTATGCTTTTTCATTTCCTCTCTGTTTAAAATGCACAGAATTGCCTTGGAAGAAGTACTGGGTTATAGAAGGGCCCAGACTTGATAGTTCAGAGTCCATTCTGTGTTGTAAATGGAAAGGGGCAGAGAAGGAAGCATGAAGATTAAAGAGAAGATGGAATGACTTTTTTTCATCCTGTCGAGTGACTGTTTATATTGGGCAATACTGCTGGCTTGTAGATTCAGCTTGAAAGTTCTTCAAATCAGAGGAGCCATTTAATATATAATAGAGAACTGAACAGGCAAGTCATTTATAAAAGTGAAAACATTTCATATCTGCTTTTTCCCAGAACACGTTTCTCACTTCTGAGACATGGCTGTTTTTTTTTGCTCAGATCAGGAAAATATGAACTAGTGGAGCCCCGCATCCACTAGATTAAAGACATTTAAATGTGTCCATTTAGTTTGTTCTGATGTATACATTTAGCTGCAAACAGGAAATTAAAATGATTTTATTTATATATGTGAGTCATTGATTACTGAGATTATACACTAATCAAAAGTGACCACTTTAAATCAGAAGCAGTTCTAGTCCTTAGCAACCGTTTTGGTCTAAAAGACAAGTTTGTACACACATGTTCCTTTGTTTTAGTCAGACTCATTAGTAAAGGTGCTGTAATAACAATTCTTGTTTTAATTTGGGTTGGTCGATGCCCAGAGTAAGTTGATTTTCTCAAGGTCAAGAATAAATTGAGTGATGAGAGGAAGCAGACCTTTTGGGAGTGGCAGCATGATTCTCATCGCATCTTCTGATATTTCTTTAAAAAAAAAATTTAAATTTAAATTAGAGTATAATTGCTTTACAGTGTTGTGTTAGCTTTTGCTGTACAATGTGAATCAGCTATGTGTGCTAAGTCGCTGAATCATGTCCAACTCTGCGACCCCATGAACTGTAACCCGCCAGGCTCCTCTTTCCATCGTATTCTCCAGGCAAAAATACTGGAGTGGATTGCCATGCCCTCCTCCAGGGGATCTTCCCAACCTAGGGATCAAAACTTCATCTCTTTTATCTCCTGTCTTGGCAGGCGGGTTCTTTATCACTATCACCAGATGGTAAGCCCCTGCAAAAAGTGAAAGTGTCAGTCACTCAGTCGTGTCTGACTCACTAGGTTCCTCTGTCCATGGAATTCTCTAGGCAAGAATACTGCAGTGGGTACCATTCCCTTCTCCAGGGGATCTTTCTGACCCACAGATCGAACCTGGATCTCTCACATTGCAGACAAATTCTTTACTGTCTGAAGCACCAGGGAAGCCCTTGACTCGGCCCTTGGACCTCCCTCCCACCCCCCCACCCCACCCTTCCAGGTCATCACAGAGCTCTGAGCTGGGCTCCCTGTGCTCACAGCAGCTTCCTGCTGGGCATCTGCTTCACCCGTGCTAGCGTGGGTCTGTCAGTGCGGCTCTCCCGACTATTTCCTGCAGGCTCTGCGTTTCATAGGACTTAAGCTGTCTTAGGATAACAGTGAAAGAAAAAGGAACAGGAGGTAGTAGGTGTTGCCACATGGAAAGATGTTAAAAGTCTGTGGGTTGTGAGAGAGTCCGGGTTCAGAGTCTGCTTGAACAAGTTATTCAGTTTCTCTCACGGTCAGTTGTTTTCTTCCTGTAAAATAGGATAATGGACAAGAACAACTTCCTTTTAAGATATTTGTTATATCTTTGTCCCTCTCCTCAACCCTCCCTTCCTCTCATATAGATGTATGCAAATACATACAAATCTTTATAGAAAGTTGTTATTAGGCAAATTAGCTTGTATAATTGCAGAACAGCTATAATAGGATGGGAATGTCTTTGGTTGAGGGTCATGTTAAAGCACTGAGTGAATTTAATCCTTCCTCAAGATCAGGACCAACAGAAAACTTTTTTTCCTCATTAGGAAAGTATCTTCGGTGGTGACTGTGGCTTACGCAGTAGAATTGTAACTGTGAGCTGTGTGGTGAAGGGGGAAGTTGTAAGTGGAACTGATAATTCTGAAAATACAGGTCTTGTGCCAACAGTTCTTCAAACTTAATTTCTAAGTTTACTTAGTTGGAGCAGGAGAACAACTCAGTCTTTTTCATTTACAGTCATCCATCCCAACCCTATTCATCTGTGCTTTAAAAAATTTGCTTTTTTCCTTATAAAAAGGGTATCGAGTATTTTGAATGAATGACTCATTCATTCTGTAAACAGTAGAGCACTCATTCTCCGCTGGGTGCTGTGTTGGACATGGAGATTTGAGTTTAAAATGGCAGGTCAGGTATATAAACTAAAGTGACTGTGCCCATGATGATAGCCAAAATATGCCTGGAAAAGAGGACTGTTTAAACTGAGGAGTGTAGCTTTAGTGAATGATTCTGTCTGAGGAGCTGGAACAGGACTCATGGGAGAGTTGAGATTTGGCTGGTATTAGAGAATGAGTAAAAATTCAGTCAGAAGAAGTGTGGGAAGAGTTTCTGAAACACTATGGTTTTTAAAAAGAGTGTGATATGTTCAGAAATGCCAAAAACTTCTTTGTGGTAGATTGTTGTTAGTCACTAAGTCATGTCTAACTCTTTGTAACTCCATGAACTGCAGCACGCCAGGCTTCATGATTCTCCACCATCTCCAGGAGTTCCTCGAACTCCTGTCCATTGAGTCAGTGATGCCATCCTAACTGTCTCATCCTCTGTCATCTCCTTCTCTTGCCTTCAGTCTTTCCCAGAATCACTATCCTTTTCCAGTGAAT
Organism: Odocoileus virginianus; assembly: GCF_023699985.2. Lineage (NCBI taxonomy): Eukaryota > Metazoa > Chordata > Mammalia > Artiodactyla > Cervidae > Odocoileus > Odocoileus virginianus. The sequence goes on from NC_069684.1 coordinate 66,160,753, forward strand.
TGGCTCTTTGAATCAGGTGGCCAAATTATTGGAACTTCAGCGTAAGTATCAGTCCTTCCAATGAGTATTCAGGACTGATTTCCTTTAAGATTGACTGGTTGGATCTCCTTGCTGTCCAAGGGACTCTCAAGAATCCTCTCCAGTCCCACAGTTCAAGAACATAAATTCTTCAGCACTCAACTTTCTTTATAGTCCAACTCTTAAACATCTGTACCTGACTACTGGAAAAGCCATAGCTTTGGCCATGTGGACCTTTGTCGGCAAAGTGATGTCTGTGCTTTTTCATACACTGTCTAGGTTGTCATAACTTTCTTCCAAGGAGTGTCTTTTAATTTCCTGGCTCCAGTCACCATCCACAGTGATTTTGGAGCCCAGGAAAATAAAATCTGTCACTATTTCAACTTTCCTCCCATTTACTTGCCATGAAGTGATGAAACTGGATACCACAATCTTAATTTTTGGAATGTTGAGTTTTAAGCCAACTTTTTCACTCTCCCCTTTTACCCTCATCAAAAGACTCTTTAGTTCCTCTTTACTTTTTGCCATTAGAGTGGTATCATCTACATATCTGAGGTTGTTGATATTTCTCCTGGCAGTCTTGATTCCAGCTTGGGATTTATCCAGCCAGGCATTTTGTATAATGTACTCTTCTGAAAGAGGTGGGAATACCAGACCACCTTACCTGCCTCTTGAGAAACATGTATGTAGGTCAGGAAACAACAGTTAGAACTGGACATGGAACAACAGACTGGTTCCAAATAGGAAAAGGAGTACATCAAGGCTGTATATTGTCACCCTGATTATTTAAATTATATGCAGAGTACATCATGAGAAACGCTGGGCTGGAGGAAGCACAAGCTGGAATCAAGATTGCCAGGAGAAATATCAATGACCTCAGATATGCAGATGACACCACCCTTATGGCAGAAAGTGAAGAACTAAAGAGCCTCTTGATGAAAGTGAAAGAGGAGAGTGAAAAAGTTGTCTTGAAGCTCAACATTCAGAAAACTAAGATCATGGCATCTGGTCCCATAACTTCAATGGAAATAGGTGGGGAAACAGTGGCTGACTTTATTTTTGGGGGCTCCAGAATCACTGCAGGTGGTGTTTGTAGCCATGAAATTAAAAGATGCTTATTCCTTGGAAGGAAAGTTATGACCAACCTAGACAGCATATTAAAAAGCAGAGACATTACTTTGCCAACAAAGGTCCGTCTAGTCAAGGCTATGGTTTTTCCAGTGGTCATGTATGGATGTGAGAGTTGGACTGTGAAGAAAGCTGAGCGCCGAAGAATTGATGCTTTTGAACTGTGGTGTTGGAGAAGACTCTTGAGAGTCCCTTGGACTGCAGGGAGATCCAACCAGTCCATCCTAAAGGAGATCAGTCTTGGGTGTTCATTGGAAGGACTGATGTTGAAGCTGAAACTCCAATAATTTGACTATCTGATGTGAAGAGCTGACTCATTTGAAAAGAATCTGATGCTGGGAGGGATTGGGGGCAGGAGGAGAAGGGGACGACAGAGAATGAGATGGTTGGATGGCATCACTGACGCAATGGACATGGGTTTTGGTGGACTCCAGGAGTTGGTGATGGACATGGAGGCCTGGCGTGCTGTGGTTCATGGGGTCGCAAAGAGTCTGACACGACTGAGTGACTGAATTGAACTAAACTGCATATAAGTTAAATAAGCACTGTGACAATATACAGCCCTGATGTAACTCCTTTCCCAAATATGAACCAGTCTGTTGTTCCATGGCTGGTTCTAACAGTTCGTTCTTGACCTGTGTACAAATTTCTCAGGAGCAGGTAAGGTGGTCTGGTATTCCCATCTCTTTAAGAATTTTCCACAGTTTGTTGTGATCTATACAAAGGGTTTAATATAATCAATGAAACAGAAATAGATTTTTTTTGGAATTCCCTTGATTTTTCTGTGATCCAGCGAATCTTGGTAATTTGATCCCTTGCCTTTTTAAAAAATGTTAATTCATTTATTTTAATTGGAGGCTAATTGCTTTACAGTATTATGGTGGTTTTTGCCATACATTGCCATGAATCAGCCATGGGTGTACATGTGTCCCCCCATCCCGAACCCCCCTCCCACCTTCCTCCCCATCCCATCCCTTACGGTTATCTCAGTGCAGTATCTTTGAGTGCCCTGTTTCATGTGTCAAACTTAGACTGGTGATTTATTTCACATATGGCAATATACATGTTTCAATGCTATTCTCTCAAATCATCCCACCCTCACCTTCTCCCACAGAGTCCAAAAGTCTATTCTTCATCTCTGTGTCTCTTTTGCTGTCTTGCATATAGGTTCATTGTTACCATCTTTCTAAATTCCACATATATGCATTAATATACTGTATTAGTGTTTTTCTTTCTGACTTACTTCACTCTATATAATAGGCTTCAGTTTCATCTACCTTGTTAGAACTGATTCAAGTGCATTCTTTGTAATAGCTGAGCAGTATTCCATTTTGTATATGAGCACAGCTTTCTTATCCCTTCGTCTGCCAATGGACATCTAGGTTGCTTCCATGTCCTAGCTGTTGTAAACGGTGCTGCAGTAAACACTGGGATACACGTGTCTCTTTCAGTTCTGTTTTCCTCGGTGTGTATGCCCAGTGGTGGGATTGCTGGGTCTTATGGCAGTTCTATTTCCACTTTTTTAAGGAATCTCCACACTGTTCTCCATAGTGGTTCTACTAGTTTGCATTCCCACCAACAGTGTAAGAGGGTTCCCTTTTCTCCACACCCTCTCCAGCATTTATTGCTTGTAGACTTTTGGATAGCAGCCATTCTGACTGGCGTGTAATGGTACCTCATTGTGGTTTTGATTTGCATTTCTCTGATAATGAGTGATGTTGAGCATCTTTTCATGTGTTTGTTAGCCATCTGTATGTCTTCTTTGGAGAAATGTCTGTTTAGTTCTTTGGCCCATTTTTGGATTGGGTTGTTTTATTTTTCTGGTATTGAGCTTCATGAGCTGCTTGTTTATTTTTGAGATTAATCCTTTGTCTGTTGCTTCATTTGCTATTATTTTCTCCCATTCTGAAGGCTGTCTTTTCACTTTTCTTATAGTTTCCTTCACTGTGCAGAAGCTTTTAAGTTTCGTTAGGTCCCATTTGTTTATTTTTGCTTTTATTTCCATTACTCTAGGAGGTGTGTCATAGAGGATCTTGCTGTGATTTATGTCATAAAGTGGTTTTCCTATGTTGTCCTCTGGGAGTTTAATAGTTTCTGCTCTTACATTTAGATCTTTAATCCATTTAGTGTTTGTTTTTGTGTATGGTGTTAGAAAGTGTTCTTGTTTCATTTTTTACAAGTTACTTGTTAAAGAGATTGTCTTTTCTCCATTGTATATTCTTGCCTCCTTTGTCAAAGACAAGGTTTCCATAGTTGTGTGGACTTATCCCTGGACTTTCTCTTTCTGTTTTGTTCCATTGATCTATATTTCTGTCTTTGTGCCAGTACCATACTGTCTTGATGACTACAGTTTTGTGGTATAGTCTGAAGTCAGGCAGGTTGATTCCTCCAGTTCCGTTCTTCTTTCTCAAGATTGCTTTGGCTATTGAAGGTTTTTTGTATTTCCATACACATTGTGAAATTATTTGTTCTAGTTCTATGAAAAATACCGTTGGTAGCTTGATAGGGATTGCATTGAATCTATAGATGGCCTTTGGTAGTATACTCATTTTCACTGTATTGATTCTTCCAGTCCATGAATGTGATATATTTCTCCATCTATTTATGTCCTCTTTGATTTCTTAACAGTGTTTTATAATTTTCTATATATAGGTCTTTTGTTTTTTTAGGTAGATTTATTCCTAAGTATTTTATTCTTTTCATTGCAATGGTGAATGGGATTGTTTCCTTAATTTCTCTTTCTGTTTTATCATTGTTAGTGTATAGGAGTGCAACAGATTTCTGTGTATTAATTTTATATCATGCAACCTTATTATATTCATTGATTAGCTCTAGTAATTTTCTGGTGGTTTCTTTACAGTTTTCTATGTAGAGGACCATGTCATCTGCAAACAGTGAGAGTTTTACGTCTTCTTTTCCAATCTGGATTCCTTTTATTTCATTTTCAAAACTCTGAAGTTTTGCTGTGGCTAAAACTTCTAAGACTATGTTGAATAGTAGTGGTCAGAGTGGGCACCCTTATCTTATTCCTGACTTTAGGGGAAATGCTTTCAATTTTTCGCTGTTGAGGATAGTGTTTGCCTTGGGTTTATCATATATGGCTTTTATTATGTTGAGGTATGTTCCTTACATGCCTGCTTTCTGGAAAGTTTTTATCATAATTGGGTGTTGAATTCTATGCAGGCTTTGTCTGCATCTATTGAGGTAATCATATGGTTTTTATCTTTCAATTTGTTAATATTGTGTATCACATTGATTGATTTGGGAATATTGAAGAATTCTTGCATCCCTGAGATAAAGCCCACTTGGTCATGATGTACAATTTTTTAAATATGTTGTTGGATTCTGTTTGCTAGAATCTTGTTGAAGATTTTTGAATCTTTGTTCATCAGTGATACTGGCCTGTAGTTTTCTTTTTTTGTGGCATCTTTGTCTGGTTTTGGAATTAGGGTGATGGTGACCTCATAGAATGAGTTTGGGAGTTTATCTTCTTCTGTAATTTTCTGGAAGAGTTTGAGTAGGATAGGTGTTAGCTTTTCTTTTGGTAGAATTCACCTGTGAAGCCATCATCTGGTTGTGGGCTTTTGCTTGTTGGAAGATTTTTGACTACAGTTTCGATTTCTGTGCTTGTGATGGGTCTGTTAAGATTTTCTATTTCTTCCTGGTTCAGTTTTGGAAGGTTATACTTTTCTAAGAATTTGTCCATTTCTTCCAAGTTGTCCATTTCATTGGCATATAGTTGCTGATAGTAGTCTCTTATGATCCTTTGTATTTCTGTGTTGTCTGTTGTGATTTCTTCTTTTTCATTTCTAATTTTGTTGATTTGACTTTCCTCCCTTTTTTTCTTGATGAGTCTGGCTAATGGCTTGTCTATATTTTTTTTATCTTCTCAAAGAACCAGCTTTTAGTTTTGTTGATTTTTGATATTGTCTCCTTTGTTTCTTTTTCATTTATTTCTGCCCTAATTTTTATGATTTCTTTCCTTCTTCTAATGCTGGGGTTCATCATTTCTTCTTTTTCTAATTACTTTAGGTGTAAAGTTAGGTTATTTATTTGATTTTTGTCTTGTTTCTTGAGGTAAGCTTGTATTGCTGTGAACCTTCCCCTTAGCATTGCTTTTACTGAATCCCATAGGTTTTGGGTTGTTGTATTTCCATTTTCATTTGTTTCTGTGCATATTTTGATTTCCTTTTTGATTTCTTCTGTGATTTGTTGGTTATTCAGAAGTGTGTTGTTTAGCCTCCATATGTTTGCATTTTTAATAGTTTTTTTCCTGTAGTTGACATCTAACCTTACTGCATTGTGATCAGAAACAATGCTTGAAATTATTTCAGTTTTTTTGAATTTATGAAGGCTAGATTTATGACCCAGGGTGTGATCTATCCTGGAGAATGTTCTGTGTGCACTTGAGAATAAGGTGAAATTCATTGTTTTGGGGTGAAATGTCGTATAGATATCAATCAGATCTAACTGGTTGATTGTATCATTTAAAGTTTGTGTTTCCTTGCTAATTTTCTGTTTGGTTGATCTATCCATAGGTGTGAGTGGGTAATTAAAGTCTCCCACTATTATTGTGTTACTGTTAATTTCCCCTTTTATACTTGCTAGCATTTGCCTTATGTGTTGAGGTGCTCCTATGTTGACTGCATATATATTTATAATTGTTATATCTTCTTCTTGAATTGATCCTTTGATCATTATGTCCTCCTTTGTCTCTTTTCACGGCCTTTATTTCAAAGTCTCTGTTATCTGGTATGAGTATTGATACTCTTGCTTTCTTTTGGTCTCCATGTGCGTGAAATATCTTTTTCCAGCCCTTCACTTTCAGTCTGTATGTGTCCCTTGGTTTGAAGTGGGTCTCTTATAGGCAGCATATATAGGGGTCTTACTTTTGTATCCATTCAGCCAGTCTTTGTCTTTTGGTTGGGGCAATCAACCCATTTACATTTAAGGTAATTATTGATAAATATGATCCTGTTGCTATTTACTTCATTGTTTTGGGTTCAATCCTTTGTTCTGTGAGCAGGCCAGTCTGCACATTAAAGCCTTTCACGGGAAAGTTCTCTCTCTCTCTCTTTTTTTTTTTCTCTGCAGAATCTCACAGTTTGTGTTGCTATCTCATGTTAGCTCCCTCAGATTGTCCTCAGGGCATTCAGGTCTGGTCCTTACCCTAAGCACTGATGATACAACACATGCCTCCCTGTTCAGCCCTGCTTGCTGGTGGCAGATGTGAGCATTTGGGCTACTTCTCTGCTGGGAGTTGTGGTTAGGTGCGTTTTCTGTGGGTTTTTTTTTTTTTTCCCTCCCAGTTTTGTTGCCCACTGAGATTCCAAAACTCCCCACAGACCTGCCTGTAAGAGGGCTTCCTACTGTGTGGAAACTTCTCCTCCTCCATGACTCCCTCCCCAGGACAGGTCTCCATCCTGAACTCCTTTGTCTCTCTTTTTGTCTTTTATGTTTTATCCTACCTCCTTTTGAAGAGAATGGGCTGCCCTTCCGGGTGCCTGGTGTTCTCTGCCAGTGTTCAGAAGTTGTTTTATGGAAGTTACTTAGCATTCAGATGATCTTTTGATGAACTTGTAGAGGAGAAAGTGGTCTCCCCATCCTATTCCTCTGCTATCTTATGACCCTCCACCCCTACCTCCCTGATCCTTTGCCATTTCTAAATCCATCTTGAACATCTGGAAGTTCTCAGTTCACATACTGTTGAAGCATGACTTGAAGGATTTTGAGAATCACCTTCCTAGTGTGTGATATGAGTGCAGTTGTGCACTAGTTTGAACATTCTTTCCAAGGGATGTTGTGTATAAATTCTACTTCATGAAAATTAAATTAACTTGCAATTGATAAGCTACCATATATTTAGGTTTAGAATCTTGACTCCCTTGAAACCAGTAGGATTCATTGTTTTTGTTTTGATCTAGGGCCTCAACAAAAGTAAAAATCTGCTTGCAGTGCAGGAGACCTGGGTTTGATCCCTGGGTTGGGAAGATCCCCTGCAGAAGGAAATGGCAACTCAATCCAGTATTCTTGCCTGGAAAATCCCATGGACAGAGGAGCCTGGTGGGCTACAGTCTATGGGGTAGCAAAGAGTTGGACATGACTGAGTGACTCTCTCTCACACACACATACACACACACTCTGAACACTAGGGATAACTAGCTTTATTTTTATAGTTCTTAGTTTGCAATTTTGGGGGTAGGATTTATTTAGTAGAAGATATTGGTGTAAAGACATTAATTAGTAAGGTATGTTCAGTAGTTTCACTCGGTTGGATATATTAGGCCACTATGATGGGAGTCCATGCTTAGCCAGTTATTTTATGACCATAAGCTAGTTACTCAACTAGTGTGAGAGGTGGATCAGCTCAACCAATCATGTTAAATATTTTGCCTTACAGTGTTCTTCACTGAGTGCATCCAGGGGAGTGTGATGGAGCTGGCTTGTGTGGGCTTCTGTGTTTTCCTGATGCAAACTTGAAACTGGGCATAGTGGGAATATTTACATGACAGGAAACATCAAATGCTACAGATTGGAGCTTCTGCTCCCTACACAGCAAGCTGGTTTATGTTCACATGATTGGGTCCATCTTTGCATTTTCTGATCCACTAATCAATGTTTAACTCTTGTAAGTGATAAAAGAAACAAGACAAAAGAAAATTGACTCTCAAATATTTTACTCTGTTCATGGTGTTTCTATAGCTTACAAGGACCAATTTGGATAAACAGATTTTTCTTTATGTGTCACTGATTTTTCCAAAAATAGTTTCATTAAAGGAAAATGCTTACTTTCTGAAAATGCAAGGATTTTGTGCTGTTTTGACCAGGGATTGTTTTTTTTTTTGCATGCAAGAGAAATTCACTCTCTAGATTAAATGAAAAGAAAATTTATTGGGGAAAAAGGGAAACTTAAAGAAAATCAGCCATATCTGTGTCACAAAATGTGCAGAGATGTGAGCTAATGGGGATGTGGGTATAGATTATACTTGTGGGTGTAAAGTGGGTATAACTCAGACCCCACATCCTTAGATCTGGAGACTATGAAGCTATTTCCCATCTTACTCTTTCCTCTAAATAATGTTTTTTTTCAGTCTCTGCTTTTCTTTCCTGTTTTTTTTTTTTAAACAACTAGTATATTTATTTCTTTTGTTTAGTAGTTTGCCACATGCATGCTGGATTTTAATTCCCCAACCAGGGACTATGTCTGTGCCCTCTGCATAGGGAGCACAGAGTCTTAACTACTAGACCACCAGAGAAGTCTCCTCAGTCTCAGCTTTTTTGTTGATATCTGTATTGTTCTTCCATATCTCTCTATCATGTTCTCTGCTTATTCATCAAAGCCACCTGACCCCAAATAGATCACTGCAGTCTTTAACTATTCATGTGTCCACCATAAGTATCCTCTATCTCTGGGTAGGATTTGAACGTGTTTAAATTCTTGGGAGAGAACTGATTGTCTTGGTTCAGCTTGTGGCTAAGACTTCCTTGAGTCAGATACCCAAATCTAATTTAATCTGTTGTGGCCACAAGAACAGTGGTCCTGTAATATATATTTGGAGATCCAAGCTCACCTTTCAGTGAGGCCTAGTGCCTTAGATGGTAAAGAATATGCCTGCAATGCAGAAGACCTGGGTTCGATCCTGGATCGGGAATATCCTCTGGAGAAGGCAACCCACTCCAGTATTCTTGCCTGGAGAATCCCATAGACAGAAGAGCCTGCAGTTACAGTCCATGGGGTCACAAAAAGTGGGACATGACTGAGTGACTCACACACACTGTAGGTAGGGAGCAGTTTCTAGATAGGGGCCATTGTTTAGGCAGACATGCCAAAATGTGTTTACCATAAATGTTAGATAAATGATATGCCCTCTTATTGAAAAAGCTGAAATCTTGATTTTTTTTTCAGAACACATTAATGGATTAATGTGTTGCATTTTTTCTTTCTATATTTAGTAAGCTATCCATCTATGAAAAGTGACTGATGATAACACTTGGCATTCTTTCCAGCAAATCAAATTGTTAAATGATTTACTAGATCGTCATCACACATAGGAAATGTTTTCCTTTATTGTTTAAAAAAATGCCTTTCATATCCCAGTATTACAAAGTGACCTAATTAACTGAAAAACTATATAATCAGCTCTTTAAAAGTCCATAAAAAAGCACAATAAGCCTAGTAACCTAAGAAATAATAAAGTATAAATTAATATACAGAGCAGTGGGAAGCATATTTAATAAACATTATTAGTTCAAAAAATAGAAATTGCATGTTCCTGGTACTAACACATAGATTTTTCAAGTGATAGTTCTTTCTTGCTGATCGAGATGTAGTTGGGATTTATTTCTTTGTGAAAGTAAATGTGAAAAACTGTCAACGTTGTCTACATTTTCTCACTTGGGTTTTCATCACTGATGTTGTGAAAATATCCTTTTCTTCTTCTTAGAGCTGTTAAGGTGCCTCTCAGAAGAACATACTCAAGAAATTTGGCCACAGGAGATGCTGGAAATGAGAGACAAATATATTCACATGCAGGTTTCTTTCATGGTCGGTCTGTATTAGTCTCAACAGTGCTTTCTGTTCAGACTAAATGTCTTCAATCTTTGGGCTTTTAACATAAAGAAAAACCCCTGCACTATTGGAAACAGTGTTGCTTCTGGAGAAGGGAGCCCTCCAGGAGGTCGTCCCTGTGGGCCGGGGGGCCAGGACAGCAGTGAGAAGCATGAGGGGTCCCCTTAAGTGTCGGGACAGTGAGGGTGACCCAGAGGCAGCACAGCACAGGCCTTCTCTCCCACAGCCTCATTTGGGGCATTCTTACCTCCGCCTGTGTGCTTCCTGCTCTTTCCAAGTCCGTCCCTCCTGTTAGGGCCTGCTGAGACTCTGCGACCCCCTGGACTGTAGCCCGCCAGCCTCCTCTGTCCATGGGATTCTCCAGGCCAGAATGCTGGAATGCATTGCCATTTCCTTCTGCTGGAGATCTTCCTGAGCCAGGGATTGAACCCACACCTCCTGCACCGCAGACAGACTCTTTGCCCCTGAACCACCAGGGAAGCCCCTCGAGGGAACCCTGGCTCTCCTCCCTTTGCAGGGAACGCAGAGCGATGCTGTCCATGTTTGACTTCCCCCGAGAGGGAAGATTTCTGAGCATGGCATTTCAAGAGAGAGGAGAAGAAATGAGGGTGCGATATGCTAGAAGGAACAGTGCAGCGGATCTAATATTTCTCTCAGGGGACAATTTGTGTCTTCTTCCAGAGGTGGATTTTCGCCTGGGTGACATGGATGGCTGCCTGGAGCCCTGGGCGCACTCCTCTGCCGCCTTCCGGGGTGCTCTGCTCCAGGTATCCCTGCGGGTCCTCTTCATTTGGATGGGGGGTGGGGGGGATACCAAACCTGGGGGAGATGGAGTGTTTCATACCCAGCAGCTGCTGAAGTGGTGGGTGTGAATTTGAGCCCAAGAGACACTCCTTTCACATTTGTTTCTCCTTACCGACTTCTAAGGAGTTATCGGTAGGTTGTGACTTCTAAGGAGTTATCGGTAGGTTGTATAAAACATCGTTGCTTGCAGCCCAGAATTGATACCTCTGTGAAGAAAGAGTGAAACTGGAACTGCAGAGTTAAGGGGGAGGACAGTGACCATAATTTTTAATTCTTCTCTTGGCATTTTCCAAAAGAAGGGGGAGAAAATTAGAAGGGATTTTCAGGTTTTTTTCTTCACTCAGGAGTATTCAAAGAAAATTACAAACCCATCAAAGACTGGAATGTTTTAAATGAGTCTCTCATTGCTCTTGTTTCAAGTTGCATGCTTGTAAGACACTTTGATAAAGAAGGAACATGCAGTAAAGGAACTTATCTATGGGAAAGTCAGAATTAGCTGAATAATGTAAGTGACGTGGGTTGGATGGAGTCTGTGTTGGAGCAGCAGACGATGCCGCCTCAGCACATAGTGGGTGCTCTGTAAGCTGGTGTAGAGTCAGAGAAAGCCTCCCCGAGGAAGCCGTGTTTCACTCGAGGGTAGAGGGGCATCTTCTTAGGTGAAGAGAAGAGGGTTTCTGTTTGAGGGAGCATGGGTGACATTTGGGAGCAGAGGATGATGCCTTTAGCCCACTCAGGAAATAGTGGTAGAGGAAACAGAAGCTGGCTGGTCTCCCATTGAGAAGTTTGAATTTTATCCCCTGGACTACTGGGGAGCCTCTGAACGGATTTAATCAGGGGTGTGACATACCTGAATTTTAATTTAGAATATCATTCTTGCTGCTAGGTAGAGAATGGCCTGGAGTGAGCCTGAGAGGCTGTTCAAGTGGCTGAGAAAGCCCAGGATGGGAAGGGGTCTGTGCCTAGTGCTGTGATAGCAATGAGAAGGCAGACAGAGATTTATAAAAGCAGAATGCTCAAGATTTGAAACATAGGAGGTAAGGAAGAGGGAGATTTCTTACAGTTTGGCTGGTTGGCCCCATGCATGCAGAGAGCAAATAAAGGGGCTTGCAGTCTGTTTTTGTGTGTGTTGCCTCTGCCTGGGAACTTTAGGTCATCTTACACATTTCTGTATTTTCATTGGAAGTTTAATGAGTGGTGAATGATGTAATAGCCCAGTGCTCTCTGGTGCTTTGCGTGTCTTTGTGTCTCTTCTTTGCGTCATCCCTGTTGAAAGGACAGTTGTAGACAGAGGAAGCAGGTCTAGTCCTTTTTTGGCTGTACCATGTGTTTTGTGAGATCTTAGTTTCCTGACCAGGGTTTGAACCTGTGCTCTTAGCACTGAAAAATTTGAGTCCTAACTACTGGATCCCCAAGGAATTCCCCAGGAAGTCTTAAGTAACTTGCTTAAGGTCATTTAAGATTGGTACTAGTGCTAGGGTTAAAGTCAGAGCTGTTGTCACTTTTAGTAAGTCATGTCCAACTCTTTTGCGACCCCAAGGACTGTAGCCTTGTCCCTGGGATTCCCAAGGCAGGAATACTGGAATGGGTTGTCATTGCCTTCTCCAGGGAATCTTCCTGACCCAGGGATGGAACCTGCTTCTCCTGTATTGGCCGGTGGGGTCTTACCACTGAACCACCAGGGAAGCCCCTGAAATCAAGGTTACTTAATGGTAAAGATTTTACTCTTCCCACCACAAAAAGCCCATTCACTTTTTAAGGACCTGGAAGAGTCAGACATGACTTGGCCACTAAACAACAACAATGATAGAATCCCTGACCAGTATTTGTATTCATAATCTCATTTGACCCTCACCATCACTCCATTAGATAGGTATCACCATGTCCCCCAATTTATAGATGAGGTAAATCTGGTTCAAGGAATGTAAAATTCTTGCCCAGGTTTCTGTAGTATAAGGAGGCCCTGCAGGTGGTGTTGCTGGGCTCCACAACTCAGTCTCTCAGCAGGGACTTGAACTGCCAACAGTAAGATGTCTCATGATGGCAAGTCACGTCTTGTAGTCCATTAGAACTGTGATACTGTCCTGCTCATTTCAGGCCCCATATCATCCAGCACAGTGCACCTGGGGAAGATGATATGGATATGTTTGTGTCCAGAGGTGATGTGAAAAGCTGTGTGTGTGCATGTGCTTACGTAAGAGTGCTTTTTCTAGAGATATAGGAGTGAAATGGGAAAGTTTCATTCTCAGGAGGCAATCTTTTCTTTATTTCATGCTTGATCAGTGAAATCTCTTGATAGCCCCTGCATGTGGATGACATTTATGTGAGTATTTAGAATCTCTCTCAGTGTGTGTCTCTCTCTGTTTGTCTGTTTTTCTCATTGTGTGTGTGTGTTTCTACTAAACACTCTCATTACATGTCATCCATATGTCAACACTAAAAAAACCTAAAACCATGTCATCCAGTCCCATCACTTCATGGCAGATAGAGGGGAAAACAATGGAAACAGTGACAGACCTTTTGAGCTCCAAATCACTGCAGATGGTGACTCCAGCCATGAAATTAAAAGATGCTTGTTCCTTGGAAGAAAAGCTGTGACCAACCTAGACAGCATATTAAAAAGCAGAGACATTACTTTGCCAGCAAAGGTCTGTCTAGTCAAAGCTATGGTTTTTCCAGTAGTCATGTAAGGATGTGAGAGTTGGACTATAAAGAAAGCTGAGCACCAAAGAATTGATGCTTTTGAACTGTGGGTTGGAGAAGACTCTTGAGAGTCCCTTGGACTGCAAGGAGATCCAACCAGTCCATCCTAAAGGAAATCAGACCTGAATATTCATTGGAAGGACTGATGCTGAAGCTGAAACTCTAATACTTTGGCCACCTGATGTGAAGAACTGAGTCATTGGAAAAGACCCTGACACTGGGAAAGATTGAAGGCAGGAGGAGAAGGGGACAACAGGATGAGATGACTGGATGGCATCACCGACTCAATGGACATGAGTTTGAGCAGGCTCTGGGAGTTGGTGATGGCCAGGGAGGCCTGGTGTGCTCAGTCCATGGAGTCGCAAAGAGTCAGACACGACTGAACTGAACCGAGAAGGAATCTGCTGATAAAACTGAGACAGAGATACTTGAAGAAAAGGAAACTTGAACAAACTTAAGTGGAAACAGAACACTTCCTGGGAAAAGCATGAATTTGTACTGTGAGCCCAGGTTGCTTGAGTCAGTGAGCCCGTTGTTGTCTGAGAGGGGGTTGCTGGTGTCACAGTTGCAGGAAGAGGGGTGGGTGTACTTCTCCCAGCCCCGCCCCCCACACTCCTCAGGGTCTCTGGGGAGGCTCAGACTCTGGAAGTCTGCCTTCCACAAGTGAGGAAGGTGAGGTGAAATGAGCTGAGATGGAAGAGCTGCTGTTCATCCTCCAGTCTGCCGCACATGCGGAAGCTGAATCGCTGTACTTTGGCCACTTGATGCAAAGAGCTGACTTATTGGAAAAGACCCTGATGCTGGAAAAGATTGAAGGCAGGAGAAAAAAGGGACAACAGGGGACAAGATGGTTGGATGGCTTCATGGACTCAGTGGACATGAGTTTTTGCAAACTCTGGGAGATGGTGAAGGACAGGGAAGCCTGGTGTGCTGTAGTCCATTGGGTCACAAAGAGTCGGACATGACTGAGCGACTTGAACACTCCCTCACATTTATTCACCTACTTCTCTTTCCATCTCACCACCTTTTTGATTTTTATGGGATGATCGTTTTAGCCTGTGGTTCTGGCCAAGAGACTTCCAACAGTTCCAGTAAATAACCTCCTGTGGTGCATTACCCTTCCTGTCAACTACAAGAGTGGTTCACCAACATGCACCTTGGTGTCCAGTCTTTCAAAATCAGTTCAGTTTAGTCGCTGTTTGCATCGAGTCTTTCAAAATAGGTGCTGAATTATGGTAAGAGGAATCAGGAACAGAGATTTTCAATGGATGCTTTCCATATCCTGCTTTGTTTCAACTTTATAGCTATGAATATAATCATGTCCAGTGAAGTGAGACACTTCATAGCCAGTGAAGTGAGATATTGATGGAGATCCTTGACATCACAAGACAGACTGTACAGCTGAACTGGTCTGTGGCTGGATTCTGCCATGAGGAGTCACAGCAGAGATATACGTGAAAGGATTGAAGCACATGACTCTGACCTGGCCGCCCTTGGGTGGTCAGAGATGTGTGGGGAGTGATTTTGAAGGATATGGAGAATTTTTCTCTGCTGACTGCATTTTGTTTCCACCAATATCACGGGACAGTATATACCATCCTTAATGTATAATAGACATGAGTGGAAAAACAAGTTACTACCTTTTGACAAATGTTGTTGTGCTGATACAGTGTGATGATTGTATCTTGTTAAACTTTTACATTCTGAGACACTGGCACCCCAGCTGCAGGGTTTCTTGCCTGCAAAAAACCTGAAATAGAGAATTCGCAAAAAGTTAATGGGTTGCAATTGCCCGAGTATTAGGGCATGGGAAGAAATGGATGGAGTAGGCCTTCAGCAGACAATTCTTGTGTGACTTTCAGTTTTAGAATTCCAGAAAGCAATTTACATAATAGAACTGGCTAATGTGTCAGTTCAGTACAGGCTAGGACCACAACTTACTTTGAAAAAACAGACCATGACTTGGGCCTGAACTATGAATTTTTTATATAAACATACTCTCAAATCACACACACAGGCACACACTCTTCTGACGCATAATACTCCCAATGCATCTCTACACACTAATCTTCCTGCATTTGGCTACAGACCTTAAACATGTACACAAAAGTAGTAGAAGATTAAAAACTTTGTCTTGCTGTTATATTCAGACAGATGTCTTTATTTTTAAATCCTATCACAGGATCTACTTCTTTACAGGTTTTTCTCTTGTTCACATACTTTGATTTTTCTCCCATAAGTCTCTCATTTTTCTACCTGTATCTCTTTCCATATCTCATCTATAGGTCTCTATCATCAGAGTGTTCCCTTGCATCTCTCTTTCTTGTCATATATCCATAATGTGCAGTCACAGGGCTGATAGAGGCTCTGGTAATAGAATGTTCTTGATCTATATAGGATGATAAATGACTAAATTAAATAAGTACTCTCTGGCCTTAACTGTAGGAGACAGGAACCAGCACTTACTCCTCTGACCATGTCTGGTTGGTTTTCCCCTTCCTTCCCTGGCCATCATTTTACTATCTTTTTATTCCCATGTTAAAGAGGCAGATCATTCAACTCACAGTAAGCCCACTGGAGGTACCAGATAGGAACTAGAACTAGGAATGTCTCCACTACCTCTTTCATCTTAGCTCAAATGAAAGGGATGTAGACTGAACATTTTGAAAGAACATTTAAATGTCAATATATTTTCCATCTCATCTCCTTTTAATTATCCCTCTTCTTTCTCCTTCTCCATCTGTCTTTAACACATAAACAGGCATGCTCATTTAAAGTGTTATTTCACTCTTGGAGGTACTTTTTAGGAATATGGAAAATGCTGAAGGAAGAGAAAAGCATTAGCAAACTTACGTTTGATTAACATTGCAAGTGATGTGAGTTGCTCTCCTTTTGAAAGTGGAAGTGAGGATCTCATGTGAACCAAACTTAGATTCTCATGATCCACTTAATTCCTTATCTTTTAGGGAGAGAATAGCAGAGAAGAAAGGGGAAAATGATGTAAGTGAATATAGTAGCATGTGGAATCTACACCTGCCAGATAACTCAAGCCTTACTATTCATCAACTTAATAACTTCTGAATCATAAAGAAGCAGTCAAACTTTGAATGTGTGCAAAGAGTGTTAACCTAACTTTGTAAATATAAAAACGTATTTTTCATATATGCACATTATATGAGTTTATTCTGTTGGAAGTTATTAACCAATATTGAGAAAAAGTTTGAATGCTTTAAAAGCAGAGACTTGCTTCATTGTTATCAGCATTCACAGCCTAACACAATGTGTATAAATTTGAAAAAATTGAACAAAAGTCATATTCTAATAAATTGATATATATTATTGTTTGTTATGGAAGAACATACAACAGGAATATTTTCAATATAGTTTACTCTCATTGGAAGCTTTTCTCCATTAATTTATCAATGCAGTTTGCCAATTTGAGTTTGGACTTAAACATGGGAAAGAAATGCTCTGGTTTTTCCAGGTGTTGCAGGAATCATTTTCTGAGGCATGTGATAATTAAGATTTGTTAACTCCTTACTAAAGCAAAAAAAGAATTTCCTTTGCTAACAGAACATTTAGCCAAAATCCCCAGTCCTATCATCATCATAGATACAGTCCTTTACTTTTTTTTCATGAAAAAATTTGACTTTTATCTTGTTATTTTGCTGAGCTGAGCTTTCTGAATACAGGGATTATATATACACCAGGAAGAAAAATCAAATTTCCTAATTACACTGAATATGCAGTAAGAATCAACCATAGAGAAGAAAAACATGAATCAAGCATTAAGCCATTAAACTATACCTAATAGGCATTTATTCAGTGGGCCTTATGAATGCGAGTCGTGCCCCATTTAAAATCTAACTGGAATGATTGCACATTTCATTAGTGAAGATAATTACCAATTTGTTCCTTCCCAAAAAATCATGTATGTATGAAAAACACTGTGAGAAGGTAAACAGTGTTACCTTCAGAATACAAAATATAGACAGCCTGTTTAAATGGGGTCAGTGCAGTCACATTTCCTTATTAGACACAAACTCATAAATACTCAAAAGACTTATGAATACTCGGTATCTTCATTTACCCAAAAACTTGTCTTCCATTCCTAAATCTCTGGTTTGGTAATGGGGTTGGGGGTAGGGGGAAGGACCAATGTTCCTGTTCTAGTTTTGCAACTAACTAGCTGTATTCTGGGAGAAGGCAATGGCGCCCCTCTCCAGTACTCTTGCCTAGAAAATTCCATGGGTGGAGGAGCCTGGTAGGCTGCAGTCCATGGGGTAGTTGAGTCAGACTCGACTGAGCGACTTCACTTTCACTTTTCACTTTCATGCATTGGAGAAGGAAATGGCAACCCACTCCAGTGTTCTTTCCTGGAGAATCCCAGGGACCGGGGGAACCTGGTGAGCTGCCGTCTATGGGGCTGCACAGAGTCGGATATGACTGAAGCAACCTAGCAGCAGCAGCTGTATTCTTGGACAAATAAACTGTTTGGGCTTTAGGAGCTTCCATAAACTAAGAATGGCCAAATAGATGATTTATAGAATCTCTTTCATCTTAAAACAATATTATTCTATAGTTTAAAAAAACCACTAGTTTTACACTCCTGGTATTTTCTTGTGCAAAGGAATGTATATCTATTTCCAAAATAGATGACATCTGAGAAACATATTTTGGTGAGGAGGGGGGGTTTCTGTTAATCTATATGTAACTCCATTTGAACTTTGGTAGTTAAATGTGGTTTTCTCCTTACCCAAAGTGAACCAGTATTTACTGAGTGCCTATAACGGGCCAGGCATAGTGCTATGGAAACCTCAAAGCCAAAAACTGACAATTCACAGTTTAAAAAAAACTGTCTTGCAGGTGATCAGAAATGCCCTTAGAGTTCAAAGAATGATGCAAGCATGTCCATACTCTTGGCTTTTTTTGTCCGATGGGATTCTCTTTCTTTGGTGGTTTTCATTTCCTCTTCTTTTCTTCTCTCCCTAATTCCTGAGGCTTCAACTTCATTAAGCCAGAAGTGCAGTTTGGTTATGAGAAGTCCCAAGTCCCACTTTTCCCCTTTTGTTCTCAAATATGTAATATACAGCACCGTTTTGTTTGGAATCCTTAGATTTTCCTGCATATGATATTTCCATAAAACCTGGCGTCACTTTGCAATATGAAAAGACAGTAGCCTGTCTTGAATGTATTTTTATTCGAAAAGACAGTATTCTCTCAGGGGTAAGACACATATCTGAGCATAGCAAGAGTGGGCTAAGAGGAAGCAGTTAGGTCACTAGTAACCACAGTAATAAATATGCAGTTACAACCCAAAGTGTTAAGTATTCCAGATTTCTTGTTTTTTTTTTTAAAGATAACCTTCAGAGAAGACTCACCTTAGGAAGTGACCTAAATCATGGGGGAATCAGGAACTGGTCTGGCATGTGAAGGAAGAGAGGTTGGTGGGGGAAGGGGGAGACAGAGAGAGACACACTTGGGAAAATTTTCCCTAGAAAAATATAAAGCAATAAGTAAGATTAATAGTCACTCCCACAAAGGAAAGTTTCTATAATTTAAATATAATGAGCACAGGTACTAAAGCAGATGAATTTACTCTTTTTGCAAGTTTTGTATGCACAGAATGGGTGGGAGAACACATAGAGGGGGGGTGGTATACATGAGACACTGAGCACTGTGTGTAACAATCCTGATCTGAAATTGCTACAAGTCAAAAGACTGAACAGTGAAGGAAAATCCCAGTCTCCCTTTTAGTTACTGAAGCTCCAGTTTTAACAATGTGCTGACTTTGTACATGTATTTTTAATTCTAATATTTCATATTAAAAATATAGACAATGCTTTTAGTCATACCCAATTTAAAACTTTGTAAAAAATTATTACTTTACTAGCAAGTTTGCTAGTCCTGTGTTACCTCATTTTCCATCTCTAATTCTGTTTTTCACTTTGGCCATGCTTGGGGACTGATGTTCCCCCCAGTCAATGAAATGTCCAGAATGCAAAGAGAAAGAGTATTTAATTTTCATTTGTTCATTTGTGTTCTGCCCAATTCAACTTTTCATTGTTACATTTCTAAATGTTTCTTTTTTAAAAAATTGAACTATAGCTGATTTTCAATATTATACATAGGTGTACAACATAGTGATTCAATGTTTTATAGATTATACTTCATTTATAGTTATTATAAACTTATGGGTTATATTACCCATGCTATAAAATGTATCCTGTAGCTTATTTGTACATATTTGTTTGTACCACTTAATCTACTATCCTATATTAACTCCTCTCCCCAGTGGTAACCACTAGATTGTTTTCTATATCTGTGATTTTTTTTATTTTCTGTTATATTTACTAGTTTGTTTTATTTTTTAGATTCCACATGTGAGTGATATCATATAGTATTTGTCTTTCTCTGACTTATTTCACTGACTATATTACCCTCCAGGTCCATGGCAAAATTTTATTCTTTCTTATGGCTAGCATCCATAAGATACTATTGTGAGTGTGTGTGCATCTTTGTTGCTCAGTTGTGTCCGACCCTTTGTGACCCCATGGAGTGTTTCCTGCCAGGCTCCTCTGTCCATCGAATTATCCAAGCAAGAATACTGGAGTGGGTAGCCATTCCTTTGTCCAGGGGATCTTCCCGACCCAGGGATTGAACCCAGGTCTGTTGCATTGCGGGTGGATTCTTCACAGTCTGAGCCACCAGGGGAGCCCCTGTGTGTGTGTGTGTGTGTGTGTGTGTGTGTATCACATCTTTTTCTAATCTGTTTGTCTGTTCATGGACACTTAGGTGGCTTCCATATCTTGGCAGTTATGCTACTATAAACATTGGGGTGCAAGTATCTTTCTATATTAATATGTTTGTTTTCTTCAGATGTATACTCAGGAGTGAAATTGCTGGGTCATATGGTCATTCTGTTTTTAGGGTTTTGAATAACACTGTAGAACATACAGTATTCTACAGTGGCTGCACCGATTTACATTCCCACCAGCAGTGTATGCAAAGTCTCTTTTCCCTACATCTTCTCCATCACTCATTGTTTGTGGTCTCTTTGATGCTAGCCATTCTGTGTCATGTGATATCTCGCAGTTTTGAACTGCAATTCTTTGATCATTAGTGATGTTGAGCATCATTTCATGTGCCTATCAGGCATCTGTATGTATTCTTTGGAAAAAATGTCTATTCAAGTCTTCTGCCCCTTCTTTAATCAGGTTGTTTGTTTCTGGATATTGAGTTTATGAGCTCTTTATTTTGGACATTAAACCATTTATCAGTCATATCATTTGCAAATATTTTCTCCCATTCTTTAGGCTGTCTTTTCATTTTGTTGATGGTTTCCTTTGCTGAGCAAACAATGTTAATTGTAATTAGGTCCCATTTGTTTGTTTTTGCCTTTCTTTGGGATTGGAATGAAACTGACGTTTTCCAGTTCTGTGGCCACTGCTGAGTTTTCCAAATTTGCTGGCATCATCTTTCACAGCATCATCTTTCAGGATTTGAAATAGTTCAACATGGACATGAGTTTGAGTAAACTCTGGGAGTTGGTGATGGATAGGGAGGCCTGGCGTCCTGCGATTCATGGGGTCGCAAAGAGTCGGATACGACTGAATGACTGAACTGACTGACTGACTGACTGTTTTTGCTCGTTTCCTTGCCTTTGGAGACAGATCCAAAGCAATATTGGTATACTTTATGCCAAAGAGTGTTGTGCTTATGTTTTCTTCTAGGAGTTTTATGATTTTGGGCCTTACATTTAAGTCTCTCATGCATTTTGAATTTGCCTATGTGTGTGATATGAGACAGTGGTTCAGTTTGATTTATGTGTAGTTGTCAAGATTGTCCAACACAATTTATTGAAGAAGCTATCTTTTCCTCATTGTATATTCTTGCCTCCTTTGGCGTGGATTAATTGACCATAAAAGTGTGGGTTCATTTTTGGACTCTATTCTGTTCCATCGATCTATGTGACTGTTTTTGTGCCAGTACAATAACTATTTTTGATTACTGTAGCTTTGTAGTATGGTTTAAAATCAGGGAACATGATGCTTCCAGCTTTGTTCTTCTTTCTCAAGATTGTTTTGTCTATTTGGAGTCTTTTGTGTTTTCATACATATTTCATAAATACTATAATTTTGTAAGAAATGTGGTTGATATTTTGATACAGATTGCATTAAATCTGTGGACTGCCTTGGGTAGTGGTCATTTTAACAATATTCTTTCAGTCTGTGAGCACAGTATATCTTTTCCTCTTTTGTGTGCTCCTCATTTTCCTTCACTGGTGTGCTATACCAGTCATCAGCTGTGCTTAGTCATCAGTTGTGTCTGACTCTTTGCAACCCCATGGACTGTAGCCTGCCAGGCTCCTCTGTCCAATGGGGATTCTACAGACAAGAACACTGCATTGGGTTGCCCTGCCCTCCTCCAGGGGATATCCAGCCCAGGTTCAGTCCAACCCAGGTATTGAACCCACATCTCCCGCATTGCAGTCAGATTCTACACCATCTGAGCCACCAGGGAAGCCCAAGAATACTGGAGTGGGTAGCCTACCCCTTCTCCAGGGGGTCTTCCCAATTCCGGAATTGAACTGGGGTCTCCTGCATTGCAGGTGGATTCTTTTTTTTTTTTTTTTCAGCAAATGTTTATTGATAAAATTCATGGTAATAATAATTGAGCATTTATTTTAGGTGATACAGGACAACTAATGAGAATAATGGAATTCTTTTGGGGGGATAACATTTTGTTTATTTGGGGCTAATAGTATTCTCTGTTATCAAAATAGTTTCAAATGTTCATGATAATGCTCATCTGTAATGAGATTTTACACATTTCATCTTTTTAAATGTCTTTTCACACAGATAGGTATGAATGCACAAACATTCTTGTTATTTTTTAGTTAAATTTCAGAATAGTGTGAGGTTTATGGAAAAATTGGAAAGATAATGCAGAATTCCTGTGTATTCCTCATCCAGTTTCCCCTACTCTTCCTTTCCTATTTTTAATAACTTTGTTAGGATATATTTTTCATATCATAAAATTCACCCATTTCAAGTGTATAGTTCAATATTTTTAGTAAATTTACTGAATGATGCAACCATAATCATGTTTTAGAACATTTTCACTTCCCCACTAAATCCCTCATACTCATTTATTTACAGTTCATTCCCACTCCCAACTCCAGGTAACCACCGATCTATTTTCTGTCGCTATAAATAAGCACAAAAGACCACTTCTTACTTGATTTAATTCAGATGAAATTGTCCAGAATATGCAAATTTATTGCAGGTGGATTCTTTACCAGCTGAGCTGCCAGGGAAGCCCTTAGATTTACTCCTAGGTATTTCATTCTTTTTGATGTGATTATAGATGGGATTGTTTCTTAATTTCTTTTTCGGATAGTTCATTGTTACTGTATAGAAGCACAACAGATTTATGTACATTAATTTTTTATCCTGAAACTTTACTGTTTATTGATGAGCTCTAGTAGTTTTCTGGTGGCATCTTGAGAATTTTTCTCTGTGTGCTATCATGCCATCTGCAAACAGTGACAATTTTACTTATTCTGTTCCAGCTTTGACACCTTTTATTTGTTTCTCTTGTCTAATTTCTGTGGCTAGGACTTCCAATACTGTGTTGAATAGAAGTGGTGACCGTGCACATCCTTGCCTTGTCTTGTTCCTGATCTTAGAGGAAATGCTTTCAGCCTTTCACCATTGAGTATGATGTTAGCTATGGACTTGTCACATGTGGCCTTTATTTTGTTGAGGTATGTTCTCACTATAACTGCTTTCTGAAGAGTTTTATCATAAGTGGTTGTTGAATTTTATGAAAAGCTTTATCTGCATCTATTGAGATTATCATATGGTTTTTACTCTTCAGTTTGTTAATGTGATGTATGACATTGATTCGAATCCAAAATTAATGAATCTTTGGGATAAATCCCACTTGATTGTGTTATATGATCTTTTTAAATTTATTGTTGGATTCAAAGTGCTAATATTTTTTGAGCACTTTGCATCTATTTTCAGTTATATCTGTCTGTAATTTTCTTTTTCCTGTGGTATCTTTGATTTTGGTTCCAAGGTAATCACATAGAATGAATTTGGAAGTATTCCTTCCTCTGAAATTTTTTCTGAAATAGCTTGAGAAGGATAGATGTTAACTCTTCTCTAAATATTTGATAGAATTCATGTGTGATGCCATCTGGTCCTGAATTTTTTGTTTGTTGAAAGTTTTCTTTTTTATTACTGATTTAATTTCATTACTGGTAATTGGTGTTTTCACATTTTCTATTTCTCCTTGGTTCAGTGTTGGGAGATTGTATATTTCTAGGAATTTGCTCATTTCTTCTAAGTTGTCTATTTTATTGAAATATAGCTGTTTATAGTAATCTCTTATGATCCTCTGTATTTCTTTGGTGTTGGTTGTAACTTTTATTTTTTCATTTCTAATTTTATTGACTTGAATGCTCTCTTCTCATTTCTTGATGCATCTGGCTAAAGGTTTATCAATATTGTTTACCTTTTCAAAGAATCAGCTCTTAATTCCATTGATCTTTTCTATTGCTTTTTAAGGCTTGACTCAAATTGTCATTAGTATACAGTTGATCAAAAGAACATAAATTTGGATGAACTACTGAATATGAAAATAAAAATATTACTTAAATGCATGTTTTAATGAAATAAACAGATCTAAAATTCTCAGACAATTACTAAATCTTCAGTTGAACACTGGTTATTGCTATATTGAGGGAGGGCTCAGAATCCTGATTTTCATTTTAAGGATGTAAGTCCCATGCAGAAATTATGGAAATGGAAGATATCTTACAGCAGTGTCACTCACTGCTTTGAGTCTTTTCAATTACATGTCATCAGTTCACATGGTCATTTATGAGCAAGATCAGCTGCCAGCACTGATGGCATGCTTCTCCAGTTTTCTTAAAAAGAAAATAGCTGGACACACCTGATTTATAAGAAGTTGTTGCCAGTCATTAAAGCTACTCAATTAGCCCAAAATTCAACACCCAAATTTCAGTATTGCCTTGTTTGGTGTCTAGAAGTTTTTACACATCAGGATGATACTATTTTCTTTTGTTAAATAAGAGAGCTAAGATTACAAAAGAGAAAATAAAGAAAGTTGATTCTGAATGATGCCTTTTACTTCAGGGAATGTGCGGGCAGTTAGTTTTAGAAAGAATACCCATGGTTAGTCAAATTTAGAAACTGATTTCCTTAAAACTGACCATTTCCACACACTACTTGGAATGTCCTCATGTGCCCCAAGGGCATTCATACCCTACTTTAAAGGCAGCTGCATTAAAGTATCAAGAAAAAGGGCCACTGAATTCTCTTATAGACAACTAGTAATAAAGTATCAGATAATGGCTTAGTCTTTTATTTGTCTCACCAATCCATTATATTTAATGTTAGAACTTGAGGTAAAAGGCACACTTCAATTTCTTTATGAATGTCCCCTTGTGCCTCTTATAAGAGGCAAAATATTTTCAATGGATCAGTAGAATACATGATAAGTATAATACATATCCAAAGGCATTATAGTTATAAATTCAGTAAATGTGCTGTGAACACACTGGGATCATCCTCTGGCTCTAAATTAAACAGCTCCATTTGTGAGATGAAGGCCACTATAAAACTGTATTTCCTATAGGAAAAACATTCTAAGATTCTATGAGTTCTGATATGAAAGCTGGGATAAAATGGAATATGCATTTACCATTTCAGAGGTCTCATGGATATTACAGCATCTTACAGAGAAAAGGAAACATCTTTTAGATGTTGAAATCTTTTCATATTGAAAGGATAAAGAGGGATTAAATGCAGTTAATTTATACCAGTATTTCTAATAACAATCTAGTATTCTTGTTTCCTGTAAAGAAGAGGATCAGCAATTAATTTCATCCTCAGTAATTTGTATTGTGCCTTGACAAAGTTCTTAGTAATAATCTTGGATTATACATATGTTTGCTTTTTCTCTCAGCATCTCAGTTTCCTCATGTGTCGAATGAGACAGTTAGATAATTTTTAACTTCTTAGTAGCTTGAACTATACTGTCAATCTATGATATTGTGAAACATTATACTTCAAATGAATTGAAAGTTGTGGCTGATTTTATTTTTTTAATTAAAAAATTTTCATTTTTAATTGGAATATAATTGGTTTACAAATACAACAGTGTGAGTCAGCCATATATGTACTTAACTCCCCTCCCTCCTGAGTCTCCCTCTCACCCCTCTGGGCCGTCGCAGAGCACGGAACTGAGCTCCCTGGGCTATGCAACAGGTTTCTGCCCGCTGTCTGCTTCACATGTGGTGGTGCGTATGTGTCAGTTCATCCAGCCCTCTCCTTCCCCGCTGTGTCCACAGACCCGTTCTCCGTGTCTGTGTCTGTATCCCTGCCCTGCGGGCTCTTTTCTAATCTCTCTGGATTTTAATGCCACTCGGAACCCGAGCTCCTCACCATAGGTCACTCTAGGAAAAACCCAGCTGAGACCAAAGCTCTGTTCTCTTGCCTTTGTTAAATATTTGATGGCAGCTAGCTTCTCCTGTGTTTAGAGTTTGGTTTAGTTTATAAGTATCGGATTAAAAGTTTTCTAATTAGTTTGTCTTAAAGGAAAAGGCAAAACATCTATAATGTCAGGGTTTGGTAAGGAGTGGGAGAGGATACTTGAGTTTAGTACAGATGGCGGTGTATGCGAGTGTCTCTGATGAAAAAGTGTTTCTTGTATGTCCAGACCTCTCTGTTCGTAGTCTGTGCCTATTTCAAGGGGATATTATCTTAAGGGGATCTTACCTTAAGGCTTTGAGGCACTTTCTCATTCTGAGGGAATAGATAGGCACACATGGATCTTATGCTGCCATACTTCTGTGGAATCAAAACAAAGTCCCCCGGAGCGGTTCTTAAAACAGTGAGTAGAATCTAAATGGGCTGATTGATTTGAGACACCTTCCATCACTGTGTTGGGAAAGTAGCACTGACAGAAGAAGGCGTCTCTAGTCTAGGCAGCAGCATGACCTTCTCGATGACTGGTCATCGTTGTGGTGGAGTTGGCTCATTCAAGGTGCTCTTAGAGTGAGAATGATTCCCTTTGACGTGGCTCAGTATCAGCCTCTGTGGTGTGTAAGCAAAAAGGAACAGCTCCCTGAGATTATCCTGAGACCGCCACATGCACACCTTACATACACCATGGATACTCTGGAGATTTGTGAGGAGACATTTGAAGGGACTGTTTGTTCCTCAGACTGTTTGTCAAGTCAGAGAGCGGCTGTTTTTAGTGGTGTTTTTCTGACTAAGTGATTATCCTTGCTCTGGTGTGACCTAGACTGCTGTAAAATAGTTACTTGGGGCATGCTTGTACAGTGATTGACAGGAAGCTGTAAAGACACAGCCAGAGGTTACAAGTCCTCCTAATGTAGGTGAAGGATACAGCTTAATTCACAGAGGTAGTACCAGTTTCAGCTGATTGGTGGGTTTTATTAGCTTTGAATCCTCCCCAAAGTGGTCAGTGATAGCTCTTGATCAGGGTATGAATCCTGTCAGGGACGTGGAGAAGTCCTCTGTGCCCTCCTCTTAGGGACATTAAACCCTCTTGGCCCCTTCAGATTGTTCTGGAGACTTTGGCTGTGTATCTGATTGCCTACCAGCTACAAAGAATTGGTCATAGTCCAGGTTCTTTCCTGAGTGCCTCTTTAGGGGTTCGGATGTCACTTTCCTGATGTGATATTTCTTACCAGGTGGAAGGGTCAAACCTACCTGAAATGTATTCTCACAGTCTCACTAAACTTCTATTTTCCTTTATGCTATTTGAAAATAGAGTTCTGTGTTCCTGGCATTTGACTTTCTAGGAAGTATTAATGTATTTTATCTGAACTCAGGATACTAACTAGTGAAGTTTTACCAGAGAAAACCAACCTTTCCTGTTCATTTAACTTTATCTGCATTTGCAATAGGCCTGAAGATTTTTGGTCTTGGAGAAACTGTCAAATCAGTTTGATATTTACCCTACTAGCAGATGAAGGCTAAAGTGGAATATTTGGGGGGAAATTCCATTTCTTTTCCATCTGTTTACTTTATTTGCTTTAAGTTATCGTTTAGATTTTCTTTTTATCTCTGTTAACACCTTTGATTAATCCATTCTAATCTGAATTTGGGTTTATTGACTCTTAAACTGACATTTCCTGCTATGGAGTTGAATCAATGATTCAGCCAATATATGGAATGTTTTTACTAACATACTAATGCAATTTATTGAGTATTTGTTGTGTGCCAGATACTGTCCATTGCTGCAAAGGTTTGAGTTTGGCACTTCATTATTCTCATTTTACTGATTAGGTACTTGAAGCTTAGAGCAGTTAGGTTTTGGAACTAGGCAAGCTGTCTTCAAAGCCCACTCTTTTTAGTTCACATTGTACTATACTGCTTACTTTGCTCTCCAGCTAGAAAAGGAAAGTTAATTATACATTTTATTTTAGCTGTCCTATTTTGGAAGCTCAGCTTAGGGAAGGTGAAAACGGAAAACCTTGCTGGTTTCAGCTAAGACATATAAAGGACTTGGAAGTCATCATTTCTGTCCTTAAAACAAGAAAAAGTGAAAAACCTGGAAACCAGGAAGTCAGTGAGCACTCTTAGACCCATCAGAGCAGTGAGGTTGCAAAGCAGGTTGCAGAAACAGGTGAGTCTGGAAAGTCATAGCAGAGATCTGCCTGTCTGGAGTTGTTCTGGATTCGTAAAATGGTAGAAACTCTTAAATGGTAATATTGGTGGATTGCTAGAGCCTGAGCCTGGACTAGCCTGAGAGTGAGAAAATCCTGGGGTCACAGGCTTAGAGGAGTCTCCTTAAGTGTTAAGGGCTTTATTCCCCTAAACGCCACCAGGTTCTCATGGTGAGAGATCCCCTCTTGGCACTTGCAGGGGGAGGGAAGGAGTAATCTTTAATGAAATACATCAAAGCCTCTCCATAACAAAGGTCTACTCCAAGGAAATCTCCTGCACTCCAGTCTCCTCCAGACCTTGTGTTGTAGGAAAAATGGGGCGTGGGAGGATGGTCATGTCTCAGGTCTTGGGTGAGTCCTTGGGGTGGGCTGCCAAGTAAGGGTCCTTGGCAGGGAATTCAAGAACAAGCCATAGTGAAGTGAAACCAGCTTTGTTTAGAGAGAGACATTCCATAGGCAGAGTGTGGGCATCTGAGAATGTGAGAGTGGCCCTGGCCCTGGCCTTTTATGGTTGGTCTCGGAACTGACGTGGTACCTCTGGGTATGCCATTTAGCTGCTGTATCACAGGAAGTGTATAATGAAACTCAAGGTCTATTGGAAGTCGAATCTTCTGCCATTTTAGGCTTAACTGTTCCTAACCAGTTTTTGTCATGTCTTGTTCTTAATGATTGTGTCATTCTTTTAACTCATTATTGACCAAGCGATTTTTGCAGAAACTGATGCCTGTAGCTATTGGTTTTTATTTTGACCAGCCAAAAATTAATTCTGCTAGTTCACTCACACTTTGTGGGTGATTATGTCCAGTAGTTATACCTGACACAGCTGTAAAGTCTTCTGATTTTCTTGAAATGTCTTTAGCCCTCTCTTCTGCAAAAGCAAAGGCATATCCTCTAGCACCATGAGTTTCATTTTCACTTTCCATATCAGAATCAATTTCTAAGGTTTTTTGTCTTTTTGTCAGTCTAATAATCACACCATCTGAGTCAGAACTAAATTCTGAAAAACTGTCATCTTCTGAGACACTAGTATACATGTCACTTGGGCAGTCAGAGAAAGTGCTTGCATAAAATTCACTGAACAGTCCTTCTTTACTCAAAATTTCATGGTGAGTCATTTTTGAAAATTTTATGGTAATAAAATTGAGTATATAACATGCACAAGGTTGGAACAGAAACCTAATGGAGTAAAATGTGAATAATAATGATGATAGTAAGTAGTATAATGAACCCTTGATCAATTTTAAACTCTTAATAACTTCAATAGCAGTGTTACTTGTATAGCTTTCTAAAAATGTACTGATACATCTCCAATCAATAATGTTTGGGTACAAAAGATGTATTAGTACATCTCCAGTCAGTAATATGCTAATGGCTGTGCCCTGTCCCCTTCCTTTCTGTTTCACTTCCAAACTCTCTTAAAGGGAGAAAACAAGGTCATAGGAGTTAGGGTTTTAAGGAAGTGGATTGAAAGAGCTGCAGCCAGAAAAAGGACTAGAGGTTGAAGGGTGGGAGGAGGCACAGGAAGGGACCCTTGTATCACTAACTCTTAAAAATAGAAGTGTACAATTTCACAGCCCAGAGACAGGCCCACTAAAAGACAATGACTTATCAGTTGATTCCAGAATCCTCCCTTTCCCCTGCCCCTTACCATCACACCAACAAGGCTCCAGTGCAATAACAGTGTGTGCTTCTCAGACACTCAGCTGTGTCCGACTCTTTGTGACCCCATGGGCTATAGCCCACCAGGAGCCCACCAGGCTCCTCTGTCCATGGAATTTTCCAGGCAAACATACTAGAGTGGGTTGCCATTTCCTCCTCCAGGGAATCTTCCCAACCCAGGTATTGAACCTGTGTCTCTTGTACCTCCTGCATTGGCAGGTGGATTCTTTACAACTAGTGCCACAGTGGGTCACAGCTAAAAGAGCTGAAAGTCACAGAGTCTCTCAGAGGAAAAGTCTTCAGGGAAGTTCAAAGTTAAGAGAAAAGTAAGGAGACTGGCATATATATCTACAGCAAAAAAAAACAAAACAAACAAACAAACAAAAAAAACACACCCAGAAAAACCAAAAACCAGAAGCCATCTCTTACCAGGTTAACATAATCCTCACACTCAAGGCATGTTTGCCTCAGTTCCTATTGCCTAATACACATGTATGGCTTTCAATAAAAGATCATACATGACAAAAAGAAAAAGCGTGAGGAACTCAGATATCATAGAATTGTTGGAACAAAGCAAAGAATCAAAAGGAAATATGAGACAAAAAACAGAAATAAAGAGTGCTTTTGATGAGCAATTGATAGACTTAACATGGCCAAGGAAAAATCAGTGAGTTTGAAGACAGAAGAAAAACAAAACACAGTGTTGAAGATCTGTGATGCAATACAAAAGAAGTGTAACATTTGTATAATTAAACTACCAGAAAAAGAACAGAGATGAGTTATTTGAAATAATAGCCAAACATTCCAAAATTAATAACAGGTACAAAATCACAAACCTAGGAAGTTCATAGAGGATAATACCCCAAATATGAATAGGCATACCATGTTCAAACTGCAGAAAACCAAAGATAAAGAAACAATCTGAAAAAAGCTACATGGAGTGAAAACACCTTATCTGGGAGCAATAAGAATAATAGTTACAGTGCATATCTCATTCAGCTCAGTTCAGTCCAGTCAGTCGTGTCCGACTCTTTACGACCCCGTGGACATGGTCCTCAGCATGCCAGGCTTCCCTGTTCATAACCAACTCCTGGAGCTTGCTTAAACTCATGTCCATCGACTCAGTGATGCCATCCAACCATCTTATCCTTTATCGTCTGCTCCTCCCACCTTCAGTCTTTCCCAGCATCAGGGTCTTTTCCAATGAATCAGTTCTTCACATCAGGTGGCCAAAGTATTAGAGCTTCAGCCTCAGCATCAGTCCTTCCAATGAATATTCAGGACTGATTTCCTTGAGGATGGACTGGTTTGATCTCCGGGAACTCTCAAGAGTCTTCTCCAACATGATAGTTCAAAAGCATCAATTCTTCAGTGCTCAGCTTTCTTTAGGGTCCAACTCTCACATCCATACCTGATTACTGGAAAAACCATAGCTTTGATTAGATGGACCTTTGTCAGCAAAGTAATGTCTTTGCTTTTTAATATGCTGTATAGGTTGGTTATAGCTTTTCTTCCAAAGAGCAGGTGTCTTTTATAATTTCACTGCAGTCACCATCTGCAGTGATTTTTGGAGCCCAAGCAAGTAAAGTTTCTTGCTGTTTCCATTGACATCTCATTAGATACATACAAACAAGTCGTGAGTTTGATGAAATACTGAAAATGCTCAGAAAAAGATCCCACCAACTTAAAGGTCTGTATGCAATAAAATTATTCTTCAAAAGTGAAGGAGAAAGACTTTCTTAAACAAAAACTGAGGCAATTCTTGAACAGCGAATCTGTTCTGTCAGATGAGAGTTTATTTACCTAACACCCAAAGTGATAGGTGATCTCAATACACACGCACAAACACAGAGCCGTATGATCCAGCAGTCTCACTTCTGACTATATATTTAAAGGGAAGGGAAAAAATGATATTGAAGAGATGTGCACCCATATTCATTACAGCATTATTTATAGTAGTCAAGATGCATAAACAACCTAAATCCATGGATAAAGAAAATATGGGACATATATACAATGGAAAGGAGAAGAAACTCCTACTATTGGTAAAAACATAGATGAATCTGGAGAACATTAAGCTGAGTAAAATTAACGAAATGCAGAAAGACAATAAATACTACATGAAATCACTCTTATGTGGAATCTAAAATAGTCAAACTTGTAAAAACAGAGTGCAGCATAGTGGTTGCCAGTGGCTGGGGGTAAATGGGGAGATGTTTGTCAAGGGGTACAAAGCTTATGATTCAAGATGAATAACTTTTGGAAACCTAATGTATAACAATGCAAATATAGTCAACAATGCTGTGTTGTGTACTTGAAGTTTGCTAACAGGGTTAATCTAAGTGTTCTCAACACGTACACAAACAAGAAAAAGTTTCTGTGAGGTAATCACTACATCAATTAGCTTATTGTGTCAACTATTTCAAAGTGTATATGTATATATGAAAACATTCCCTTAAACATATACAGTTTTTTTTTTTTTGTCAATTATATCTCAATAAGGTTGGAAAACTCTGAGTGTTAGGTGACTGACAAAGGAAAAAATCAAGTTGATGTAATCAGCTATTTTAAAACATTCTAAAACAGCAGGTAATTTCTTTCCAATCTATGCATCACCTGTCTTCAGTAAGATAGATCCCATTCTAGACTTTTTAATAAAACATATCTTAGTAAATTAAAAGAAAAATTATAGATATGCGTTTTCAGATTACAATGAAATAAACTAGAAATCAGTACTAGGAAGATAGCTGGAAAATTCAGTTTGTTGTGATTGACACAGTTAAAGGCTTTGGTGTAGTCAGCAAAGCAGAAGTACGTGTTTTTCTGGAACTCTCTTGCTTTTTCTATGATCAAATGGATGTTGGAAATTTGATCTGTGGTTCCTCTCACAACAAACTTTGGAAAATTCTTAAAGAGATGGGAATACCACACCACCTTACCTGCCTCCTGAGAAATCTGTATGCAGGTCAAGAAGCAACAGTTAGAACTGGACATGGAACAAAGGACTGGTTCCAAATTGGGAAAGGAGTGTATCAAGGCTGTATATTATCATTCTGCTTATTTAACTTACATGCAGAGTACATCATGCGAAATTCTGGACTGGAGGAAGCACAAGCTGGAATCAAGATTGCCAGAAGAAATATCAATAACCTCAGATATGCGGATGGCACCACCCTTATGGCAGAAGGTGAAGAGGAACTAAAGAGCCTCTTGATGAAAGTGAAAGAGGAGAGTGAAAAAGCTAGCATAAAATTCAGCATTCAGGAAACTAGGCTCATGGCATGCAGTCCCATCACTTCATGGCAAATAGATGAGGAAACAATTGAAAATGGAAACAGTGAGAGACTTCATTTTCTTGGGCTCCAAAATCACTGCAGATGGTGACTGCAGCCATGAAATTAAAAGACGCTTGGTCCTTGGAAGAAAAGCAATGACAAACCCAGACAGCGTATTAAAAAGCAGAAACATTACTTGGCTAACAAAGGTCTGTGTAGTCAAAGCTATGGTTTTTCCAGTAGTCATGCATGGATGTGAGAGTTGGGCCATAAAGAAAGCTGACACTGAAGAACTTTTGAATGCTTTTGAACTATCGTGTTGGAGAAGACTCTTGAGAGACCCTTGGACTGCAAGGAGATCAAACCAGTCAATACTCAAGGAAATCAGTCCTGAATATTCATTGGAAGGACTGATGCTGAGGCTGAAGCTCCAATACTTTGGCCACCTGATGTGAAGAACTGACTCATTGAAAAAGACCCTGATGCTGGGAAAGATTGAAGGCAAGAGGAGAAAGGGATGACAGAGGATGAGATGGTTGATTAGCATTACCTACTCAATGAATGTGAGTTTGAGTAAGCTTTGGGAGTTTGTGATGGACAGGGAACCTGGCGTGCTGCAGTTCATGGGGTTACATAAGTCAGACATGACTGAGTGACTGAGCTGAACTATTGATCTGGGAAATCCAATAAGTATTAGGGAATTAGAATATGTTTGTGAATAAACTATGAGTAAAGGAAAAGTTTTAAGAGAAATTAAAAATATTTGAACCAAAAAATTTAAATTTGTCAAAATTTGTGGGATGCATTGAAAGTGCCTCTTAAAGGAAAATATATATCATTAAATGTATATATTAAGAAAGTTCTAAAAATCAATAATCCAAGCTTCCACCTTAGTAAATGAAAGGAGAGTAAATTAGGCCTGTGGCAAGCAAAAGAGGAGAAATAATAATTACAGCAGAAATCAATAAAATTGAAAACAGATTAAAAAACAGAGAGAAACATTTAAATCAAAAACTGGCTACATGAAATTTCAATAAAAATAATCTATAGCCTGGCTAGCCAATGAAAAAATAGAGAAGACACAAATTACCAGTATCACAAATAAAAGAGAGTTCGTTACTACCGATCCCATGGACATTAAAGGATAATTAAAAAGTGATACGAACAGCCTCTTTACTGACAAATTTGATAATCTAGATGAAATGGAGCAACAATTCCTTGAAAGATACACGCTGCCAAAATTCATCCAAGTTGAAAGGGATAACTTGAGGGGCCTTATATTTATTACTGAGATTCATTCAGTAACTTTCCAAGAAATAAACTACCATGCTTAGTTTCACTGATAAATTCTACTAGACAGTTTAGAAATAATACCATTTTTTCACAGTCTTTTTCAGAAAATATAAGCAGAAGAGTATCTCTTAACTCATCCTGTGAGGGCAATGTTACCCTTGTACCAAAATTACGTAAAGATATCATAAGAAAAGAAAACTGTGGACTAATGTCTTTCTTTCTTTTTTTTTTTACTCCGTATTTCTACTTGGTAACTTTATTATTTTTTTTTCCATTTATTTTTATTAGTTGGAGGCTAATTACTTTACAACATTGCAGTGGTTTTTGTCATACATTGAAATGAATTAGTTATGGATTTACATGTATTCCCCATCCCGGTCCCCCCTCCCACCTCCCTCTCCACCTGATCCCTCTGGGTCTTCCCAGTGCACCAGGCCCGAGCACTTGTCTCATGCACCCAACCTGGGCTGGTGATCTGTTTCACCCTAGATAATATACATGTTTCAATGCTGTTCTCTTGAAACATCCCACCCTCGCCTTTTCCCAGAGTCCACAAGTCTGTTCTATACATCTGAGTCTCTTTTTCTATTTTGCATATAGGGTTATCGTTACCATCTTTCTAAAGTCAATATATATGTGTTAGTATACTGTAATGGTCTTTATCTTTCTGGCTTACTTCGCTCTGTATAATGGGCTCCAGTTTCATCCATCTCATTAGAACTGATTCAAATGAATTCTTTTTAATGGCTGAGTATTATTCCATGGTGTATATGTACCACAGCTTCCTCATCCATTCATCTGCTGATGGGCATCTGGGTTGCTTCCATGTCCTGGCTATTATAAACAGTGCTGCGATGAATATTGGGGTGCACGTGTCTCTTTCAGATCTGGTTTCCTTGGTGTGATTGCCCAGAAGTGGGATTGCTGGGTCATATGGCAGTTCTATTTATTAGTACAGCCACTATGGAAAACAGTGTGGAGATTTCTTAATGTCTTTCTTTAATATAGACACAGAGTCCTTAAACATCACGTACTGAAACTAGCAGTATATTTATCGTTATGTACTGTGACCAAGGGGATTTATTCAGGTGTGTGAGGCTAGTTCAGAATTCAAAAATAATTTGTGAAACAAATTCATGATTATGCCAGTTAATGCAGGAAAGGAATTTGGCAAAATCCAAACCCGATCATGATAAAAACCTCTCAAGGCAAGTGGGTCCTCACTTGCTTCTTCTATTCATGATTGTAGTTCATACAATGAAACAAGATAAAGAAACAATATGTAGACATATTGGAAAGGAAGCAGTAAAACTGATTTTATTTTCTGATGGCATGATTGCTGATACAGAAAACCCCAAAGCATCTGGAAAATAAAAACTTGGAACTATTGCATACAGAAAGTTTGCAGGGAACAAGTGCATGCTAAGTTGCTCAGTTGTATCCGACTGTTTGCAATCCCATGGACTGTAGCCCTTCATGCTCCTTTGTCTATGAAATTTTTCAGGCACAGACAGTGGATTGGGTTGCTATTTCCTTCTTCAGGGGACCTTCCTGGTCCAGGGATTGAATCTGTTTCTACTATGTCTTTGCATTGGCAGGTGGATTCTCTACCACAGAGCCCCCTGGAAGCCTACAGGATACAAGGTCAACATACAAAAATCAGTGTTATCCCTACTTATAAGCAAATAACAATTGGAACTTATAATTTTTTGAAAAGCTAACATTTTTCAATGGAACAAAATTTTGAAATTCTTAGATATGTCTGAAAGCATGTGTTTAGGATCTATATGTGGAAAATCACAAAACACTGATAAAGGAAATGAAATAGATCTGGGTAAATGAGATATTTATTTTTTGGGGCTCCAAAATCACTGCAGATGGTGACTGCAGTCATGAAATCAAGAGACAGTTGCTCCTTGTAAGAAAAGTTATGACCAACCTAGGCAGCGTATTAAAAAGCAGAGACATTACTTTGCCAACAAAGATCTGTCTAGTCAAAGCTATGATTTTTCCAGTAGTCATGTATGGATGTGAGAGTTGGAGTATAAAGAAAGCTGAGTGCCAAAGAATTGATGCTTTTGAACTGTGGGTTGGAGAAGACTCTTGAGAGTCCCTTGGACTGCAGGAAGATCCAACCAGTCCATCCTAAAGGAAATCAGTCCTGAATATTCATTGGAAAGACTGATGCTGAAGCTGAAACTTCAACACTTTGGCCCCCTGATGTGAAGAGGTAACTCATTCGAAAAGACCTTGATGCTGGGAAACATTGAAGGCAGGAGGAGAAGGGGATGACAGAGGATGAGATGGTTGGATGGCATCACCAACTTGATGGACATGAGTTTGAGTAAACTCCAGGAGTTGGTGATGGACAGGGAGGCCTGGTGTGCTGCAGTCCATGGGGTCTCAAAGAGTTAGACACGATCAAGCGAGTGAACTGAACTGAACTGAACTGAAATGAGATATTGCAATTTCCTTTTTAAAGCATTCAGTATTGTTACCATTTCATTTCTTCCTAACTTGATGTATTGCTTCAACACAATACTTATCAAAATTCCATCAAGTTATTTTGGAGATATTGATAAACTAATTTTAAAATTTATATGGCAAGGCAAAAGATGGAGAAAAGCCAACATAGTGTGGAAAAAAAGGAAAATTGGAATCTAAAAAAAAAGATACAGAGGAATTTATCTACAAAAATTCAATGCATGGAAGAAAATGAATAGTTTGGACTTTAGTTTGAAAATTTGTGCTCCTTGATAGACACTGAATAAAGGATCAGAAGACAAGCCACAGACTGGGGGAAAATATTGAAAAAATCACACATTTGATAAAAGATTTGAATCTAAAATATACAAGGAATCTTTAAAACTCAAAATAAGAAAACTGCAATTAAATAATGGATCAAATGTCGCAACAAAGATCTCTCTAGGAAGCTGATAAATAAATATATCAAGAACTATTTAACATCTTTTTGGGAAATGCAGATTAAAACAATAAGGAGAGGGATAAACTGGGAGATTGGGAATAACATATATACACTACTATATATGAAATAACCAATAAGAACCTACTCTATAGCACAGAGGACTCTATTCAATACTGTGCAATGACCTATATGAGAAAAGATCTAAAAAAGAGTGCATATATTATATGTATAACTGATTTGCTTTGCTCTGTATTTAACACAGCATTGTAAATCAGTTGTACTCCAATAAAAATTAAAAGCAAAATGAGATACCACTCTATACTCATTAGAATGGCTAAAGTCTGGAAGAACTAAGAACAGCAGTTGCTGGTGAGAATGCAGAGCAGCAGGAAGTCTCATCTAGTGCTGGTGAGAATGGGAAATGCTCTACCTATTTTGGAAGAGAGTTTTATGTCATTTTTGACAAAACTAAACGTAGTATTACTGCATGACTGAGCAGCTGCACTCCTATATATTTATCCACCTCATTTGAAATTTTATGTCCAAAAAAAAACTTGTACACAATTATTGATAGCAGCATTATTCTTAATTGCCAAAATATGGAAGCAGCTAATCTTTCAATAGGTAAATGGATGAATATACTGTGATATATCCTCCAATGGAATACCATTCAGCAATTTAAAGGAATGAGCCATTAAGCAAAGCAAGAGTGTGAATGAGCGCATACTGCTTAGTAAAAGCATTGTAACACTATACACTCAGGTTCTATTTATGTGACATTCTGAGAAAAGTAAAACCACAGAGATGGTAAACAGGTAAGTGGTTGTCAGGTGTTTGGTGACAGTTGGGGGAGAGTTGAATAAGTAAAGCTCAGTGGATTTTTTTTTTTTTTTTTTTTAGGATGGTGAAATTCTGTATTATCCTGAAGTGGAGAACACATGACATTATACATTTGTTAAAACTTGTGGAACTTAAAGGGCTTCTCTGGTGGCTTAGTGGTAAAGAATCTGCCTGCCAGTGCAGGAGACATGGGTTTGGTCCCTGGGTCAGGAAAATCCCTTGGAGAGTGAAATGGCAACCCACTCCAGTATTCTTGCCTGGGAAAGCCCATGGACGGAGAGGCCTGGAGAGCGGCACTCCGTGGTGTCACAAAAAAGTTAGACACAACTTATTGACTAAACAACAACAAACAGAACTTAAAAACATCAAGAGTGAATCTTAACGTATACAAATTTTAAAAATCATTTACAAAGCTGGAGGATTTCAGGTTAGAATGTAGAGTATAAAAGAAATCAAATTATATTACATGTGTGTGAAACAATTCACTGAAGTGTATGGGGTGTTGACCCTAAGTAACTTTGCAGTGACTTAAGTAACTCTAGTGTGTAAGAGAAAGGCAGAGGGAACTTACATGAGCACTGTAATTGATAAAGTTGTTTCTAATGAGTATACGAGTGAGCTGTCCAGATCCTA
Source organism: Odocoileus virginianus (assembly GCF_023699985.2). Classification (NCBI taxonomy): domain Eukaryota; kingdom Metazoa; phylum Chordata; class Mammalia; order Artiodactyla; family Cervidae; genus Odocoileus; species Odocoileus virginianus. The sequence goes on from NC_069684.1 coordinate 66,199,329, forward strand.
CTATACATGTAGATGGGCATTGAGTAATTCACTAAATATATGGCAGGTGGGGGGTCTAGGTTTCTCATGGATGCAGTGGGAGTTACAGATAAGGGAAGTGGATGATACGATCTACCTCTTGATGGATGGGAGCTGGAGACAGTGTGTATCTGCATTTAGTTTAACATATATACAGATGGTTACATACAAATGTATTTATAGATGTGTATATATTATAAGGGATTGCATATATATATATTTTCTAGTTTTGTCAACTAAGAGGGCCTGGAAGCAATGATATCCCAGTGGCAACCAGCACACCTGGTGTTCCAGATCTCGGTTTCCAGTATCAGTTCTTATTCAATGAAACCAAGACTCCTGGGATGGATGTCTAATTCCAAGACTGGAGCAAGAGATATATAAGATAATCCTGAAGCACCTTCTAGTGCCAGAGAGTAAAGACATTCTCTAGAAAACCCCGCAACAATGTTGATATGTCAAATATACACAGGCGACAACTGAAAGAGCTCCTGTGGCCATAGCTGGAAAAATTGCAGCAACAAAGCAAAGTGCTGTTGGATCGTAATCCAAAGTGTAAAATATCCACGAGTCCATACTGATATACACAAGTGACTGAGGAAATACTGGGCTGGCCAAAAATTTCATCCAGATTTTTCCATAACATCTTGTGGAACAACTTTTTGGCCAACCAAATACAAAGGCAATGGCACCCCGCTCCAGTACACTTGCCTGGAGAATCCCATGGACGGAGAAGCCTGGTGGGCTGAAGTCCATGAGGTCCCTGAGAGTTGGACACAACTGAGCGACTTCCCTTTCACTTTTCACTTTCATGCATTGGAGAAGAAAATGGCAACCCACTCTAGTGTACTTGCCTGGAGAATCCCAGGGACGGGGGAGCCTGGTGGGCTGACATCTATGGGGTCTCACAGAGTCGGACATGACTGAAGCGACTTAGCAGCAGCAGCAGCAATACATGGATGATGAGAGACAATGCAGAAGAATTCCAAATAATTTATGTAGATAACTCTACCCTCGGTGTGGACTATAACTCTCCATGTATTAAGTGTGAGCTGCGTGAAATCACTTACTGCTGAAGAATACAGTGTATAGTAGAAGAGGAAAATAAAGACTTTACAGGGAAAAATCCTAACACCACTTCCTCATCCAGATGACCAAGGTTAACAGCAGTAATAAGTCATATCAAACATTTACCCTTAATGAGATGTGATGAGAGCAGCACTTTACCTCTGTGGTCTTCCTCCCCAAAACCTCTAACTTCAGTCTGTTTAGGAGAAAAATATCAGACAAGCCCCAGTAGATGGACATTCTACAAGATATCTGACCACTTCTACTTTGCACTTTGAAAGTCATCAAAGATGAGGAAGATCTGAGACACGTTACAGCTGTGAGAAACAGAAGAAGTCCTGACAGCTAAATGTAGGAACCTAGATGGGATCCTGGAACAGAAGAGGCTCTCAGGATAGAACTAAAGAAATCTGAATCAAGCATGGACTTTAGTTAATCATGATGCATCAGTATTAGTTTATTACTTTTGATAAATATGTCATCTTAGTGTAAGATGTTAATAATAACAGGAATATGATGGGGGGTTTGTATGAGACTGTACTCTCTTTGTAATATTTTGTAAAATCTGAAACTATCCTTGGGACTTCCCTGATGGTCCAGTGGTTCAGGCCTCATCGTCCAGAGCAGGGGGTGCAGGTTCGACCTCTGGTTGGGGAGCTGAGATCCCACATGCCCTGTGGCCAAAAAACCAAAACATAAAACAGAAACAATAATTTTACAAATTCAATAAAGACTTTAAAAATGGTCCAAAAAAAAAAAAAAAAAAAAACAACCCTGTAAAAAGTCATTCTTAAATAGAAAGCTAATTAAAAAAAAAAAGCCTGCAGGTTTTTTTTGTTTGTGGAAAACAAGCTTTATTTGTATTAAGAACCAAAAAATCATCAGCCTTCTTAATTCTTATAATTATGAAGGCAATCAAATATCCTCAAGTGAGTTACATAAAGGAAGGTTGCTACTTTATTAAAAACATGGTGTTTTCTTCGCTGCTTTATTAAAACATGGTGTTTTGGTTTCTAATCCGTGTGGAGAGAGCATATAAATTCATTTTGGGCACATTGTATTACAGATAAATGTCGTGCAGTTAATCTCTTTAAGGATAAAAGAGATGATAGATGTATACAATAGAGTATACAGGTACCTATTGTCTGTCTCCGTTAATCTTGCAGGAGCTCTACAGTGTAACAGGCAAGGAGAAGCAAAGGGGATTAAATATTTCAGGAAATGACTCTGAATGCCTGTTCTAACTAGATTCCCTCTATCAGAGGTTTTGACAAAGCTTCCCCAGGGAAACTTAAAGGAAAAGGTGAAGGGAACGCTTTTTGCCTTTCACCGAGTCCTTGTTCAGTTGCTCAGTCTTGTCCACCTCTTTGTGACCCAGTGGGCTGCAGCACGCCAGGCTCCTCTGTCCTCTGCTATCTCCAGAAGTTTGCTCAGATTCGTGTCCATTGACTCAGTGGTGCCCTCTAGCCATTTCATCCTCTGGTGCCCTCTTCTCCTTCTCACCCAGGACGGATTCTTTTTCGTTTGTTTGGTTACTTCAGATATGTCCTCACAGAGAACAGCATCGAAACATGTATATTACCTAGGGTGAAACAGATCACCAGCCCAGGTTGGATGCATGAGACAAGTGCTCGGGCCTGGTGCACTGGGAAGACCCAGAGGGAGCGGATAGAGAGGGAGGTGGGAGGGGGAATCGGGATGGGGAATACATGTAAATCCATGGCTGATTCATGTCAATGTATGGCAAAAACCACTGCAATGATGTAAAGTAATTAGCCTCCAACTAATAAAAATAAATGAAAAAAAAAAATGTCCTCACATCATCACAAAAGGTATAACATATGTGTAATGAAAACAGTGGAAAGAGAAGAATTTGAATTTTTGGATAGTGTTTTTTTGTTCTTCTTTGTGTTTTAGTTTTGGAAGTTTCTATTGATATATCTGATTCTTTCCTTGGCCAGGCCCAGTCTGTTCATGAGACGATCAAGGGCATTCATCATTTCTGTTAGTATTTTTGAATTCTATTTACCATCTTCTTTTGATTTTCAGAGCTTTCTTCTCTCTGCTCACACGCCCCATCAGTCCTTGCCTGTTGCCAACTTTTTCCTTTAGAGCCCTTAATGTATTGATCATAGTTATTTGAATTCCCAAGTCTGTCACATCTGAGACTGGTTCAGATATTTGTTTTGTCTTCCCAGACTGTGTTGTCTCCTTGTAATTTTTTGTCAAAAATCAGACATGAAGTATTGGGTGAAAGGAACTCCTGTCAATAGGACTTTAGTGTGGGGTTTAATCTCTATCTGGCTAGGATTTAGGCTGTGTTTGTTGATTGCTGTAGCTGTGGTGTCAGAGGCTAAAATTTCATTTTAGCATCTTTATTTTTGTCTTCTGTGTTGTCTTTAGGTTTTTTTAGAGACTGTTTAAGCAGGTCTGAGGCTCATTCTTTTAGCTTTAATCACTCTTTGATTATCAGTTCACTTCAATTCAGTCTCTCAGTCGTGTCTGACTCTTTGTGACCCCGTGGACTGCAGCCCGCCAGTCCTCCCTGTCCTTCACCATCTCCTGGAGTGTGCTCAAACTCCTGTCCATCGAGTCGGTGATGCCATCCAACCATCTCATCCTCTGTCATCTCCTCCTCCTGCCTTCACTCCTTCCCTGCATTGGGCTCTTTTCCAGTGAGTCAGTCTTCACATCAGGTGGCCAAAGTATTGGAGCTTCAGCTTCAGCATCAGTCCTTCCAGTGAGCATTCAGGACTGACTTCCTTTAGGATCGACTGGTTTGCTCTCCTTATACCAAAGCACTATTGATGTGGATTGGTGAGGGGGAGGGGCCATTTTTATGATGATGTCTCATCATTTTATTGAATTAGCTTTTTTGTGGGCTTCAGTTGGATATTTCCTTTCCCCCCCACTTAAGACCACGATGAACTTGAGATGGAGATTTCCTTTCTCCCATATGGGAGGCTAAAGGAGCCGGAGTTGGATGTTTTCCTTCCTCAAGGTCAGTTAGTGGTAAATAAAACAGGTTTCCCACAGGAACAGGCTTGTTAAAGGGAGCAGCTTGCTCTTTTGTTGTGGTTTAGTTGCTGAGTCCTGTCTGACTCTCTGTGGCCCACCAAGTTCCTCTGTCCATAGGATTTCCCAGGCAGGAACACTGGAGTCAGTTGCTGCTTCTTTCTCTGGGGGGTCTTCCTGACCCAGCTACTGAGCCTGCGTCTCCTGCATTGGCAGGTGGATTCTTTACCACTGAGCCATCAGGGAAGCCCTAGATTGCACTGAGTGTAATTCAGAATGGTAATTTTCCTCCTTCCTCTTTGGAGCACAAGAGGAGATTTTTCTCTAACCTTCAGAGTGAGACCCTCAGGAAAGTGTGGCGACCCCCTTCCTGGGCCTCCTCAGAATGTTTAACTCTCCAGCTAGTCCACACTGAGCCTGCAGCATGCATGCATGTGTCCATCCATCATAAAATGTTCCCACAGATACTGGATGCAGCTGTGGACTTCTGCTCCCGGGCTCCTGTTGTCACTGCACCGGGGTTCTCTGTCTCTGCCTGTTGTTCCAGCTTTGGGGGCAGCACTTTGCCTTGTGACCTCAGTTCTCTGATAGACCTACGAAGAGCTATTGATTTTCAGAGGTTTTTTCCTCCCACCAGGTTTTTTTTTTTTTTTTTTTTTTTGTGAAGATGGAAGTGACAAGTTACAAGTTCTAAACATCCCTTGATCAGAGAATAGAAGTCTTACCTGTTTTCTATATTTAGGGTTTTTTGGGGTATGTGGTTTTGCATGAAAAATAAAGGTTTCCATGTCAATTGAATGGATGTTCTATTTTTAATGAAGGTAGCTATAATTTCAGTGTTCAGTGAAATTGCTCCTCATTTAGGAAGGAAGGTCATTTACCAATAAATTATTGGCTTTCTTTAATAGACTTGAACTATTAAATGAATACCTGTGTATGTGTAGTGGCAATCCCTGAAGAACGTCCAAAATAATTATCATGTTTTCAAGAAAGTGAACTTGCGGTTGTTTAATGTATTCAGCCACAAAATTAATACAATGGTAGTTATCAGATAATTTGAGCAGTGAATTCATAGGAGTGATTTTATTTACATCCGGCAATGCAGATGATTCCTATCCAGCTATCTGCATTTGGCTGATTAGGACTGGAAGACACCATGGAAAGTAACCTGTGGATGTTCTCGTGCTGTGCTGTGCCGCGCCGAGTCGCTCAATCGTGTCAGACTTTGACAACGTGGGCTGTAGCCCACCAGGCTCCTCTGTCCGTGGGGATTCTCCTGGCAAGAATACTGGAGTGGGTTGCCCTGCCCTTCTCCAGGGGATCTTCCCAACCCAGGGATCGAACCCAGGTCTTCTGCACTGCGGGCAGATTCTTTACTGTCTGAGCTACCAGGGAAGCCCAGGAATACTGGAGTGGGTAGCCTATCCCTTCTTCAGGGGATCTTCCTGACCCAGGAGTCGAGTTGGGGTCTCCTGCATTGCAGGCGGATTCTTTACCAGCTGAGCTACCAGGGAAGCATGGATGTTCATAGTAGCGGACAAACATGAACAATAAGAAAACCTAAAGAAACAAGATAAGGGACCACATGTTTTACACAGTGTATTTGCCATGTGAGAGTTAAACCAAGTGAGCACTTTGCTATAAATTAGAAATACAATGAAAAAATTTTTATCTGTCTGCTATATAATTGTAGTAAATTATTTTGTCCCTGATGAGGGAATCGTGAGGTTCTGTGCATTAGACATCCCTGTATCTTCCTAGTGACGCAGTTGCTCTCATGAGAGGTCTCTTTTACAGATGTTTTTCTATTCAGGGCACAGCTAGTTCTGTCTTGAAATAGAAATTATCTTTTAATGAACTCTCTTTAAATTTCTTTTACCTATTTTAATGCTCATCTTATTGACTAACATAACCTCAGGAAAATTTAACTTATATTATTTCACAGTGGCATCTCCAAAACTCTCTCAGTGTAATCTTTCCATATTTATTCTGCTAGTCATTGGTTTGCACTATTCTTCCTCAAGTCTTCATATGTTTACTGTCTTTTCCAGATCATTAATGAAATGTTAAAAACTTGCTGAGCACCAGTCCCTGGGTACAACACTAGATACCTTCCTCATTACAGAGAAAACTGTTGTTTATCATTCATGCCCCATTGTTTGTGTTCCTCCTGATGGTTTGCAATCCTTGCAGGAGTCATCCTATCAAAGTCAATTTAAATGAAATTTTAAATTGAGGTTTCAGAAGGCACTGTATCAAATGTTTCGCTGAAATCTAACACCCATGACATCCATTTTGTAATCCAAACTCATTAATTTTTAAAAAAAGTTAAGCTATCACATCTGCCTAGAATGACTTACACTATACTTTTTTTTTCTGAGTATTGGTAGGAGGTGACACTCAAGGATATCATTTTAGTGCTGTGTTTATTGAAAATGACTCTGTAAGGTAACTAAGATGGTTCATATGACAGCGCCCAGGTGATTAGTTACAGAAAAGTTATTGTGAATGGACAAGAGAATCCCTAAAAAACCCTCTGTGCCTGCCCCTCTCTACACCCACACCAACCCCCAGCAGTCACACTTCCCAATTTTTAAATAAACAATCTAGGTCAGGGTGTGGCAGATTACAGCCAAAGACCACAGTCATTCATGTGTAAATTGTCTGTGGCTGCTTTCTCCCTGTGACAGTAGAATTGAATAGTTGTGCCAGATACCCCTGGCTCTCAAAGTCTGAAATGTTTATTAGCTGGCTCCTTATAGGAAAAAAAAAAGTGTTTGAGGTTAATAGTAATATTAATACTCATTATAAATTGTTGCCAGCAAGAGGAAGTTTTGAACAATAAAAGTGGATCTGGGACACACGATTGGTTTCTGGGGGGTGCATGCTTTCACTGAGTCATATTTACGAGGTCATACATCTCTACTGAACCCTGGCATCCGTGACAAGCAAATGGATTCAAATTTACTAACATTGTCTAATTCTGGAATGAACCTGAGAGGTCCAATTCATAAAACAGTCAAAACAGAGTGTCCTTCCCAGCAGATGAAGTGATGCATATAAGGTTGCATGTCATACATAAGAAATGGAGTACATAGGTATGGTTTGATATCCAGTGTATATGTAGGAAGAATAGAGAAACCCTTGTACATTCAGTCATTTGACAAATAGTAAGTGTTTGTTAGGCTCTAGGTATTCTTTTTCTGTCTAAGGATAAAGTAGTTACTCTCACGGAACTTCTGTTACAGGAGAAAGGAGATGGGCCATACAAACATATGAATAATCTGTTGAGAGGTAGCATATGTTATGCATGTGGTGTGTGCTCAGTCAGGTCCGACTCTCTGCGACCCCATGGACCATAACCCAGCAGGCTCCCTCTCTCCATGGGCTTCTCCAGGCAAGAACACTGGAGTGGGTTGCCATTTCCTTCTCCAGGCGATCTTCCTGATCCAGGGACCAAACCTGCATGTTATGAAGAGGTATAAATCATGGTCGGCTGATAGAGGAATGACAATGGGCATACGCTGTTTTATTCCAGTTGTTCAGAAAAAGCAGAGACCTGGTTAAAATGAAGAAACGTTTGTTTGGAGTTTGTGGGCCTTCAACCCAGGAGACATAGAACCAAGAAGCACTGAAGTTGTGCTCTGCGAGAGTGCAAAATGGGGAAAGGCGAAACCTGCAAGGTTATGTCCATTGTCAAGAGCTAGGATTGGGGCTGACAAGAAGAAAGGGTACTTGTTAAGCAAGGATTGATTGAGGTTCAAAATGATAACATAGTTGTGAAGCCTGGGTTGGGGGACTTTGAAACTACAAAGTTGCAGCTAGCAACTGCTCTGGGATATTGTTTTGAAAACACCGCTGGTATCCTTGAATTTGATGCAGTTGAGGAAGTTCAGTACTTTGATGATGCAGGATCTGGTCTGAAACCACATCCACAGTGGTCACTGGGCTCCATTTTGAATGCCCAGACTGTAGTTGCTCCTTTTTAATTTTTAAATGACTTTACTATTACTCTTAATGATATATTTAATTGTGTTTTTAGTGAATTCATTTAGCCCCCTTTAAACATTGATAATTGGCATGACGGTGTGTCCACATTCATTTCAGTGTCCGCCCCTGCAGTCTATAATAAGGAGGGAATTAGTAGATGTGGATGCTTAGCTGTGGGTGACTCCCTCTTCTTCCTTCAGTCAAAACAGGAATCATCTCCTCTTGTCCCCTTTCAGTTTTACAGGATCCAGATAAAGAGCACGAAGTTGCTGTTAAGTGTATCCAGTCCCCAGATATTATTTTTTTAATAGGTTGAATCAGTACTGCTAACGCACAGTGTATTAGAATTATTTTAATAGCTTTATTGAGGAACAACTTACATACAAAGAATTGCACATATTTAATGTATAAAACTTAACGAGTTTGGACATATGCAAACACCCACGATGCGATCACCACAATTATGGTAATAGACACATACACCATCACTTAGTTTCCTTGTGCCCCGCCCCCTTTAGTTATAAGAATACTTAACATGAGCTTTACGCTGTTGACAAATTTTGAAGTGTACAGTGCTGCCGTACTGTTAACTTTATGCTCTGTGTTGTACAACAGAGCTCTAGAATATATTTATTTTTCATTGAGGTCTTAGTGATGGTTACCTTTTTGATCTTGAAGTCCCTAGACACACTTTGCTATAAGTAAAGTGTAAGAAGACTAAGTGCTTTGAAAGAAAAACACCCTTCTCAATCTTGTTTTAATGAAACTGTTGTATATTTGTTTTGGAACATTAAGAATTGTTTTTAGGAGAGACACACTGTCTTGTTGTATTATGTACTACCTTTGAACCAGAGAATGTGCAATGTCAGTTGAGGGCTTTCTGAGCAGCAGACATAAGCAGTGACTGGCAGGCAATGAGGGGGCAGGGGCAGGCAGTCAAGGCACCCAGGTCAGTATGAGCTCTGCTATTAACTTGCTGTGTCATGTATGGCAAGTCACTTCCACTCTATGAACCTCAGTTTCCTCATCACTGCCTCAGAAAATAATTGGATTTTAATAAGTAGGAAATTATATGACCTCTAATATACTGGCCTTCATTTCTAAAGGGCTGTCACTTCACCTTGAGGCTTTGACTCAGGAGAAAACTGTTCTGACAGATTGCAGGCATTCCTAGGTCCCAGTACAGGTCCTTAATCTCAGAGGATTCCCCAGGAGAAATGGTTTTCTATCAGAGGGACAAGCCAAGTTACAAGATGGAGTCTCCATTTTTCATTGATGGTGGATCAGAGAGTCACATTCATGGGCACAGGATAACATGTATAGATAGTGACTTCCCAGGAAGACTTGTTCACTTGCTTGCTATTTAATTTAAAGATTATTGAGAATTTCCTTTCTCTGTATTATGACTCAGTATATGTTTCACTCTGAAATATGAAAAAGGTAGCAAATAGATATTCTGGGGGACTTAATAATTGTCTGGTTTACTGCAAGAAGGGCTTCCCAGGTGGTTCCGTGGTGATGACTATTGTCTGCCAGTGCAGGAGACTCAGGAGACGTGTAGTTTGGATCCCTGGGTCAGGAAGATCCCCTGGAGAAAGGAATGGCAACCCACTCCAATATTCTTGCCTGGAAAATCCCATGGACAAAGGAGTCTGGTGGGCTCCAGTTCATAGAGTCACAAGGAGTTGGACACGATAGAGTGACTGAACACACAAATACACACACACACACACACACACACACACACACACACACACTTCTAGAAAGGCTGTATTTTGTGCCTACATTTAGAAATGAGAATACAAACTTAGTAGGAAGAGTTTGGGGCTGAGCCTGTCTATAGTTAAAGCCATTATGGATGAATATGAGGGTATCGCTTGAGCCTGTCCACCTACAAATACTTACTCCCTGCCTCCCCAGTTGAATGATTTGAAATTCTCATAGCTTGATGAGATTGCAAAAGCAAGAGCATTGCAATGAGAAGGACTCCGTGTAAACATGCTTGTGTTTCTGGAGAGTTGAAGGGCTGGGTTGGCTTCTGTTCTGGAATTCTTTCCACAAAAACATGGATGTATTTAGGAAATTAGCTCTCACCTCATTGACTTTGTAAAGGAAAAAGGGGTGAGATTTGGAGAAGTGTCAATGGAAGGAGAATAGCAGGGGTAGTACAGAAGAATATAATACTGAGTGTAGCATCTGGGGTGGTTAGGATCCAATGGTGGGATGCTCAGAAAAGGTGTGCTACAGAGTGGGGACAGACTGAGAACAGTGTGTTTGTTTACGTATGCATATTGATAACTTTACCTGCTGTGCCTGCTGCATTCCTGACAGCGGTCTTTTCAGTACCCCCTAAGAGCGTTGTTCATTCATTCTCTTTGAGGAGAATAAATGTACTATACTTTTCACATCTAGATTTGCCTGACATGAAGAAAGTATTTAAAGCATATCAGTGACACTGAGAAAAAATTCTAATTTTAAAAGGAATTTAGAAATGGATAGAAATATATATAGCATACTTATTGTTGTTGTTCAGTCCCTGAGTTGTGTCTGACTCTTTGTGACCCCGTGGACTGCAGCACACCAGGCTTCCCTGTCCTTCAGTATCTCCCAGAGTTTGCTGAGAGCCATGTCCATTGAGTCAGTGATGCTATCTGGCTGTTTCATCATACAAACAAGGGGCCAGTTCTCCCTGAACTAATTTATCTTTTTTCTTTTTTTAACAAATCAAAATACCAAAGGGATTTCCCTTCCCCCTCCCCTCCCAAACCCAAATCTCCCACATTGCAGGCAGATTCTTTACCAGCTGAGCCACCAGGGAAGCCCAGGAATACTGGAGTGGATAGCCTCTTCCCTCTCCAGTGAGTCTTTGTGACCCAGGAATCGAACCGGGGTCTCCTGCATTGCAGGCAGATTATTTACCAACTCAGCCATCAGGGAAGCCCTTTTCAAAGCTAGTCAGGCTATTTGGGGTTTCTGAGGTGGCGCTAGTGGTAAAGATCCTGCCTGCAAATTTAGGAGACATAAGAGACATGGATTTGATCCCCTGGAGAAGGAAATGGCGACCTACTCTAGTATTCTTGCCTGGAGAATCCCATGGACAGAGGAGCCTAGCAGACTACAGTCCATAGAGTCACAGAGAGTTGGTTACACCTGACATGACTTAGCCTGCACGCACAGTTGAGCTAATTGCATTACTCATAGGGGAAAATAATCAGTGTGTGACAGGACAGTTCTTCACACAGGGTTTTATGCAGTATCTGGATGGTGCACTGTGAAGGCACTGAGTGAGTGCTGAATGTGGGCAGTCAGTCCAGGGCTCAGACACGTGGGCTTGGGAGGGAAGCCAGGTTCCCAGCCTGTCTTCCTCACTTCCACTGGCTGTAGGATCTCGGGGAAATTATTTAATATTTCTGGGTTTTGTCCTACTTTTTCATCTGAGCCTTAAAATAGTGTTTATCTCAAAGCATTGGTGTAGAGATGAAAGGAGTTGACATGTGCAAAATGCTTAAAGCAGTGCAGGTTAGCACCAGCCCCAGTGCCTCCAGCAGTCCCCGCTAATGGGATAGAAGGGCAAGTCCGGAGGTAGACCAGATACCTATGGAATTCAGTCTGTGTGACAGATCTGTTGAAGGTCAAGGAAAGTATTATTCAATAAATAGTGTTCAGAACCCTGACTAGCTGTCTGGAAACAAATTATAGAAACTCTCTCCTTACTCTAAAAAGCAATTCCTGCTGGGTCAGTTATTTAAATAATTAAAAAATGAAGATGTGTCTTCTTACAAAGTTAAACATACACTTAGATGAACTAAGCAACTCAAATCCTGTAATATTTACCAAAGATGTGTGAAAACCTATGTCCCCACCAGGACTTGTATACAGATACTCAACTGAAGCTTGTTTCTGACAGCACGAACAGAAAATCACACAAATGTCCACCAACAGGTGGATGGATGGACTAGTTACAGTCTGTCCACAGAATGCAAAACTTCCCGCACTAAAAAGAACATCTCCTGACCACAGAGCAGCGTGGATGAATCTGAAAACACTATGTGATCTAAGTGAGGTAAGCTCGTCACAGTGACTACATGCTGTGTGATTCCATTTATATGAAAATCTAGAAAAGGCAAAGTAAAGACGTTGAAAGTAGGTCAGTGATTGTTTAGAGCTGAGGATGGGAGGAAGAGAGAATGAGAAAAGAGAACTTTGAGGGGAAATAGGAATATTTTATATCTTGATTGTGGTGGATATTCAACTCTATACATTTGTTAAACTTTATCCAATTGTATACTTAAAATGGGTGAACTGTATACAAATTACTTTGCCATCAAACTGATATTAAATTAAGCCATAGAAGGTATGGCCATTTTAAAACATACCCCTGATATTTATTTGCATTCTTCCCATCAAAAGATGAAGTCAATATTCTTCTTGTTGCATCTGGACTTGTGATTGTTTGACCCATATAATAGGACCTTAAGAGACTGGCAGCTCATAATTTATCTCTTTTGAGACCCTTGCTTTTTTAGAACTCCCCCTCCAAGCTGATGTGGAAAGGTCTCATCCAGCAGGTAGAATCAGCTGTGAGACATGTGAGTGCAGAAGCTTTGGAGGTGAGCCCAGTTGCTGGCACTGTCTGCCTGCAGTCAGATGAGTGGTCCTGAGTGAGACCCAACAGATGAAGTCAATCTCTAGAACCTTGAGAGATGATAATAAATTGATAGCAGTAGTTTGAAGTCATTACAGTTTGGGGTAATTTATTGTGCAGCATCAGGTAAGCGGAACTAAAGATCTGAAAGAAAACATAGGACATTAAAACAAATACCTAATGAGTGGGAGAGACTTTTAATGTATGGCACTATATACTTAAGTCCTGAAAGAAAACATTGATACATACATTAATATAAATTATAAATTGATGTACAGTAAGGAAAGTATCAAAGGACAAGCTGGGAAGTGTTTGCCTCATACAGTGTTTGTATTACTATGTCATGACCACTTACAAATCAAGAAAAACTAGCAACCCTGTAGAAAAGGGGCAGAGCACATACGTGAAAAAGATAAATCAGCATAACTCACACAAACCTGTCCATTCTCATAACACAAGAAATACAAATCAGTGTTGCAGGACAGTATTGTTTTACCCACAAAATTGATGAAGATAAAAAGATTATTCAAATGATTAAAACTGTGGAGTAGTTCTCCAATATATTCTCCTTCAGTGTGTAAGTCAGCTCAGTCCTTTAGAGGGCAATTTAATTTTGCCTATTAAAATTTAAGAGAGACCTTTTGCGTTAGGTGAATAATAGTGGTTGCACTACACAGAGGTTTAATTTTTACTCATGTGGGTTGGAGATTGTGTGCGCATAGTCATTGCCCCATGAAAAGTCTTTGTAAAACTGTAGGATTTCAAGGCTTTCAGTTTGTGGCTAGACCTAGGATTGGTGTATATGTTTGTGGGTGTGTGTCCAAGCATATGCACTGTGGTGCCTAAATTATGCTGGTGAGATGACGGTTTGGTGTATTATAAGAAGATTAACTGAAAATGATCAAGTAAAGCACATTTGGGAATTGGATTTGCAGTTAGGACATCATGCAAAGTATTTTTTTTTTTTTAATTCCTTTCAACACGCCCTGTCAGGCCTTCTTTCTGAATTTCTTTTACATTACTGGGAAACTTTAAAAGATGTTCTGAGTCTCAGAAATCTGCTTCAACTATTTCTGTGATATGAAAGCTTTCCTTTTTTAAGTAAAAAAGGCACAGTAAGATATTACTCTCATTTGTGTTAGGAGAAATAAGGAGGAGAAAATCACAAATAATTTAAGAACATGTATTAATATTTTAGGCCAACATCTTTCATGGAATAAAAACTACTTGTACATTTCCAGTTCCTAATGGTTCTCAATAAATGTGTGGAAAAGGTGCATTTAAATTTCATTTATTTCTATAATTGAGTTTTTGGATTATTGTTATTAAAACATATTTTGCTATCTGTCTCCTAAGAATCCTCTTAATAAGAGACACAGTGGCCATACATTAGTTTTTTGTCTATATTTATTTGAATCAAAAGCTAAAATTGCAAGACAGGTTTAAAAAATGGCATCTTCCCAATTATATTAAAGAAGGCAGTCAGGAAGAGTAGATCTGAAGCATCCTTAGTGAGACATAGTTAGGTGCACTGCCGTGAAGTATTTCTCGCTGTTGTCTTCAATAATACCTATGTTCCAGTTAATCAGATTTTTACCCAATTCCATGCTGCCACATGGCCTCTCGTGTTCATGGCTCTGAATGTGAATGTTTTTCCTCATATTTTTGCACCAGAAAAACAGAACAGCTACTCATTAGCCAATGGCCAGGCCAACTGTTATTTCTTCTGTGAAGTCATTGCTATTCCATCATCCTGATTGTTTTCAGAAATTAAAAAAAAATACAAGAGAGTTTGACTAATGAAAGCATCTTATAAATTTTGAAAATATATACTATTATTTTTTTCCTGCTCAAGTAGAAGCTCCATTCATCACCTTACTTTAGATCTTGTGACTCTATAATACTCACCCCTCATTCTCCGACCTGACCCCACACACTGCTGGGTTAGTCTTGTTTCCCTCCTGGTCACCATTAACATCCTAGGTTGCCTTAATGCTCACATCATGTGGGTTACAGTGAAAGTATGCAAGTCAATAGAAAGGTTTTATTTAACCCTTGAAATATTAATAAGAAACCAATTCTGCCCATTAAAAACTGGAAAATAGTGATTCTAAACTAAGGCAGTTAATAATTGCAGTCTGCTATACCAGGACATGGGTTGTCATGTACCAAGGTAAGAACCAGGACTGAGGAAGTAGAGAGATTTGGGCACGAAGTCATAATAAAGAAGACTATAGTGATGGGCAGAACAAGATGTAAACTTTACTATCTCTCCATAATGTTGACAACTGAGAAGCCTGGCAGGCTAATAGTACAATGAAGAGTGATGGTATAATTTATCACCAACACCAGGAACTTCAGAATGAAAAGGACTGCTGTTAATAAATACACCAGGATTATAGGCATCAAATAGGACATTCTGAGGCAAACTGATCCAGATGAGTGTATGGTAGAAAGTGGAATATAATTTCTACCTAAATTAGGTAGGAAGGAAGACCTAGACAACAGTAAGAATAGATTTGACTGCAAGCCAAAGTTCATGGGAAATTTTTAAATGTAAATTGGGAAGTAAAACAGTGAAGTGGGAAAGAGAAACTGGGAAGAAAGGACAGTCAGTTATAAGCAGAGAGCTTTATTAATCCTGCAAAGTGCGTAACTAGAGAAAAGTTTGCAAGATGGAGCATGGCACATGCCCCAGAATTACCCTCCCTGTGAAGCGAGGGAGTAGGAGTATTTAGCCACCAATTCCTGAGAGTCATTGAGGGTTGCTCTTGCAAGTGCATACTTCGGTGTCTGTTGGCAGCTCTCTGAGGATCTGAGAAGAGAAGCTTTGCAGGCATAGGGCTTTAGCTTCTGGCAGCTTGAGGTCTGTGGGAGGGTTATGGTCAAGGTCCACACGTCAGTCAACTATGTATTTCTGTGGTCCTGGTCTGTAATTAAGTGGCCCTGAAGACTGATTTTAGTCTGGGAAATATAAGATAATCTAGGTTAATGATCTTTAATTGTTTTTGATCATTCGACATACCTGCCAGGAAATGATTTGTGCTGCATGGTGCTTGTTAGTCTTAGCCCAGAAATTGGTCCCAGCTTGAGGAAAGTTTAAAATAAACTGTAAACAGTTAAAAATATTTCCAACAAGTTTTAAATTCAAATCTCATTTTATAACTGAATATAAGGTGGTTTTCACAGATGACTCTTCACAGTTTTAAAAAGTGCTATCATTTATATAGAACCAATGGCTAGGAGAATTGATGCTTTTGAACCAAAGATTCTTGAGAGTCCCTTGGACTGCAAGGAGATCAAACCAGTCAATCCTAAAGGAAATAAATCCTGAATATTCATCAGAAGGACTGGTTAAGCTGAAGCTCCGATACTTTGGCCACCTGATGTGAAGAGCCGACTGATTAGAAAAGACCCTGATGCTGGGAAAGATTGAAGGTGGGGGCGAAGGGTATGACAGAGGATGAGATGGTTGAATGGCATCACTGACTCAGTGGACGTGAGTCTGAGCAAGCTTCAGGAGGTGGTGAAGGACGGGGAGCCTGCTGTTGCAGCAGTACACGGAGCCTCAAAGAGTTAGTGGTGACTGAGTGACTGAACCACAGCATGTGGCTAGGAGTTACAGTGAGAGAAAATACGATGAAGCTCTCAAAAGTCCCACATTTTGGGGGAATATGGACGTGGTTGTTTCAGAAGCTAGTCTTTTATTTGATATATTTCTAAAGTGATAATTTGTTTTAATTTTGAGACTGCAGTAGCGATCATATGTGTGTTCAGTTCAGTTCAGTCGCTCAGTCGTGTCCGACTCTTCATGACCCCATGAATCGCAGCATGCCAGGCTTCCCTGTCCATCACCAACTCCCGGAGTTTACTAAAACTCAGGTCCATCGAGTCGGTGATGCCATCCAGCCATCTCATCCTCTGGCGTCCCCTTCTCCTCCTGTCCCCAAACCTCCCTAGCATCAGGATTTTTTTCCAATGAGTCAACTCTTCGCATGAGGTGGCCAAAGTATTGGAGTTCCAGCTTCAGCATCAGTCCTTCCAGTGAACACCTAGGGCTGATCTCCTTTAGGATGGACTGGTTGGATCTTCTTACAGTCCATGGGACTCTCAAGCATCTTCTCCAACACCACAGTTCAAAAGCATCAATTCTTTGGCACTCAGCTTTCTTCACAGTCCAACTCTTACATTCATACATGACCACTGGAAAAACCACAGCCTTGACTAGATGGACCTTTGTTGACAAAGTAATGTCTCTGCTTTTTAATGTGCTGTCTAGGTTGGTCATACCTTTCCATCCAAGGAGTAAGCGTCTTTTAATTTCATGGCTGTAATCACCCATCTGCAGTGATTTTCTCTAGTCTTTCCCATTCTCTTGTTTTCCTCTATTTCTTTGCATTGATCGCTGAGGAAGGCTTTCTTATCTCTCCTTGCTATTCTTTGGAACTCTGCATTCAAATGGGAATATCTTTCCTTTTCTCCTTTGCTTTCACTTCTCTTCTTTTCACAGCTGTTTGTAAGGCCTCCTCAGACAACCATTTTGCCTTTTTGCATTTCTTTTCCATGGGGATGGTCTTGATCCCTGTCTCCTGTACAGTGTCACAAACCTACATCCATAATTCATCAGGCACTCTATCAGATCTAGTACCTTAAATCTATTTCTCACTTCCACTGTATAGTCATAAGGGATTTGATTTAGGTCATACCTGAATGGTCTAGTGGTTTTCCCTACTTTCTTCAGTTTAAGTCTGAGTTTGGCAACAAGGAGTTCATGATCTGAGCCACAGTCAGCTCCCAGTCTTGTTTTTGCTGACTGTATAGAGCTTCTCCATCTTTGGCTGCAAAGAATATAATCAATCTGATTTCGGTGTTGACCATCTGGTGATGTCCATGTGTAGAGTCTTCTCTTGTGTTGTTGGAAGAGGGTGTTTGCTATGACCAGTGCGTTCTCTTGGCAAAACGCTATTAGCCTTTGCCCTGCTTCATTCCGTACTCCAAGGCCAAACTTGACTGCTACTCCAGGTGTTTCTTGACTTCCTACTTTTGCATTTCAGTCCCCTATAATGAAAAGGACATCTTTTTTGGGTGTTAGTTCTATAGATCTTGTAGGTCTTCATAGAACCGTTCAACTTCAGCTTCTTCAGTGTTACTGGTTGGGGCATAGGCTTGGATTACCGTGATATTGAATGGTTTGCCTTGGAAATGAACAGAGATCATTCTGTCGTTTTTGAGATTGCATCCAAGTACTGCATTTCAGACTCTTGTTGACCATGATGGCTACTGCATTTCTTGTAAGGGATTCTTGCCCACAGTAGTAGATATAATGGTCATCTGAGTTAAATTCACCCATTCCAGTCCATTTTAGTTCGCTGATTCCAGAATGTTGACATTCACTCTTGCCGTCTCCTGTTTGACCACTTCCAATTTGCCTTGATTCATAGACCTAACATTCCAGGTTCCTATGCAATATTGCTCTTTACAGCATCGGAACCTTGCTTCTATCACCAGTCACATCCACAACTGGGTATTGTTTTTGCTTTGGCTCCATCCCTTCATTCTTTCTGGAGTTATTTCTCCACTGATCTCCAGTAGCATATTGGGCACCTACTGACCTGGGGATTTCCTCTTTCAGTATCCTATCATTTTGCCTTTTCATACTGTTCATGGGTTCTCAAGGCAAGAATTCTGAAGTGGTTTGCCATTCCCTTCTCCAGGGGACTACATTCTCTCAGGCCTCTCCACCATGACCCATCCTTCTTGGGAGGCCCCACATGGCACGGCTTAGTTTCGCTGAGTTAGACATGACTGTGGTCCTGTGATCAGATTGGCTGCTTTTCTGTGATTATGGTTTTAGTGTGTCTGCCCTCTGATGCCCTCTTGCAACACCTACCTAAGACGGTAGGTGTTTCTTGGGTTTCTCTTACCTTGCACGTGGGGTATCTCTTCACGGCTGCTCCAGCAAAGCGCAGCCTCTGCTTCTTACCTTGGACGAGGAGTATCTCCTCATGGCCGCCCCTCCTGACCTTGAACATGGAGTAGCTCCTCTCGGCCCTCCTGCGCCCGCGCAGCCGCCACTCCTTGGAGGTGGGGTAGCTCCTCTCGGCCACTCCTGCGCCGTTGCAGCCTGGCACTCTCGGTCGCTGCCCCTGACCTTGGGTACATTTGTCCAACTCAGAAAACTGTCTACGTTACATATGTACAGTTTTTTTTTTGGATATCAATTCACTTCAATAAAACTGTAAAAATGAAAGAAAAGAATTTGAACATTGTCTTTACTGTAGAAAAAGTCTTTGAGCAAAATTCTTTAGATGGCCATCTCCAGTGTGGTGTAATTAATGTACATTTTGAGAATTTTTTTTTCCTGTATAAGTTTTAAAGTATTTTCATTCAGTGGAATAAATAAAGTTAGAAATTGTAGTGTCCTTTTAATGTTTGCTGATTCTCAAGCCTATCTCCTTAGTGTCAGGATGGTGCTGTGGAGCTCAGAAGGCGGGAGGACAGGTCTGGTTAGGGAGACTGGGGTTGGGGACCCTGCACAGTGAGAACAGGAATCAGAAGCAGACTTTGCTTTTAGAACTGAAAGCAAAAGTTTCAGTTTTGGAACGTCCACACCTGTGAGTGCAGCCTGATCACTAAGGACTCTGGGGGGAGGGTGTAATATAGAATGTAACTGAGCAGACAAAAGTCAGTACCAGATATATGCAGCAGAGATGGAATATGTAACATGTGGAGGTCTGGATTTGTGTTTGACAGTAGGTAGGATTCCAGCCTCAGAACTGGGGTTCAGAGGTGGTCTCTTGGCTGAGGCATAGAGTTGGGAAGGACGTAAGAGCAACTCATAAATCCATTTCTGCAGGAAGCTGTTCTTTGGAGTTGGGTATGAGACAGCATGATGTGAAACCATCCCTAAAGCTGATGTCAGCTCAGGAGTTAGACAGATACCCACTGACCAGGATGAAGCCCTCAGAGATGTCAGGAAGAGCACAGAGCTGAGCGGATGTTGACTCATTTTAGACTTCTCGGTACTGAGAGCTGAGGGTAGAGTTAAGCCTGCCTTTGTGGATTAAATGTTCCCGCTGAGTGTGAAAGAGAAATATAACAGCAGGGAGGCAGGCACATCAGTATATTTGGCTTTAGAATCATTGCTTGAAACAGTGTTTCCCAAGGATATCTCATGAATCACTATTCCTATGAGTTTCTCTGTGAAATGAGAGCTTCTTTCCTACAATCAGACTGGAAAATGCTATTTTACTTAGCTCTTCTCTTTCTTGAAGAATGAGGCTGCACTGTAATATGTTAAATACTCTGAGAATTCCCTTAATAAAGGTTTTTCTGTCTATCTCCTGTTACCATCCTGGGGAACCAAACATTGGTGTCATGCACATTGGGAGTGGCTGCCTGGATAGAGGACCCTCTTTGTGCAGTCAACAAAGGCAGAGAGTAGCTTTGTCAAGTTTTGTGAAGACTTAAAAAATGGGTAAAGGCTAGAAATATTCTTTCAATTGCATCTTGAAGAAACAGTCTTTTGAGAGAGGGAAACAGAATTTGATTCAAAGTATCTTCTGAGTATGTCATTAAGATAAAGGCTGTCAAGAGGTGAAGGGCACCCTTGCTTTATTCACTTGTGAACAGAAATCAGGAAAGGGAAGACACCAGCTTACTGTGCTGGTGTGGCTCTAACTAGGAGAGAACAGGAGTGGAGGAAGGCAGAGGTTTCTGTGCATCTGTTTCAGCTTTCATCTCCATCCGGAGAGAGACCGAATCCTGAGATGCACCAGACTGAACCCCTGGAGGACACAGTAACCAGAGTGAAACCTGCGTTGGGGGTGGGGACTGGGCAGTTAGAGGCCCAGATCTGAGAGCATTCTCTGTTAGTGGCATTTATAAAACACAGGCAAGCTTTTGCAGGGGCTTCCCAGGTGGTGCAGTGGTCAAGAATCTGGCTGTGATGCAGGAGACACTGGTTCAATCCCTGGGTTGAGAAGGGCTCCTAGAGAAGGAAATGGCAACCCACTCCTGTATTCTTACCTGGAAAATCCCATGGACAGAGGAGCCTGGTGGGCTAAAGTCCATAGTGTCAAAAAAAAATTGGACTCCACTTAGCGACTAAACTACAAGCCTTTGCAATTGGATATCAATATATTCCACTAACATTTTCTAGTTGGAACCTAATGTTGAATGTATAGGCTGCTTCTATTAAAATGTTTTTTAAATTTATGTTTCCTAGAAAAACATAAAAGAGTTGTTTCTGATTCATGGGATGATTGGTGTACCATATGAGATAGAAATTGTTTTTGTTCCAACTGATTTTGTTTCTTTTTTCTCTTATGTAAGTTGTGTTATTTTGAAGAGTCATTCTATGTCAATTTATATGACTTTAGATCGGGTAGAGAGGGAGGTGGGAGGGGGGATCAGGATGGGGAATACATGTAAATCCATGGCTGATTCATGGCAATGTATGACAAAAACCACTACAATATTGTAAAGTAATTAGCCTCCAACTAATAAAGATAAATGAAAAAAAAAGAAATATAAAAATATGCATCTTCAAAGTTTCATATTTGATCAGGAAGCTGCCATAGAAGTACATATCATGAATTTGTGTGTATATCTCTATTTTAACTAGATATTTATGTTGACAGCAATCTCTTTAGCTCTCTACATTGATATAGAAAATGAGAGGTTATGGTGCAATTTATTTTGACCAGAGGAAATCACTTTTTATTTTGTATTTTTATATCATAAAAGTGATTTTGCTATATTTATGTAGGTATCTCTATTATAAATGCTCTGTTATATTATTTTTTGGCCTGATTTTAATAAAATCATTTATAATTATGCATATATATATCTTAAGCATACCAGATACAGGTTAAGATATGTGTATATGTATTTAAACACTTTCAGGTAATTTACAGATTTTATAATCTTAGAAAAGAAACATCTGATTCACCTAATTTGTTTTGATAAACAGCATATTTAAAATTAAATTAACCATTAAATGATCCTAGTGAGAAACTGCTTCTTTATTTAGTAAGATTTCAAAAATCTTCATGAGAGAAAGCAGTTGACTTTTGGGCCCTGTATCTGAGCTATAATTCAAGGAAATTGTTTCATAACTCAGAAGCCCTTTCTACTTTAAACATAGTTCCAAAACACATATTGATATAACTATCTCTAAAATCTGAAGACTAAATGCATCCAAGGTTTGCAGCATTCCTAGTGTCTTTTATGTGCTTCTATTTATGTCATTTTATCTTTCAGGGCAAACAGACAAACTGGACCACTTTGTTATTATTGAATAAAATAAAGTGATCTGGAACCATAAAATATCTTTAGTGAGAATTCTAAACCTTTCAGCAAATGTTAATTAACTGTGCCTCCTACCAGCCCTGTGAGCAGTCACAGTAACTGTATCATAATACCCACTTATGGGGAATAAAACCAAGTAAACAATTAAAAGAAAAAAATCCAGTGCATAGCTTCTCTGGCTGTAAATATTTTCAGACACATGAAATACAATTGTACTTATTTAATGCACTGAATTCTGAGTCTATGCTATGTTTTGCATGCATTAAAGTGCTTTTATGATAGTCTATGTTCAACAAATTACATTTTACTAAAAAAATTGTGTGGGATTCCTTTTGTAGATCAGATGCTCCACTTGATGACGTGGAAGCTTTGGCTGTCAGCTCTGCCTTCAGTCAGTTTGTGGTCTGGGAGCAAAGGGTGGAGGTGCTTTGGGGCAAGGTTGGAATATGGCACATGGAAAACGCAAGGTAGAAGATGGGTTGCACTGAAGGAATGTCTTCGAGACATTCTAGAAGACAGTGTCTTCCGTGTGTCTTCAAGACAGTGTCTTCAAGACGTTGAGAAAATGGCCTCATCAGGCAGTAAGGCATGAAATACGCTTCTTGGGTCGTTGGGAAGGTGGGGCAGTTCAAATGTCAGATGTGGCAGTCTTTGAAAGGGGACAGAGGAGAGCAGCACAGTGTGGCAAAAAGAGGAAGGATCAGGGGATACGGCAGGGTTGGGTTAAAGACTAAAGCTAGGTAGGGGGCAGAAGGGATTTAGTGATGAGGGAGGAGGTGGAGAGAGAGGTTTTTGAGGACTGCAAATGAGAAAAACAGTGCCACCATTTAGGGAAAAAACAATACAAGAATAGGAACAGTTTCACAGATGAATGATGATTTTTTATATGGAATAGATTACTTTTGAAATTCTGGTTAGCCTTTGAGGGCAATATCTCCAGCGAGTTTTTGGAATTTGGAAATCAATGAAAAAAAATTAAAGCTAGAAATTTCATAGATGAGATACTTGGAGTGGATACAAGAAAAGATCAACACAGCAGGGACTGAAGCACACAGGTAGAGAGATTTAATGTTAGAACTTTGACAAGAGCTGCCTTGTGGAGGTGGGCAGAGGAGGGGCTACTGCTTAGAAGAGTGGTTTAGAGATGAGAGGAATGCAGGGTGAGGTCGGTGGCAAGTAAAAAACAGAATGTTGAGGACTATGGGGCAATCACCAGTGTTATACATACCTTCTCCACAAGGGAAGAAACCCATGGGAAGGCTATCTAATTGCTGCGTGGAGTTCAGTGTCCAGAGTCTTTTGGAGATGAGGTCTGTTGCTTTGTGTCCACATGTTCCTCCTTTTAGTCCAGCAATCTATGAACTCACAACCAAGTTATCTCCTCCCTCATCTCCACCTGATTGATGGCAGAGTGGAGACGACACCCATACTAAAAGCTCCCATTTGTAAGGAAGAGCGTGGAAGACACATGGCAATTGACTTGTCCATCACTGATGAAATTCTGCTGGGCAGATATTAGGAGTTCCCCCTCTGCTAGCTGGGGAAGGAATCTTATAAGATCATGATTCTGCTTTCTTGAAGTTCAGAAGTTTAGAAGGGAAGAAATATAATAGTCATAATTCACAGGTGATACTGTGGCTTATGTAGAAAGTTTGAAAGAATCTGTAAAGTCACAGGAGTAATAGATTGGCATAGTTGCTAGAAATGACGTTAATAACATAAGATCCGTTCTCTTTCCATGTATCAGTAAAAAGCAATTTCAGATGGAATGGTTTTTTAAAAAGATGTCATTTAAAATAACATAAACAATTCAAATAGCTAGTAATGAAAATGAAGCTACAATACAAGAGAAAAACTAAAGATTTAAGCAGATGGAGGGAGATGCTTGCTGTGTTTGTAGATAGACTGGAAGATGAGGTACTGTAAGTATGTTAGTCCTCCACAAATTGATCTGTAAATTATGTAATCATAATGAAAAATCCCTGTAGAACTTGTGTGTATTTTTGTGAACACCTGTAAGTTAATTCTACAATTGTATGAAAATTCGAAGCACAAGGATAAACAAGGCAATCTTTAAAAAATGAAGCTGGAGATTTTCCTAGGTATCAAGACATTATAAAACTATAGTAATTAGGGTAGTATAGTATAGTGTTGTAAAGGTTCATAAATTAGTGGAACAGAGTAGAAAGTTTAAAAACAGACACCCCAGAAGGTGGATTTGATTTACAACAAGGTGGCACTGTTGTGTGGTGAGTGGAAGGATGGTCTTTTCAACAAGTGGTGAAAGTGAAAGTGAAGTCGCTCAGTCGTGTCTGACTCTTTGCGACCCCATGGACTGTAGCCTACCAAGCTTCTCCGTCCATGGGATTTTCCAGGCAAGAGTATTGGAGTGGGTTGCCATTTCCTTCTCCAGGGGATCTTCCTGACCCAGGGATTGAACCCAGGTCTCCCGCATTGTAGGCAGATGCTTTACCATCTGAGCCACCAGGGAAGTCCTTCGACAAATGGTACATGTCATCAAAATATCCATATGAAACAGAATTCTGACCAGACATGAAAATCAACTCCAGATAGATTGTGGATCTAAATGTCAAAGGTAAAAACCATAAAAAGAAGACATTAGTAGAGATCTTCATGATCTTGTCATTAACACAGATTCTTAAATATTATGCAAAAAAAAAAAAAAGTCCTTGAAGGCAAAAAAAAAAAAAAGTGGACTGTGTTACAATTTAAGGATTCATCTCAACAAAGAACACCTTTAAGAAAGTAGGGGAAAAATCCACCAGAGTAGGAGGAGATATTTGTAACACACATACCTGACCAAGGATTCTCATCCAGAATGCTCCTAGAAATCAGTAAGAAAAATGCTGAAAGTTCAATAGGAAATGGGCAAAAACCTGCAGATAGTTTACCAAGGAAGATAACCAAATGGCCAAGAGAAATATAGAAGGGCACACAGCTTCATTAGTCATTAGGAAAGTGCAGATTAAAAGTGCACTGAGGTAATATTACACATTCAATAGAATTGGGCTGGGGAGACAGAAGTTTTTGCAAGTGTTAGCAAAAATGTGGAGGAATATTCATACACTGTTATAAATTGCTATAATCATATTGGAAAACTGTATGGAACCTCTCCTAAGCTGAACACGTACACACCCCAAGCCCAGTGGTTTTCCTTGTAAGTGTGTACTTAAGAGAAATGTGTGTTTATTTGCTGAAAGACAGGTATTATGATGTTTCTAGCAGTGATATTCAATCTGGAAATTATCAGAGACCTAAAAACAGTAAAGTGGATCAATGAAGTTTGATATGTTCATACAGTGAAATCTTCAGCACCGACAGTGAACAATTATTGCAACTCACGACCACATTACTGTGTCTTGGAAATGTAACTTTGAGGGTACCAAAAGTTAAATAATACAGGATACCTTTTAATTAAATGCAAAATTGGCAAAATTAATGGTGTTGGGCCTAGGGATCTGAGTGACCCCTGAGAGGAAGCGTGGGAAGGAACATGGGAGCTGGAAATGTAGGGTTGGTTCTGTTGTGATGCTATTTTATTTTATTGATCTGTGGATCTGTGTCGTAGTTCTATGAGTAGGTTTAGTTTGTGAAAATCCATTAATCTCTATACTTATTGTATATAATTTTTTCTCTGTGTGTTTTACTTCAACAGAAAGTTACATGATTCCCAGTAAGATAAATGTAGCAGAAGTAGAAAGCTGCACATAGAAAGAGAATCCTGATTACCTTTAAAATGGTGATGAAAAACATGTATTACTATCCATGCATTCATTTCATAATAAAGCAAATATATCAAATAACTACAATTACAGTTTTTTTCTTCCAACTCTGAGAGTGTTTAGTAACATTTATATGCAAATATCTGGACACAGCAGCAAGGGTGGGAGCATTCAAAAATCATTTTTATATATTTTTTTAGACCAAAGTTAACATATATTTGGGTTGCCCCAAAAGATTGTTTGGGTTTTTCTGTAACATCTTATGGGAGAACCCAAACAAACTTTTTAGCCAACCTGGTATATTCATTATGGACTGATTGTGTCTTCTACAAATTCACATGTTGTAGTCCTAATCCTCAATTTGATGGTATTAGGAGCTAGGCTTTGGAGTGATGATGAGGGGTAGATTAGGTCATGGCAGTGAGGCCCTCGTGAGGGGCTGAGCAGCTTTATAAGGAGGTGGAAGGAGGGCTCTTTCTTTTTCCCACGTGAAGACGCAGCAAGAAGGTGGCTGTCCACAAGTTGGGATGAGAGCCCTCACCAGAGCCCGCACCCTGATCTCAACTTCAGCCTCTAGAGCCATGAGAAGCAGACAACCCCCAACACATGGGATTTTGTTATGGCAGCTTGAGCTAACTAGGACGTATTTTACTAAAGGCTTTAGTGAAAACACAACTTTGTGGGCTAGTTAATGATTGGAGGTGGGGGACTACAATGTGTATTAAAACTCTCTGTCTGCAGTGAATGGAGTTAATTGAAAAGTTTGCCTCAGATTTATAAACTTTAAGTGGCACCACTGACTCAATTCACTATCCCTATGTAGATAACAGCCAATCATTAGATGCGGCCAAGTTTCCAAAATCCATTATTTACAGCAACCCTGTGATATTCTTGGAGGGTAATTATTCCTCTTCAGGACCTGTGTGGTTCCCAAGTTTATGCCTAGAAGCTCAGTTCGCTTAGGTCTTGAGTTTTCACTACTCTGGCAGGGGCGGTACTTGTGGGAATGTGTCTGAGGGTGTCATATGCCCTGGTGGCTGAATTCAGATCCCCTCAGGAAGGATGGCCATGTTCCATCTATGTCACTGTGTCTCCTGAGGAAATCAGTTTTCCAGAACCATAGGAAACAGTATACTAGGTTCCTTCTTCAAATCAGACAAAAGATGGCTTGGCAGTTAATGAAAACATTATAGCTTATTTCTTTAATGAAATGCTAGAAGTGGTGAGCAAGTTCTTTAGAAGAGCTTTCCCCGATGGATACATTAGGTATTGTCTTTAAAATATTCAGCAGAAACTTAACCATAAATTGCTCTCTAGAGATGCGCATTGCCTGGGGTGTTCAACTGTCTGTTGGGTTTGAAGCCGTTTGCAGCTACAAGGGAGCACGAAGACCCCAGATAAATCTGATCATCTCTGCTTCCATCAAACACAGTCAAGGATGCTGTGATGCCCGCAGGTCTTTCAGGGAGTAAATTATGCAGTGTTCATCTGCAGACCTGTTTTTGTCTGCTGACCTCCAGCTCTCTCAGCTCTCCTGCCATTTTATTAGGAGGGTTGGGAATTAGCCATCTTGACCTATTTAACATCCAGGGACTGGGAAGAATGTATTACTCTTTCATTAGGCCTCTCACTGAAGAGAGGAATCAACATTCTCTGAGGAAAACCTGATGGTGTTATAGCTCGTGACTGATTTTAATATCTAACACTGATTGTGCACTGTGTGCTTCAGACACTTACATCTCATATAATTCTCCTCTGAATCCTAAAGATTAGTTAGTATTATTATCTCAGTTTTACAGATGAAAGGAGTGAAACAGAATGATTAGGAAGCAAGCACCGTGGTGCAGCTAGTAACTGGAATTTCTGCACGGAGGACCTGTCCTCCCCCAAGCGCCCCTGCCCATGTGGTCCATGTTGGTGCCTTCAGATGGAGTGGTGGCCCTCAGGTTCCTGGGTTCCCGCATTTGCCCCAGAACACAGGAGATGGCATCACAGACACTTTTCTACTTTTATGCTGTGAGTCAGGTTATACATGTAAAAATCCAGAATAATATTTAGAAAGAGGAAGACCCAGTTCACCAGGTAAGAAAGGCTCAGAGTGTTCTTGGATTTCATATCCGTCTTTGTATAACCCTTGAATCACATGCCTATACAAATCTGTAGGCTCTAATTGTTAAAATTATTCTGAATTCAGTGAGAATTATTGTTTAACCTTTTTTGTTTATGTTATGACTTGGATTTCCAGCACACTGCAGAAAACTAATTAATTGATTAATTACCTTACATGGCTTGCATTCCCTGTTTACTGTCCTTCTTTGAGGAAGTCATCTTTTTCTCTAGATGCAAAAAATAACTTTTTTTTTTTAAAAGAAACTAGCTGCATTTTCTCCTCATTTGTGTCTTTGCTATTAAGGAATCATTGTTTTGTTAGTTACACCTCCCTCTGAAGCATTTCGATGTGTCTGTGCCTGTGGTTCGCTCCCGGACCTGACAGCCTCATTAGCTCCTGATAGTCTGTGCTCTTGAACGTGGTTACTATCAGCTCCCTATTGGGATTCAAATCACTTTCAGCCTTAAAAGCCTGGCTTGTATACATAGACCCTCTTACGAGGCTCTGATTTTTCAGAAACTACTTTCATAGCCTATGAAAGTGATGTGCACAACAGTTAGCACGACCCAAACTGACCTTCAGCTGGGCGGCTTCTTCCTTGTCTCTTTTGTTTATTTCATTTTTTGTTCTGTTCCCTCCTCCCTTCTCCTCCTGCCTCTCCTCTCTCTCTCTCCTGTATCTCCTTTCCCCTTCCTTTCTCTCCTCTTTCCTTCTCTCTCCCCTGTTTTACCTCTCTCTTTCTTTGTAATAACTGTAGTTATTTATTTGCTTAATTGGTCAATGAATATTAACTTAATATTTGCAACTTTGAGGCAACAAAGCCACGGCAAGCCCAGCTGATTCTTCTCCCCATCACATATTCACTCTTCTTCCCTGGCTCCTTCCTCCCAGAGCCCTGATTTTGTTCTCGTGTTTCCCCTTCTCTACACTCAGAGGAGTTCTGCTTAGACCCCACCCCTGAGAGGGTTGGGTGCTTTGGGGCTTATGGCAATAAACAGTGAGTAGTATACATGTGGCTGATTCACTTTGCCGTATGGCAGAAAATAACACAGCATTATAAAGCAGCTATACTCCAATAAAGAAAGTGAAGTGGCTCAGTTATGTCCAACTCTTTGCGACCCTATGGACTGTAGCCTACCAGACTTCTCTGTCCATGAGACTTTCCAGGCAAGAATACTGGAATGGGTTGCCATTTCCTTCTCTGGGAGATCTTCCTGACCCAGGGATTGAACCCAGGTCTCCCGCGTTGTGTCTGAGCCACCAGGGGAGCCCAATAAGATTTTTTAAAGAAGCAACATGGAACTGTGATGGGATAACAGACTAAACTGTGATTGGAGCTGGATGGAGAGTTTTGGAAAGTAAGGGGAATCAATCTTGGAAGGTCTTAAACTCAGCAAAGTAAGTAGGACCTGATATTATGTAAACTGGGGGAATATTGGAAATTTTGGAGTCAGGAGATAACATGATACAAGTATCTGCGGAAAGAAAGTCAGAGTGAAGAGAAAGACTGAACTTGATTAGGAAGCTGTTGCAGTATCATCTGGATGGAAAGTAATAAGATCTAGATTATATTTCAGTCAGCTTCTGTTTGTTCAGTTCTCAAAAAGCAGAAAGCCCCAACCAAAGCAACACATTGCATATTTTAGTGCAAGGACTATTGGTGTTTATAATAATTACCTGAGAGAATTCAGGATGTTTGAATGACTTATTTTTTTATTTTATTTTATTTATGTATTTGGCTGTTCAAGGTCTTGGTTGCAGCATGTGGGATCTAGTTCTCTGATCAGGCTCCCTGCATTGGGAAAGTGGAGCCTTAGCCATTGGACCAGGGAATGACTTCTTGATCATAGGGACAGAACAACTGATGTTCAGTCCTGCTTTGAAATTATGTTTTAAAAACCAGTCTTATTAATAGAAAAAAATTTAATGCATTTATTATTTAATAACAATTTTATACATACATATATATATATATATAGAGTATAAATAAAAAGCAGATCATTAAAACAGGAATGCCCCATTCCCTGACACTGTGGACAAATAGGGAGTAATTTCACTGTATTGAGAAATAGTCTTTATATTTACTACAGAAAATCAGAACATTTTCATACTTTTCTTAACTAAAGATATTTTCTGGATTTATTTAGTGTATTGGACTGTAAATATTATTCTTTTTCATATCAGAGGAGAAAACACACCCATGTACTTCAGGTGACATGTTCCCTGGTTGCTTGGAAGGGGTACTGTGGAGAGAAAATACCTAGGAAAAAAAGCTATGCATGTCAGGTAATAGCAGAATGTTTTAAAGAACAAACCCTAGCAAATCGCAGACAGAAGCAACAGAAGAAGGAATAAGGAGATAATGACATGCCACAGAAGAGAGCAAGACCAAGGCTGGGCAACTCATTATAAGTACAGACATAAAACCGCGAATGAATACAAGGCCAAAGACAGAATTGTCACTTAGGACCTCAATTTCGGGAAACAAATCATATGTGGCCTAGACGTTGTCATGAAAGGTTATTTCTTGCCCTCTCATCAGATTTTTTTATAGTGTTTTTTGATTGATTGTCTTGGATGTACAAAACAACAATAGGAAACCAGGCCAAATTACTTCCCATGTATTTAAATATAATTTAGTTCTGACTCCAGCATTTTTAACACTGCTCACCAGAAAGGAAAGATTTGTAAAATCATCAGAGTTCTCCCTACACACATACCATATAACCAGAGTTTAAAGAATTATGCAGAATTTTCAAAAATCACATATTAATAGAAAACCAGTCATATCCTCTTTTTCTTCTTTCTTCCTTTTTATGTCTTTTGTAAGCTCTTTTGATCCACAGATTTTTAGAGCGAACTCTTCAAATTGTCAAGATGCAGTTGAACTTAGTAACCATTTCCAAATGACTTTAGCATTTTGGAACTCTGTTTTGTGATTCATTAACCCTTAGGTTAAATGATATGACATAGCAGTCACATTTTAAGCATTTTTTTGAATATACTATCCCACTGACCACTAAATTTTAATCCATTCTGTAAATATTTATAGAGTCTTTTGCAGATAAAAAGTAAGATATATATTGCCCTGTCCTTTTTGAGTTTACAGGAAGGAGAGATTGTTTACCAAGCTACTAAGATATCATCTGGGTGTGGGTGATGGGGGTGATATTTAAGCCATAACCCAAAGGATGAGTAGGAATTTTCCAGTGACAAGAAGGGAAAGAATTCCTGGACAGATAAAACTGTATGTATAAGAGACCAGAGAAAGCACAGGCTTTCCAAAACCTTTAAACCTAATTTGGGAGGAAGCTTATAGGTGAGATAAATGGGCAGACATTAGGCTGGATAAGTAAGAATTGCTGTTCTTTTTATTTAGTAGAGAGGTGGTGAACAGATCTGCCATCAGTACAGATTCCGAATGCTGTTTGCTGACAAAGGTACGTATAGTCGAAGCTTGGTTTTCCCAGTAGCATGAATGGATGTGAAAGTTGGACCATAAAAAAGACAGAGCACCAAAGAACTGATGCTTTTGGACTGTGATGCTGGAGAAGACTCTTGAGAGTCTGTTGGACTGCAAGTAGATCAAACCACTCAATCCTAAAGGAAATCAATCCTAAATATTCATTGGAAAGACTGAAGCTGAAGCTCCAATACTTTGGCCACCTGATATGCAGAGCCAGCTCATTGGAAAAGACCCTGATGCTAGGAAAGATTGAAGGCAGGAGGAGAAGGGGGCAACAGAGGATGAGATGGTTGGATGGCATCACCGACTCAATGGACTTGAGTTTGAGCAAGCTCTGGGAGATGGTGAAGAACAGGGAAGCCTGGCGTGCTGTAGTCCATCGGGTCCCAAACAGGCAGACAGGACTTAGTGACTGAATAACATAACAAATGCTGTTTGACAAGTGGAGCCAGAAAAAAAAAAAAAAAAAGCCCCCGTGCATTTCTTAGAGTAATTATCTGATTGCCTTTAGGCAAAATCTGGATTTCTGTTGACCCCTGGGCTCAGGAGTTGGAGTTTTTGCTCCGCTTTGGTACCTACTTCCACAGTCTGTGTCCCTTCCCAGCACAGTGTGAAGCCTCACGCCAAGTCTCAGTTTCCGATAGGAAATTTATTATTCTCCAAGGTAAATCCTAAGTGAGGAGAAGTATTTTATTAAAGAGAATGGATATACTTGCTCATTTTGAAGTATACTTATGAGCCCCAAGAGGCAAAGCAGAAATCCCCCAGAAGAGAACTCTAGAACCAGGAGAAATGAAGGCTTGTCTCATTCTCTCTGCAGGTTGCCTCCTTAAACATGCTATCTGTGGGATAGCGTCAAGGCTGGCATTTTGTTTAAATACTTTTCTTCCAATAGGTTTCATTTCATGACATGGTTCATTTAGAGTTCCTGAACCTCGCTTCACCCAGAGACATCCTTAAGGACCATATATTTGATGGAGTCAGAATGAGGCAGATTTGTTTCCACTTTTTTATACAAATACAACTAAATCTGCTGGGCTCTCATGTTGACAACAGTTTCAGTCTTGTGATAGTGATCTGAGTTTTGGGTGTACCTCATGCTAGGTAGAGAAAGGGATGAGAGAGGATGAGATGGTTGGATGGCATCACCAATGGACTCAATGGACATGAATTTGAGCAAACTCCAGGAGACAGTGTAGGACAGGGAAGCCTGGCATGCTGCAGTCCATGGGGTCGCAGAGTCGGACACGGCTTAGTGACTGAAGAGCAACAACAACAGCAACATGCCAGATGGACTTTAGTAACTGGGAAGATAAAGTGTTTTTCTTGAACCAATAACGCCTTGGTTTATAAGTGTGCTCATAGGTACTTGTGTACCTACTTGATAAGATACAGAATACTGAGTTCAAAGAGTTTAGAGACCCCGATTTGAGTTCTGGTTGTTTGGGCTTCCCTCATAGCTCAGTTGGTAAAGAATCCGCCTGCAGTGCAGGAGACCCTGGTTCAATTACTGGGTCAGGAAGATCCCCTGGAGAAGGGATAGGCTCCCTATTCCAGTGTACCTGGGCTACCCTTGTGGCTCAGCTGGTAAAGAATCTGCCTGCGAAGCGGGAGACCTGGGTTCAGTCCTTAGGTTGGGAAGATCCCTTGGAGAAGGGAAAGGCTATACCCACTCCAGTATTCTGGCCTGGAGAATTCCTTGAACTGTATAGTCCATGGGGTCACAAAGAGTCGGACATGACTGAGCGACTTTGACTTGTTTGTGTCATTAAGTCATATGATCTTTTGTTTAGCTGAACTTCAGATTTCTTCATGTGAAAATGAAGATTATTTTTAAAAATTAAATTACTGCTTATTATTTCACTTAATATATTCTTGTATTCTTGTAAGTGCTTTACAAATATCAACTCATTTGATTCTCATAGGGAACTATGAGATGGATACTGTTTTAGCTGTTCTGATGTTAATGATGCCATCTCAGGGAGGGTTATGAGGATAGATTAAAAACTAAGTATTTTACTCACCCTTCATTTATTGCTTAATCAAAAGTGTGCATGGTTGGTATGAGAAGGCTAACCAGAAGTGTGAACCGTTGCTTCCTGAGACAGTTGTGATGGTGTCCTGGCCTGCTTCTTCCTCCTTATGAGGTGAGAAATCAGTGTCTGGAATAGACCCTGGCCTGGGAATCTAGCTTAGTTCTTTAATTAACAAGATTTTAAGGTAGGAGTTTGGGATTAACATACACACATTACTATATGTAAAATAGATAATCAACAAGGACCTGCTGTATAGCACGGGGAACTTTACTCAATAATCTGCAATGGCCTATATGGAAAAGAATTGGAAAAAGAATAGGTATATGTATTTACTGAATCATGTTTCTATACAACTGAAACTAGCACAGACTGTAATAAACTGTATTCAAATATAAACTAAAAATTAAAAAAGGTAATGAAAAGATTTATTTTAAGGTAGGAGGGAGTTAGAAGGCTTGTGAGACAATTTTCCATTAACTTCACAACATAGTAAATATTGATGTAAAGGTTTTAATGCCTTGTGCTATTATAGGCAGGGTTAGCTCAGTTGGTAAAGCATCTGCCTGCAATGCAGGAGACCCCAGTTCAATTACTGGGTTGGGAAGATCCCCTGGAGAAGGGATAGGCTACGTACTCCAGTATTCTGGCCTGGAGAATTCCATGGTCTGTATGGTCCATTGGGTTGCAAAGAGTCTGACATGACTGAGTGCCTTTCACTTTCTTTCACTTTTAAATAAATGGAACATAAAGTCATTGTTTTAGTGGAGGATGAAGAGTCAGACATATTGGTGGTGTGTATGACTGGTGAATCTCAGTAGAGCTGAGGACTGCCAGGGTGTAACAAGGGAGTGGGCAGTGGGTGAGGGACACTAAGTCAAAAGACTTTTGGGAGAATCAAAAAGTACTTTATCCATAGCTAATCATCTTGCTGAAGCTGAAGCTCCAATCCTTTGGCCACATGATGTGAAGGACCAGCTCTTTGGAAAAAACCCTGATGCTGGGAAAGATTGAAAGCAAAAGGAGAAGGGGGCAGCAAAGGATGAGATGGTTAGATAGCATCACCGACTCAATGGGCATGAATTTGAGCAATCCTTGGGAGATAGTGGAGGACAGAGGAGCCTGGCATGTTGTGCTGCAATATACGAGGCTGCAAAGAGTCAGACACAACTTAGCAACTGAACAACAGCAATGCTGTTTACTGTTGTTGAGCTTACTATAGTTTGAACTTAAAACAGTAATACAAGGTATGTGAAACTGCAATGCATTCTTTGGCTATTGGTTATGTAAATGGAACCATGACCTAAGATATGCATGAGATTTGTCATGATTATTACATTTGTTTAAAATTATAGGCTCCATACTAGAATGTCAGTCGATGTTTTCCTGGCACGTCTGCTTATTGAGATGCCTTTAGATAAGGTAGTTATATATTTGGGCTTGGACTTATATGGGGCATAAGACTTAGTTGAGCAGCAGACATCTTAAAGACATTATATTTGGTAGGAATGGGATGCTAGTCTGATGTGGGCTGGGCTTTTGTTGCACACTGGGTGATGTACGAAGTATGGTTATTTTAATGGTTGTAAATAACGGAAAATTCAACTCCATCTGCCTTAAACGACAGAGGAAATTTGTTGGTCATACTGCTGTTAATACTGAAGCCAGGTCAGGCTTCAGGCGTGGTTTAATGCAGGCTTTGGCTCAGTCTTCCTGTCATTGTCTCTGCTTTTTGTCACGTGTTTGCTTTACTGGCAGCTTTGTATCTCTCTGCTGGAGGTATGTCAGCCAGCAATAATCAGGGCTATGTACTTCTTCATTTATTCTTGGAAGGAGAAAGGCAATTGCTCCCCATACTTAGCTAACAAAATTCTGGATCTTTAATCTGATTGTTTTAATCTGAAACTATCACTGTGTCCAGGAGAAATCCATCTTTTTGAATTGGCTTTTGCTCATTTCTGAAGCAAACACTGATAAAATAGGTGAAATTGTATTCCTTGGATGATGTCATCCAGGCTACATGACTGCAACAAGATGAAGAAAGGGTACTTTCTCAAAGAACCGTTCTCGGGAAGAGGGCAGACAGGGATGGGTTCTGGGCAAATAGATGGACACCCTGTACGGTGACGTGGACTCTGTTACTGACTAAAACTTCCACGCTGGCTGAGGGAAGAAGAATGACTCAAGGCTTCAGTGTCACGTGATGTGCTTTCTGCCCTCATTTTTGTCACATAGCAGCATGTGAACTTTATGGCTCCTCTGAACCTCAGTTTTCTTAGATAATCAGAATTCCCTTCACTCCCAGACTTCAGTGTTTTCTAGATGTACCATTGACTAATCAGTAGTACAGAAAAATAGACACTGATTAAATGTATTCAACAACTGCAAGGCGCATCCCAATTTCAAAAAAATTCAAAGTATTTTTTTTTTTTTGAACAGATCTGAGGGTAAGGTAATGTTTGGCATTGAAGTTTATTCTAAAGATTAGAGAATTTGGGATGTGTTAGTCAAGAAAATAGGGCTTCCCATGTGATACAGTGGTAAAGAATCTGCCTGCCAAAGCAGGAGACACAGGATATGTGGGTTTGATTCCTGGGTCGGGAAGATCCCCTGAAGGAGGAAAATGGTAACCCACTCCAGTATTCTTGCCTGAAGAATCCCCATGGACAGAGGAACCTGGTAGGGGAGCCTACAGTCCATGGGATCACAAAGAGTCCGACATGACTGAGCATGCACGCAGACATAGGCAAGAAATTACTACCTTATTATCTGTCTTGGGCTTGGTTAGTTGTTTTGTGAAGAGTTATTATCATCTTGGTTTTAGTCTTAATATTTTCTCATACTAGACATGCTGTTGGTGCTACTGCTAAGTCGCTTCAGTCATGTCTGACTGTGCGACCCCATAGATGGCAGCCCACCAGGCTCCAGCATCCCTGGGATTCTCCAGGCAAGAGTACTGGAGTGGGGTGCCGTTGCCTTCTCTGCTACTAGACATGAGTCTTGGGCAAATACTTCTGTTTTCATTTAGAAAATGAGCGATCCAGGTTAGATGATCTCTGATGTCTCTTGCCCCAATTTCATAGCTGTGGATGCTGGCATGGACCCATGTTCCTAGAAATAACGTGAAATTTAAGCGGCCTCAGATTTAGGGGGCAAATGGCTGAGTGACTGGGTGAATGGCCTTTTCCTTCTAAATTATGCTCAGTGTTGGCCCACAGATCTGTGAAAGCCAAATCACCTCCGTCTGATTTGCAGTATTGCTGGCATTAAGCGACCCACCTTTTAACAAACCAGCGTGGAGACCTTCCAGTGCCTCTACCACTCTAATTTATACTTTAGAGGATAAGGCTGACCGGAAAGGCCATGGAAATGACTAAATTTATTCCCGTTTGTTCAATTACAGTGGCTTTTTCAGAAGAGTAGATTTGTTGTTGAAGATTCTGAGTATTCACCCTCTTTCCTGGAAGAGACATATGTTGGCCATAAAGCTAGCAGAATGAAAGTAGTTAACGTTTTGAAAACATCCATAAATTACCCTCTAAACAATTTTTGTGGCAAAATATAAGTTTAAAAATCTGTGTGTCAAAGACTGCTCTAGGGAATCTGCCTTTCCCAGAGTGAAGTGGTTTGAGGGGAAACATGTTCATTTCTTTCCTAATCCTTTCCTCATCTTATCCCTGCTTTAAGATGAACTGTTTGCTTTCTACTAAACATAACTCACTTTATTTCTCTTTTCCCTCCCTCCTTTCTTCCTTCCCTTATTTCTTTTTCTTTCTGTAATGAGCCCTGTTTTCCAACCATGTAAACTTAGACTAAACTAGAGAGTTTGGGAAATGAAATTAGTACTTTCAAGCCAATGATCTCTCAATAAGTATAATCAAGCAATAATTGATCAAGGATCATATATGATACAACTTCATAAATGACCATCCTTGAAGGGTTAGTTCTTTTGGAAATGGAGAGGGGGAGAAAATACTTGCTCCACATGACTGTTTTAGGCTCTGTGCAAGATATTTTCATGTACATTAATGTATTTCTTAACAATATTATAAGCTAGGTGGAATTATCCCAGATTCTGTCTGAAGAAATGAAGTTTTAGATGGGATTATGAACTTTATGGCCAAATAAATAAAAACTCCTAATTATCAATGCACATCTGGCTACAAAACTGATTTTCTTCTTAATGCACTTTGATAATCTAGATATTTATCTTATAAAGATAAATATCTAGATATATGTTGGTCATTCAGATAGCACTTATTGGATATTTATTCTGTGTCACACATTATACTTTACACATATTATTGTACTTAATTCTCATAACAGACCCTCCATATTACTATCTTTATTTTGCAGGTGAAGAAACAGAGCTGTCAAGGATCACATTTTCTCTTCATGGTTTCTCCACATGTAACCAGAGGTCTATTTAAAACCAGAATCAAAGTCTGATCGTGTCAGTGTCTGGGATAGAATCTTTCAGGGGCCTCCTGTTCGCAGAGGCGTTGTGGAGGCCTGGCTCCCCACTGACTCCACAGCCCCGTCCTTCCTTCCTGCCCTGCTCTCTGCGGCACCCTGGACTCCTCCCCATCACCCTCCTCACCCAGCGGCTCACACTCATCCTTCAGGTCCCTTAATGTTCTTACACAAATTTTCTAGATCCAGCACGGGGTTAGGATCATCTATAATAATACCTCTATTTCCTAGCATTATTCACATCACATAACAGTATCTTTATTTTTGTGATTTTTTTGGGTTATCGTAAGATCCACAAAGAACAGATGCTATACTTGTTTTATCATCATCCCAAGGGCGAAGTGCATCTTTGGCACTTAGTAACACTGTTTGTTGAGTGAATGATGGATGACTAGGTCTGAAACTAAATTTTTGTCTGACTTCACAGCTCTTATCTTTTTTAAGACATATTGATAAAAAAACATCTAGGTAGCAGAATGATATACATAGTATTAAATGGATACTTTTCCTTTTCCTAAATCCAGTGATTCTCCTGCATTTTGAAACAAAGATTAAGACCATAAATTTCTCAATTGAGTGGAAGGAAAGGTTCTTTGGAGAAACCGTAGAACTTGAAGTCACAGCATTGGCTGTTCACTTGCTTAGCCTGCAGCCAGGTGTGAGAAAGGAAATATGTGGAAAGAAGGAGATGTTGGCTGAGTGAGATTAGAGGAGAGCCTCTAAATTAATGGTAAAGTGAGGAAGGCTTGACCACTAAATAAGAGTGTTAGGTGCTACTGTGAGTTGCCCTACATTTACCTCCAAACCCGTAGGAGAAATGATTATCCTTTGCAGGTCACAGGGATTCACAAGAGAAGAGCCTTAGCTTGCATTATGCATGGTTGCCTAGGAAACTGTGAGCATGGCAGAAAACCCCTTGTGCCATTACAGGTGGAGATAGCAGAACGCGGGTAGAGATGATTGTGTGGGATACTAAGCAGATGGGCCTGACTGCAGTTTGAGAGAGTGCACCGCCTTGGGAGAAATAGAGCACTTAAATATTTGTCCACGTTTCAGTGAGGCAGGGGTGTGATGGTCTGAAGAGGGCTTCCACGTGTGGCACAGAGATGCAGGCCCAGATGGAAGCAGGGCTGGTGCAGGTTGGAGCCTGAGAGTGGACAGACCAGCCTCGGTGGGTGCTGGCAGGGGAGAGGGCACACAGCCTAACGGCCTGCGTGGAGGTGAGCCCAGGCGATGGGTGATGGCATGACCACCTGCCTCAGGGCTGACAAGAAGGACACAGCGATACTGAGATGTGGATCCATCCTCCTGACCCAGCACTGCTCCAGGAAGGACAGAGAAGGAAGATCTCAAGCTTGGCTGAGCCTAAACCTTGGGTAATAAAGCTCCCTGGTGGTTTAGCAGTAAAGAATCCGCCTGCCAGTGCAGGAGACACAGTTCGGTCTCTAGGTTGGGAAGATCCCGGGAAGGGGGAAATGGCAACCTCCTTTATTATTCTTGCCTGGGAAATCCCATGGACAGAGGAGCCTGGGGGCTATAGCCCACAGGATTGCAGAGTTGGATACAACTGAGCAACTAAATGGCAACAATAAAGCAGCCAGGTTTATCTGGATGAGTCTAGAAAAAGTTTTCTTTTCTGTGTGAAACTGAAGGCTGAGGTAGACATTTAAGTTCAATTATAAGGAAAAAAATCTATTATAATTTTGTCCACCTGCATCTGTGGCTCGTGAGGAATGGTACCTCCTGATGCTCTGCTGTAGTGTTCTTTTTCAAATATATTTTATAGTAATTAAATGGCCGTGTATTCTAGGTTGTGTGAAGTCAATGTGGCTGATGCATACTGTGCCTCCTCCACATCCCAAGGGAAATATCCTTTGCCTCCGATTCCCAGAATCAGTAAATCCTCTGCTGGTGACTGCCCACCTCCATTATACCAATAAGACAATGGGAACTGCATAATTCATGTGAAGCAGGTTATTCAGCCACCAAAAGTAAATTGCCCAAACAGAAGGAGAAACACTGCTTTTTATTATTTTTTCCATATAACCTGGTATTATTGCACTGAAGATAAACTGCCTCAAATTCCAATTTACCAAACCAGAATGCTCTAATAAAAGCAAACTCTGTCAGGTGGCCAGATTTAGCCTTTTCATTACTTTGAATCACTGGCAAATACAAAAATTTTCTAATATAGTAATGTTTTCTTTTCACATTCCGTTCCAAACTGGAAAAAGTACGAGACCTCTGGATCCAATTTTACTATTTGGAATGTTGTCCATTTTGTTGTTTATCAGTTTTTTTTTTTTTAGAGTTTCCTCAAAATGTAAATGACCTTTTAAGAGCATACGCTGGATTTCTGACATTTTGCTAAATGTTGTTTGACCATATCTGTACTTCTTTAAGATGTTTTCTGAGGCTATTTTGGGAAGCAGGCACATTATTTTTCATGTCAGTTAATAATTGCTTGATTTTGTTGAATTTACTTACTTACCAACTTTGTATAATAAGCACATAGTATTAAAATAATTCTGTCCTTTTTCTCCCCCTCCTTCCTCATCAAGAGTCAACTTCATTTTTCATTTACTAGTGACTTAGAGTCATATCTTTTACCCTTTTCTTATTGTTCATGGGGTTCTCAAGGCAAGAATGCTGAAGTGGTTGCCATTCCCTTCTCCAGTGGACCATGTTTTGTCAGAACTCTCCACCATGACCTGTCCATCTTGGGTGCCCCTACATGGCATGGCTCATAGTTTCATTGAGTCAGACAAGGCTGTGATCCATGCAATCAGTTTGGTTAACTTTCTGTGACTGTGGTTTTCATTCTGTCTCCCCACTGATGGATGAGGATAAGAGGCTTGTGCAGGCTTCCTGATGGGAGGGGCTGGCTGTGGGGGAAACTGGGTCTTGCATTGATGGGCAGGGCCAGCTCAGTAAATCTTCAATCCAATTTTCTGCTGATGGGTGGAGCTGTGTTCTCTCCCTGTAGTTTGGCTTGAGGACAAGCTGTGGTAGGTGTAACGGCAGTAATGGTGACCTCCTTCACGAGGACTTATGCCAGCATGCTGCGGCTCCCAGGACTGTTGTAGTCATGCCCCTGACCCCACCACAGGCCACTGTCAATCCACGCCTCCACAGAGACTCCTGGACACTCATAGCCAAGTCTGTTCAGTCTCTTGTGGGGTCACTGCTCCTTTTCCCTGGGTCCTGGAGGTCACAAAGTTTTGTTGTGCCCTCCAAGAGTCTGTTTCCCCAGCCCTGTGGGAGTTCTGTAACCAAATCACACTGGCATCTACAGTCAAATTCCTTGGTGGTTCTCAGTCTCTTTGCTGAATCCCCAAGTTGGGAAATCTGTGTGGGCCCTAGAACTTTTGCAAAAGTGTGAGAAATTCTTTGGTATAATTGTTCTCCAGTTTGTGGGCTGTCTGCTCAGTGGCTCTATAGTGGAGCTAATGGCGAGCTTCTCCAAGAGGACTTAGGCCACGTGCCGTGTCTCCCAGCTCTGCTGTAGCCAG
Organism: Odocoileus virginianus; assembly: GCF_023699985.2. Taxonomy (NCBI): domain Eukaryota; kingdom Metazoa; phylum Chordata; class Mammalia; order Artiodactyla; family Cervidae; genus Odocoileus; species Odocoileus virginianus. The sequence goes on from NC_069684.1 coordinate 66,240,714, forward strand.
AGCCCCTGTCCCTGCAGCTGGTCACTGCTGACCCGCGCCTCCACAGGAGGCACTCTAACACTCAAAGGCCGATCTGGTTCAGTCTTTTGTGGTGATCACTGCTACTTCCCTTGAGTCCTGGTGCACACAAGGTTTGTTTGTGCCCTCCGAGCATCTCTGGCAGGTCTGAGATTTGATTTTAAACATGATCACGTCCCCTCCTGCTGTCTTGTTGGGGCTTCTTCTTTGCCCTTGGATGTGGGCATCTGTTTTTGGTGGGATCCAACCATCTCCTGTTAATGGTTGTTCAGCAGCTCGTTGCAATTTGGTGTTCTCCAATGGTCATGTATGGTTTTTCCAGTAATGATGTGTGGATGTGAGAATTGAACCATAATAAAGGCTGAGCACCAAAGAATTGATGCTTTTGAACTGTGGTGTTGGAGAAAACTCTTGAGAGTCCCTTGGACTGCAAGGAGATCAAACTAGTCAATCCTAAATGAAATCAATCCTGAATATTGGAAGGACTGATGCTAAAGCTCCAATACTCTGGCCACCTGATGTGAAGAGCCTACTCATTGTAAAAAGGCCCTGATGCTGGGAAAGACTGAAGGCAGAAGGGGAAGACAAAAGATGAGATGGCTGGATGGCATCACAGACTCAATGGACATGAGTTTGAGCAAGCTCTGGGAGATGGTGCAGGACAGGGAAGACTGGTGTGCTGCAGTCTGTGGGGTCAAAAAGAGTCGGACATGACTGAGCAACTGAACAACAGTGACTTAGTATTGTTATTAATATTATAATCGTAGTAGTAGTCTTTCTTCTGTTGTTCTGCTTTCCAAAGAGAGAGGGATTGTATAAAGTAGTTGTAATGAACTCTAGAACATTTGTTTTTATTTTAGTACAGTTAGGGTAGGTTCCTGCCACTCCAGTCAGCAATGAGGCAGCATGATACATCATTACAAATAATAAAACCCAGTAAATATTCTTTAAATGATGCCATCTTTGAGCCTGAGTTATTTGCCCCGAGAGTCTTAATCGATCAAGTTAACTGGACAATTTCCAAATAGTTATTGTTCAAATGCACTGCTAGATTGTGCATGCTGGCTCCTATAGATCGATCCAGATTTTTATTTCATGTAGACAACTGAGGAGACCCACTGCAGTGAGATCAAATTACTTATACTGCTAAGTTTTGTCTGGTTTTGGCCCCTGGTGAAAGAGATCCATAGTCTATATCAACTGAGATACACTTATAGGATTTCTTTTTTTTTAACTTTTAAAATTTGTCATTATATTTGGTAGAAAATGTTTGTTTTCTGTTTAAAAGTGTTTGGTTAAAGTAATTAGATAGACTAATACTATTACTCTAACATCCCTCTTATTGAAGTTAGTAATTACTACTTTGTTTAACATTGATTTCATAAGTAATACAAGGTGTAAGGACATAGAAACTTCTGGGAGATTATATACTAATATCAGTTAAAACTGAAAGTTTGATATAAGAAAAATTATCTTTGGAAATCTTTTATATTTCAAATTTCTTTCAGTCTATACATATTTCCTGTGTTCTGGTTTCATATCTCCATTGCCACTTATAATAGATGACGTAATCTTAACTGTGTCCCAGACTAACCACTCACTCCCCCTTCCCCCAAATCAGCTCTGCCTGCGCCTTCCCAAAGTGAATAGTGGCAACTCCATTTCCTTTTTTCAGTTTGTTGTTGTTCAGTCGCTCAGTCGTGTCTGACTCTTTGTGACCCCAAGGACTGCAGCATGCCAGCCTTCCCTGTCCTTCACCATCTCCCGGAGTTTGCTTCACACTCATGTCCATTGAGTCTGTGATGCCATCCAACCCTCCATCCTCTGTTGTCCCCTTCTCCTCCTGCTGTCAATCTTTCCCAGCATCAGGGTCTTTTTTAGTGAGTTGGCTCTTCACATCAGGGGGCCAAAGTATTGGAGTTTCAGCTTTAGCATCAGTCCTTATAATGAATACTCAAGACTGATTTCCTTTAGGATGGACTGAATTGATCTTCTTATAGTGCAAGGGACTCTCAAGAGTTTTCTCCAACACCACAGTTCAAAGGCATCAGCTCTTCAGTGCTTAGCCTTTTTTATGGTCCAGCTCTCACATCCATACATGACTACTGGAAAAACCATAGCTTTGACTATATGGACCTTTGTTGGCAAAGTGATGTCTCTGCTTTTCATATGCTGTCTAGGTTTGTCATTCCTTTTCTTCCAAGGAGCAAGCAGTCTTTTAATTTCATAGCTGCAGCCATTGTCCACAGTGATTTTAGAGCCCAAGAAAATAAAGTCTCAGATCAAAAAGCTTGGTCATCTTTGATTACTGTATTTCTGTCAGGCTTCATATACTTCATGTGATTAGTTGAAAGATCTTCGTGGCTTAATCTCCGGAATAGATTCAAAATCTGAGCCCTCCTCACCACCTCCACTGTTACCACCGTGGTGGCCTCATCTCTCATCGGAACTACTGCAACATCTCATGATTTTTCCTGCTGTCACTCTTTCATCCTTTCACTCTATTCTCAACGTTGTAGTTGGAGTGATCCTTTTAAGACGAGTCAGGTCATGTCATCCCTGTGTTCAGGAATCCCCAATGCCTCCTTGATTCACTCAAAATAGCTTTGCAATGAACTATAAGATCTTTTAGGACTTAGAAACTTAGGGGATAACAAGAAAAGAACAGAACTGTGATTTCCTTGGTATCACCTCCTGAGAAACATGGGGTATGAGAAAGGAAACAGTGATTATTAAAAAGAGAGAGGGATGCAGGCGAGAGCCAGGCTTCAGCTGGGGTAAGAAGTTGAAAGAAGCTGCATACATTTCCTGTTGTGGAATAGAACTCAGGTCAGTGGGAGTCAGTGTCCCCCGAAAGAAGGTGCTGCTGCTTCTTTTCAAATGAAAAAGGTTAACTTGGTTTGAATTTCATCATGGAGGGATTCAGGGTTTATTCTGGTATGTTGCGCATAGATCGTGCAGCTGGAGGATTAAAATTCTCTAGAGGTGACATAATTCAAAAGCATCAATTTTTTAGCACTCAGCCCTCTTTATGGTCCAACTCTCACATTCATACATGGCTACTGGAAAAACCATAACTTTGACTATATGGATCTTTGTCAGCAAAGTGATGTCTCTGTATCTTAATATGCTTTATTTAAAGAAGGGGCACTTATAAACAGATTTCCAATTTTATGGATGTATTTCAGAAAGGAAAATCTTTTAGTATGCTTTTTCTGCTATGAAAATAACTCAAGCAGTGAGCAAAGAAATGGATGAGTAATGAAAGGCTCTGGAATGAATTTTGAGGGGCCTTTAAGGCAGGGATTGACAATAGAATAATTAGATCAGTGGGTGTAAGTGTCCTGGTATCACAAATTGCTCACAGTAGAGCATATACTTTAAGTTATTGGTAATGACATTGAGAGATTTATAATGATACAGTCAGGCTCTGCCATTGTTATCAGATGCTGGATGTGAGCTAGATTGGCTGGGCTTAGAGATGCAGTACCTCAAACTGTTGGCTCATATAGTGACAAAATTGGAAACTTTGTCCTCTTCACATAATATTCTAATCATAGATAATTTCATAATCATCTAAATGTGTATTTTATTATATATATATATTTACAGATAATATGCCTGTTCCTCTATCTAGAATTCTGGTAACCAGTTAGAGAGGTAGAGATGAAATTATGGTGCTAATTGCTCTAAGTAAAATCAGTGCATCTCCAGCTATCTAACTAGGAGTCATGGACCACAGGTAGAATCCTCCTCTACTCCCGTGCAGGCATCCCTCACTGATCGGTGCAGCGCTGCTTGGTCATTTAAAGGGCCCAGTCTCTCACCCTTGCCAGCCCAGGGGAGGAGAGGGGCTATGCGATTCATTTTGGCTATTAGATTGTAGGTGGAAGTGATATCTATTTTTTAGCTCCCAGAGCTGAGAAGAAAAGTACTGAACCATCACGTGTCTCTCTCTCAGCACAGGTCAGAGGAGATGTCTGATCTGGGGGGTGTAGCTAAGGTTTGCTAGAACCTGTGAGCCTGAGTCCTGTCTCATCTGACCCTGTCCACCTGTGTATTAGGCTCCACCCTGGCTAATGCTCACACTTTAGAATAATTATAAAAAGTAAATGCTGATACATGTCAACTTGTAAAAGCACAGATATTCAAAATGACTTTGATAGTTTAGATCACCAGTTCCCAGGGATCAGTTTTATGCAAAGACATGGAATTCTCAAGGCGGGTGATTGCTGAGGTAGACAAGTCAAGGGTTGATCCCAGAGCCTGTGGCACTTAGAGCTTTTGATCCTATTGTGTAATACTTGGGAGGTCACTGAAAGGTATTAACATGGATTAATGGTTCTTGATTGGATTACCTGTGCTTATATTTTTAACAAAGTCAAGAGAACTTAACATCACCCAAACTCTTACTTAAAAGGAATTAGGTGAGTAGAATCTCAAAATATTAATCACTCTTAAGTCATGATCATGATCTGTGAGTACTATTCAGTCAACTTTCTACATGAACTCTGACCCCTAAGTACAATAGCTAATGACCCCTTACTTAGTTCGTAAGGTACACATACACATAACTGTTCCTTTAAAAGCATTAGTTCTCAACCTGGACTGGACATGAGGTGTGCCCAGACAGGTATAGAATATCCAGGATTCCCCAGCCATACCCAGGACTAATTAAATCAGAATCTCTAAGTGAGAACCTAGGCACTTGTAAAGGTACAGATCAAAAAATCTGTTTCTTTGGTCTCTATAAAGAATTACTTATTTCTACCTTAGTAATGACTTTCTACTGGTTTATGGGGTATATGACACATCATTTCAAATGACTGTTGTCTTGTATGATTTAGCTGTCTTTTATTATGAGTGCTATTTGAAAAGAAGAATGTGATACCTCTGGGGAAATCTTAGTTCCCCTTAATGTTTCAGGGGCTGGATTAGTGTTTTGCCAGGTTTTGATCCAGTAGTTGATTTCCTTAAGGCCTTAGCTAGACAAGAAATGTACCATGTGGGAGCTGACATTCAGATAAAATCACTACATGTGTTTGTTTGAAGGTAATTATTGAAGTAAACACGGTTGACATTATTCTTGTGTGCCAGGTGCGGGATATATGTATGCACAAATGTGTGTATCTTGGGAACAGCAGTATGTCCTTGGTGTATTAAAAAGTTTGTAAAGAAAAATACTTGGTATTTACATACTGGAAGAAGAATTTTTGAAAAGCTTTTGCATCTTTATGAAAAAAGATGAAGCCCTTGCATAGCCTGAATTTGTAGGCACAAGTGAATTCTCTCTGTTGCTCTTAAAGGAAAACTGACTTCATTTTTTATATTTTGGAAGGTATGGGTGAAATAAATTCACATACAGATATACATATGAATGCATATTTATATCTGTACACTAGTATACCAGGCTGTGCGTATGCTAATAAATTTTCTGCAGTAATCAATTTTGTAAACTACTTGCTGTGATAAGTTCGTACATCTAAACAACCCCTAAACAAGGAGTATTTTCAGTGATTAAACCATGGACTTAGCTGCCACACAGCTTGGGTTTGAATCCTAGTAGTATCATTCACTAGTTGGATGATTTGGGAAGATTACTATATATTCTTATTTCTCAGTTTCTTCAACCACAAAATTGAGGATGACCATCATGGTACTTATTTCACAGGATTATTGTGAGTCATAAATGAGGTGATATATTTAAAGGGTTTAGAAGAGAGCCTGGCACATAGAGAATGCTAAAAAAAAAATATTTGCTATTGTTCTTAAACCATCTACAATACAGGATAAGACATCATGTCCATAATGTACATAAAACAGCTTTCAGCTAAAAGCCATTAAGTAAGGAGACCACACAAGACAGTGGGAATGCATCAATAACCTTTGTCCTCAGTGCATTTGCTTTATGCACATGTTGATCCTGGAGTGTCACACAGCTGTACAATTTCTGCCTCCTGTTTTTCATGCTGTTGGAAACCTTGCAGAACATTCCCGGTGGTGTGCTCTGCGGAACTGCCCCTCTTGTGCCGTCACGTTCTCAACTGCTTCCGTTGCGCTCTACGGTTGATTCCAGCTGAGAATGAATAGCATTGTCTGGTGACACTGGTTGCGTTATCTGATTATTCTTTACTGGACTTACTTGTCTGTTTCCCCCACCCATGTTGCAGGAGGGTAGTTGATTTGTTCAGTCACTTAAGTAAGTGTCTGACTCTTTGTGACCACATGGACTGCAGCTCACCAGGCTTCACCATCTCCCAGAGTTTGCTCAGATTCATGTCCATTGGGTCAATGATGCAGGGAGAGTTAGGGTTCAGTTCAGTTCAGTTCAGTCTCTCCGTCGTGTCCGACTCCTTGCGACCCCATGAATCACAGCACGCCAGGCCTCCCTGTCCAGAGTTTACTCAAACTCATGCCCATTGAGTCGGTGATACCATCCAACCATCTGTCTTCTCCTTCTCCTCCTGCCTTCAGTCTTTCCCAGCATCAGGGACTTTTCAAATTAGTCAGCTCTTTGCATGAGCTGTCCTAAGTATTGGAGTTTCAGCTTCAACATCAGTCCTTCCAATGAACATCCAGGACGGATCTGCTTTAGGATGGACTGGTTGAATCTCCTTGCAGTCCAAGGCACTCTCAAGAGTCTTCTCCAACACTACAGTTCAAAAGCATCAATTCTTTGGCACTCAGCTTTCTTTATAGTCCAACTCACATCCATACATGACTACTGGAAAAACCATAGCCTTTACTAGATGGACCTTTTTTGACAAAGTGATGTCTCTGCTTTTTAATATGCTGTCTAGGTTGGTTATAACTTTCCTTCCAAGGAGTAAGCGTCTTTTAATTTCATGACTGTAATCACCATCTGCAGTGATTTTGGAGCCCCAAAAAATAAAGTCTGCCACTGTTTCCACTGTTTCCCCATCTATTTGCCATGAAGTGATGGGATCAGATGCCGTGATCTTAGTTTTCTGAATGTTGAGCTTTAAGCCAACTTTTTCACTGTCCTCTTTCACTTTCATCAAGAGGCTCTTTAGTTCTTCTTCACTTTCTGCCATGAGGATGTTGTCATCTGCATATCTGAGGTTATTGATATTTCCCCTGGAAATCTTGATTCCAGCTTGTGCTTCTTCCAGCTGAGCATTTCTCATGATATATTCTGCATATAAGTTAAATGATCAGGGTGACAATATACAGCCTTGATGTACTCCTTTTCTTATTTGGAACTAGTCTGTTGTTCCATGTCCAGTTCTCACTGTTGCTTCCAGTTCTGCATACAGGTTTCTCAAGAGGCAGGTCAGGTGGTCTGGTATTCCATCTCTTTCAGAATTTTCTATAGTTTATTGTGATCCACACAGTCAAAGGCTTTGGCGTAGTCAATAAAGCAGAAATAGATGTCTTTTGGGAACTCTCTTGCTTTTTCGATAATCCAATGGATGTTGGCAATTTGATCTCTGGTTCCTCTGCCTTTTCTGAAACCAGCTTGAACATCTGGAATTTCACAGTTCACATATTGCTGAAGTCTGGCTTGGAGAATTTTGAGCATTATTTTACTAGCATGTGAGATGAGTGCAATTGTGTGGTACTTTGAGCATTCTTTGGGATTGCCTTTCTTTGGGATGAAAACTGACCTTTTCTAGTCCTGTGGCCACTGTTGAGTTTTCCAAATTTGTTGGCATATTGAGTGCAGCACTTTCACAGCATCATCTTTCAGGATTTGAAATAGTTCAACTGGAATTCCATCACATCCACTAACTTTGTTCCTAGTGATGCTTTCTAAGGCCCACTTGACCTCACATTCCAGGAGGTCTGGCTCTAGGTGAGTGATCACACCATCGTGTTTATCTGAGTCATGAAGATCTTTTTTGTACAGTTCTTCTATGTATTCTTTCCACCTCTTCTTAATATCTTCTGCTTCTGTTAGGTCCATACCACTTCTGGCCTTTATTGAGCCCATGTTTGCATGAAATCTCTTAGTATCTCTAATTTTCTTGAAGAGATCTCTAATCCTTCCCATTCTGTTGTTTTCCTCTATCTCTTTGCTTTGATCACTGAGGAAGGCTTTCTTATCTCTCCTTGCTATTCTTTGGAACTCTTCATTCAGTTGCTTATATCTTTTCTTGTCATAGTGGAGAGGTCTGACAGAATGTGGTCCACTGGAGAAGGGAATGGCAAACCACTTCAGTATTCTTGCCTTGAGAACTCCATGAACAGTATGAAAAGGCAAAAAGATAGGGCACTGAAAGAGGAAATCCCCAGGTCGGTAGATGCCCAATATGCTACTGGACATCAGTGGAGAGGTAACTCCAGAAAGAATGAAGGGATGGAGTCAAAGCAAAAACAACACCCAGTTGTGGATGTGACTGGTGATAGAAGCAGGGTCCCATGCTCTAAAGAGCAATATTGCATAGGAACCTGGAATGTTAGGTCCATGAATCAAGGCAAATTGGAAGTGGTCAAACAGGATATGACAAGAGTGAATGTCGACATTCTAGGAATCAGTGAACTAAAATGGACTGGAATGGGTGAATTTAACTCAGATGACCATTATATCTACTCCTGTGGGCAGGAATCCCTCAGAAGAAATGGAGTAGCCATCATGGTCAATGAAAGAGTCCGAAATGCAGTACATGAATGCAATCTCAGAAACGACAGAATGATCCCTGTTCGTTTCCAAGGCAAACCATTCAATATTACAGTAATCCAAGTCTATGCCCTGACCTACTTCCACCTACAGTGGAAGTGAGAAATAGATTTAAGGGACTAGATCTGATAGACAAGAGTGCCTGATGAACTATGGATGGAGGTTCATGACATTGTACAGGAGACAGGGATCAAGACCTCTCCCATGATGAAATTCAAAAAGGCAAAATGGCTGTCTGAAGAGGCCTTACAAATAGCTGTGAAAAGAAGGGAAGTGAAGAGCAGAGGAGAAAATGAAAGAGCGTAGTGTATGTTTCTTCATTTCACTTGAGGATCCTGTTCTTTCCATTCTTAATGATCTCCAAGTCCTGAGGTCTTAATTGTGTGTTCAGATTGATCTCCATAGATCGCTGATGGAAAGAGAAAGATACCTGTTGTGTATCTGCTTTCTCTTGCTTTTCCCTAAAAATAGACCCTTTTCAAAGTGTGCATGCCTCATTCTTCTATGGACAGTCTGGTGACTAAGTATCTAAAGAGAAGGTGCCTTGATAGGAGATCTGCAGATGCTCTCAAATCACAGTTCAGTGAGGTGAACCTCTGACAGAACTCTCGGTACCACAGCAGGTGGGTGAAGTCATCTGAGGCTGAGAAAGGTAAGGGAATGTTCTCCAGCTCTCCTCTGCTAAAGCTCTGACAATTAAGGCAATAAGACTATTTTGCTTTAAGGTTTTGCTCATATTTTAGGACAACTTAGGTAGTGAGCAAAACTTAAAAATTATGTTTTAAAAATTATTAAAATATAATTTTGCAATATATAAAATTATAAATTATATTATGAAATATGTTATAAATATATGTTTATAATATATAAAATTATAGTAATATAAGCATATGAAGTTATAAAATATACTATTAAAGTTATAAAATATATTGTTAAAATATATATTATAAAAATATTATTACATATGATATATTGCTAGACATTAAATGCAATAGAAGAAGCACAATATGCCAGAGGGGATGGTTTCTGTAAAACAATCCTACTAGGAGACTAAGCTTTTTCTTTTGCTTCTTTTATCATAGCCATTTTATGTGTAAAGAGTCATCCACTAATCTTGTCATTGATACTGAGAATTAGAGTCATGCTGGCGGCTTTCACAGAGTTATAAATAGGCCACCTCTGTGCTAATGGATATTTTATATCAGCATTGCATTTAGAATTTTAGTCAATTAGAGATTCTTTTGTTACTTGGTCCTAGAAAGTAAAAAGAACATATCAATATGAGATTAATTATGGCTCACCCAAGGTTGTTTCATTCAAATTCAATGAGAATTTCTTCTGATCTAGAAGTGATACAGCAAGTTAAGACAGTCTCTCAATGAGACACTTTAGAAACAGTCAACGTAGTAAAGAGAAGTCACAGTTGTTTTCAGCTGGAGAATTCCCTCATTTAAAACTTTTTTTATTAATAGTTCTCTGGTTTAAAAAAGGAATGTTAAATGGGGGCATAAAAAAATGCTGATGCCCTGCCATCTTAAAGCTGATATTTTTATTTAGCTTGTTTCATTGGTATCTTATAGTCAATTTCCATGAACATTCTCCCAAGAATAAAGTCTTCAGATTACTTTTCATTTTTTTGTAAGATTATTAATCTCATTTTAAGCACGTCATAAATCCAGTGCAGAAAAGGTTTGCCTATGTATCAGTTGCATATGGAGGCTTGAAGGACTGCAGTGGTTCAAGACCCATGCCATTTTTTCACTACCACTTATGTTGGCTTATCGTCTCATTTCATTACTGTCAGTGAATAGAAGGGGGTTGTGAAACAGATAATATATCATCTCTATGTGCCTCTCACATTTCTTCATGCTTTAAGAGGCACTGAATGCCTTTGTTTCTAGACTATCTTTTTAATACCCGCATAGTTATCCACGTTGGAATACACAAGATACAGTGTTTTCCTTTGGAATAAAAGGCAGGCATGATGACTGTCCAGTAGAATAAGAAAATGAAGCAAAGGACAGCCATTCTCATTGCTGTTTATGCATGGTTCACTTCCTTCAGTGTTCTGGGAACGGCACGCCTCCTGTGCAGATGTCAGCTGAGCCCCTTTGCGTTGCTGTGTGGGAACCTGAACCTGGGAAAACAGAGCAAATACTGGTGTCCCGGCTCCTGCCCTTGCAGCGATCAGCTGTCCCTTGTCTCTGACCCAGGAGTCTCACATCCTGCCAGCAGCCCTGGTGCTGTGGCAGGCCGGCTCATTAGCTTAGGAGTGAGATAAAATCTCAGACCCTTCCCAGGTCCTGACCGTTCCAAACCCTCTGCTCGGCTCTTCTAAGATAATTTCAGTTCATGTTATTATTAGGGTTTGAGATTAGCTGGCAGTCTCCACTGAGCCTCAGTTATTCATCTGCAGGATGAAGACGTTTATACCTATCTTATGGCCTATTTGGAGAATTAAATGAAATAAAATATGTAAGAAAATGTTATGGAATGCAGTGTACTGCTTTTCGTCATTTCAATGACTCATTCTGTCACTCACATTCAGTTTTCTGTAGTAATGTGCTAGTGGTTGTTGATGAGTTAAAAATAATTAAAATAATCTGTCACCAGGAGACTCTAAAGTATCCTTGTGAAGGTATAAAATTGGTGCAGAATTTTTTGTCTTTTTATTTCATTGGAAAATAAATACAAAGAAACGTTTAACTAACTTTTCCATAGTTTCACAGGTTTTAGGATTCAAGATACCTTAGGAAACAGACACAATTAATGCATGGAAATCCACAGATGTCTCTATCCATGGAACATTATTTCCAAAATCTCCTTTTCATACATTAAGTCATTGAATTGTAGCTGTTAAAATTTTTCTAAAAACAACAAAAACAAATACTGCTAGATACTTTCATCTATGATTATCTCAGTTTTGACATCTTCACAAAGTGCTAAATTTATAATATGTGTAGACATTGGAAATGGAAAACTGGACTGGATGGTTATGTATTACAGTCCATGATCGAGTGTCAAAAGTATAGTGAAACCCAGTTAAGTAACAGCCCTTAATGGAGGTCAGTCTCAACAAGCTTACCTCTGTCATGCTGTGCTGCCTTTTTTCAAGGTTCAGAAATGGGTGATGGGAGATAGGACAGTGGGTCCTGACAGGAGCAAAAGTCTACCTTTCTCCACGGACTCATTCTCTTGAATCCACGGATGCTCGGTTTACTTTCTGTAAACAGTTCCTAACCATGGACATCCTGTTAATAGATAAGATCACTCTTCATAGCAAATAATATTCCTGCATCTGCTCCAAGGTCCAGTTATCCTCTTGACAAAGAGATTAGATCCGATCCTTTGTTTTCTTCCCCAGGGACTCTTGACAGTAAACTTAGAGAACCAGCTCTCACCAGATGTGTTAACTCTTTTCTCTCTAAGTACTGAAAGAGAACGATGAGAAAGTCATTTCTGGGAGACTTAATTTAACCATTATATTGAGAACTCATCCTGATGTCATTGTTGAAACTTTGCTGAACATTTTCTATATTCCATTTCATCATGAAAATAACCTGGCTATGTCAGAGGTCCTATTCAGTGTTTACAAGTGAGGAAACTGAACTTAAAAGAAGTAAATTTCTTCTCCAAGCTCACATAGATATTACTGTCACAATCAGTAGTTGAAATCAGATCTCTCTTAACACAAGTCTAAGCACATTCCATGTATCACACTGATTCTTCTCAAACCACAGTTACTTTGCCTCAAGGATGTGTTATCCCTGGATTGGAAAGTTGACCTTCTATGGTCTGTCTTGGGGTGGTTTGATTTCCCCCCAGTGCAGTGACTGTCCTAGAAGAAACCTTCAACTGGTTTGGGGGAGCAGGTGCAAAACCTCTGAAACCCAGCATGGAGACCTTTCTTTAGTTGACCCTGGAATATACTGAAAGTGAGTCTACTATTAAAGAAGTACTTTAAACTTCTGTCTATATGCCTTACTTCACTTACCCTTTTACTCACTTGAACTAACTAAAATGGCAGTTATCAAAATAGGGAACTGTATGATCCTTACGATTAAGGACAGAGACGAGAAAGACTCAGGAGAGTGCTCAGAGAATAATAGAACCCTACTAGTGGATTCTGCTCCAAAGCTGAATCCGGTAGCAGGCGAAGGTTGAATGAGACTCTCACAGGGCCCAAGTACCCTCCTTGGGTAGGTGTTAAGGGCCTCTTCGTTTTCAAGAATGCCTCTGTGTTTATTTTTCTTTTTTTCTCTTACCCAAGTGCACGCACAAAAAACCTTTTATTGGCTTTGTATTACATGTTGAACACTTTCGCTATTACATTTTCTATGGCTTCCTCTTCCCAGAAGGTGTGGGCCTCTCCTTTCTCTCCCTTTTTGTGAGGGTAGCAAAATCGTTTAGAAGGAAGATGGTAAGTTTGTGTGTCTTTGTGTAGAACTGTATGTAGGGGGATTGTAGGTGGAGTAAATAGAGCAGTTTACAGATTTTGGAAATTTGTGTTAAAGTATCTGAAAATATAATTTGAGGGTTCTCAAAAACAGGTACTTATTTTGCCAGTTGGTTAGACCTGGTCCCATTTAGCATCCTAGGAATTTGTTATTTGACTTTCTTTTTGCAAATCACATACAATAACTCACTTATGAAAGAGAAATAATTTGTTTCTAAATACAACATTTATACATTTAGTAGTTGCTTTATAGTGTATGAAACGGAAACATTCGCTCCGTTGTGTCTGACTCTTTGCGACCCCATGGACTGTAGCCTGCCAGGCTCCTCTGTCCGTGGAATTCTCCAGGCAAGAATACTGGAGTGGGACTGGGTTGCCATTTCCTCCTCCAGGGGACCTTCCTGATGAACATTATTTGCAATTGATGAACAAAGTTGTTTTTTTATTTAAAATGTGTGTCATTTCTTGTTACACCATTGCATATTTAATAGTAATAGCATGCTCATGTGCCCAGTCACTTCAGTCATGCCCTACTCTTGTGTGACCCCATGGACTGTAGTCTGCCAGGCTCCTCTGTCCATGGGATTCTCTAGGCAGGAATACTGAAGTGGATTTCCATGCCCTCCTGCAGGGGATCTTCCTGACCCAGGGATCGAACTTTTGTCTACTGCATTGCAGGTAGATTCTTTACCACTGGTGCCACCTGGGAAGCCCACTCACAGTATTAATAAAAGCAACAGAATTAAGAAGATTGCAGAAATAGGATATCCTAGAACCAAGAATTATAAGTTACCATGCTACTTGTTTATGTATCATTGGTTGTCCCACAATTTACTTGTCGAAAGAGTTAGTCTTTGAAAACAGTTATCCAAGGGGTTGATATAAACAGATCTGAGTCACTCAACTTCTTTTCTTAATCTTCTGGAAAATTGCACATGAAAAAGGAACATGAATTTTGTGGTTGGTAGGTGTCTTTTTGAGAATTGATAAGAGAAAGGGCTTTGGCTTGGTTGTCATGAGTCATCGTGCCTGCCTCTTCTCTGATGGGTACATTGGTGGATGCCTTGGGTAAATTATTTAATGTCTTAGAGCTCAGTGCTCTTCACTGTGAAATGTGTTCCTGTCTCTGAAATGCTCGCTTTGTCAGGCCACATGGAGGAATGAGTAAGGTGATGCCTGGAATGCCGTTCCCCAGCTTTCCCCATGCTGCCTCCTTTTCACCGGTCAGGTCCCAACTAAAAGGCACCTGGTAAGAAAGGCTTGCCCTCCTGTTCTCCACTGTCCCTCGTCTCCCTGGGTCTCCCCAACATGGGCTCTCAGACTTATTGCTTTTTCATAGCACTTCTTACTATCAGAAATCAGCTTGTTTATATATTTGTCTGCTTGTTTATTTTCTGTTTGCACCTGTGAAATACAAATTCATAAGGTGAAGGAACTTTATTTTCATCTGTATTCCCTAGGGCAGGCTTCCCAGGTGGGACACGTTAAAGAATCCATCTGTCAGTGCAGGAGACGCAGGAGACCAGGGTTCAAGCCTGGGTCGGAAAGATCCCCTGGAGAGAAATGGCAACCCACTCCAGTATCTTGCCTGGAAAATCCCATGGACAGCGGAGCCTGGTGGGCTACCGTCTGTGGGGTCGCAAAGAGTCGGACATGACTGAGTGAGCATATATTCTCTAGGAGAGTAGCTAAGACAATGTCTGATGTATAGTAAGCTTCCAGCAAATGTATAGAGACAGAAAATGGGCATGAAAAAGATGAGAAGCATAAAGCACGTGCAAGTTTGGCTCTTTGATTTTGTATTAAAAGGTACTTCTGTTTTATCTAGACATATTGTTAGAGCAGCTTTTCTCCTGTAGGCTTTGTGGGTGCCAGTTTTCTCTTTGTAAAAAAGACGTGTGCAGAGCATTGGCTGAGTGGACTGTGATGAAGACACCGTACACTCAGCTGTTAATGCAGGAGCCAAGTTGCAGTTTGTGAAAGGAAATAAATAACACAGGAATGACCCTGTTGTGACCAGGCCTGGGATTAGTATGGAAACCGTCTTAATTACTGATGGAGCTGAATGGGAGGAGATGATGAGATAAAGTTCTGGTCAATGAGACTTCATCTTCCACTTCAAGGTTGTAATGAGACACCTTGAATATCCAGTTGTACCTGCTGTGACTTAAACCAATTAAAAATGGTCTTTCATGAACGTCAGCTGTTTTTGTGAAAGCTAAGGTTTACCTGAGGAAACTTTGCTGTTAATAAGTTTATTCAGTACCACCACATGGGGAATATCATTTTGATGGGAGAGATAATCCCCAGCAATTTAACCAGCTAAAGATAGAAACGCCTCAATTCCTGGATCAAAATGTGCATACATTAAAGAAGAACAGAGGAAAATAATCTTTTGCTTTGAAAGGCTGGTTGGTTAACTGCCTGTCTCAGGGAGGCAGTCAACCTTGGTGTTGGTGGCAGCTCTGGAATTAAAATGACCAGGTCTCGGTCATGTTCAGTCATTAACTCTCTGATCTTAGTTCTATAAGCCACAGTTTCCTCATCTGTAAAATGAAGATAGTGCTGATGACAACCTTGTAGGGTTGTTTTGAAAGTTAAGTGAGCATTAAGTGAGTGCATATACATCTATACTAAAAGCATTATCTGACATGTGGGAAGTACTTCACAGTGATGAGCTATTATTGTAGTCTTCCTCTTTTGCATGTCACCCAAAAAGGGCAAAGAGATCTAACTGCTTCTTCAGTGGCTCTGTGGTTCTGCTGCTGTGGTTCTTTGAAGTAAAATGTTCCCACTGTTATTTCAGAGTTGTGGAGGAGTAGGAATTATCCTATGGCTTTGATACAGTAGAGAATAAATCAAATGAAAAGAGACTCAGAGCAGAAGGGAGCAAGGGTTACTGAAGTTGCCCTGGGAGCCTATAGCTTTCCTTGGGGATTATTAAATGTTGCTAATTTCCTGTGCTTCTTTCTCAGAGGAAAGCTAGCATTTTTGAAAAAGGTTTCACCAAAGACACTAAAAAAATCTTGTCTTTTGGGACTTTCATATGAAGAGAAATGAGAAAACTAATTTATGTCTCTTAATTCTTAGACTTCTATTTTTATTGGAGATAGGGCTTATTGTTTTATTTTAAAGTATTAAATTAGAAGTATCATTTTTATATAAGGAATTTGAAATGGTTCAGGTTTGTTAAACATTGTCAAACTCAGGTGAGGAAATGTGAATGTATATCCACGTGTTGTGTGTGTGTATGTGTGTGTATATGTATATAGATGTCATTGAAACAAGAGAGGGAAAACATGGCTTGCTTTTAATATTTGTTGCAATTGATAAAGTACTCTGATATTTGCCCAGGTAACCCTGTTGCATGAAGATCTAGACTTGCTTTCAGGGCATTATTGATTTATTTGCTTTAATCACAAAATGTGGTAATGTCTCTGCATCACCTAGTCCTGAAGCCATCATCAGTTTACTCCCTGAGACATGTGAAGCCATTAGGCCAAAGAAGAAAGTTTTCATGTCTAAAAAATAAATAACAAAGTGATTTAAGATTTTGCGAGGATGGGTATAGGGGAACCATGGTTAGGGGTCTTATAACCTTCAAATTTCATTTAAATGTTCATGAAGTATTTATTAATGTCCAACCATGGACTGGACTCTTTCCTGGGTTAGAGATCCAAGGATAAGTTAAAAAGTGCCTGCCTGTAAGGGAACTCACAGTTTGTGGATGGAGGGCAGAGAGAAAACTTGGGAAACAGAAGTACGATAGAATATTCTCAAGTAATTGTCATTCTCATCGTTGCTGTGGGTAGTTAAGTTTCTGTAAGAGCTGGCCGTGAGATTCCCGATGCAAATAAATGCTTTTGGGATCTTGTCTGCCAAAGCTGTATCTAACAATATCTCAGGTCTGAATTTTGCTTAGAATTATATATCTATATCTGCATCTCTCTCTCTCTCTCTCTCTATATATATATATATATATATATATATATATATATATATTATGGTCCAAGATGCTCTCAGGTGACCTATTCTCTGAAAGCTGATTGGGACCTTCTCCTGCTTTTCAGCCAAAACTTCATGGTTTCAGCTAAGCCTTTAATGGATTTTGCTTTAGATAAGCTACATATAGTGAATGTCTATGCTGAAGTTGAGATATAGGTGGGAACTCTACTGATGGAGCAAAATTTACTGATAAATACATCTTTCTTCCCAAACTGTTTGAATTGCTAGTGGAGGTGTTGGAATCCCAGTTGAGCTATTTCAAATCCTGAAAGATGATGCTGTGAAAGTGCTGCACTCAATATGCCAACAAATTTGGAAAACTCAGCAGTGGCCACAGGACTGTAAAAGTTCTGTTTTCATTCCAATCCCAAAGAAACGCAATGCTAAAGAATGCTCAAACTACTGCTCAATTGCACTCATCTCACAGGCTAGTAAAGTAATGCTCAAAATTCTCCAAGCCAGGCTTCAGCAATACGTGAACTGTGAACTTCCAGATGTTCAAGCTGGTTTTAGAAAAGGCAGAGGAACCAGAGATCAAATTGCCAACATCCATTGGATCATTGAAAAAGCAAGAGAGTTCCAGAAAAACATCTTATTTCTTCTTTATTGACCATGCCAAAACCTTTGACTGTGTGGATCACAATAAACTGTGGAAAATTCTGAAAGAGATGGGAATACCAGACCACCTGACCTGCCTCTTGAGAAACCTGTATGCAGGTCAGGAAGCAACAGTTCTAACTGTACATGGAACAACAGACTGGTTCCAAATACGAAAAGGAGTACATCAAGGCTATATATTGTCACCCTGCTTATTTAACTTATATGCAGAATACATCATGAGAAATGCTGGGCTGGAAGAAGCACACACTGGAATCAAGATTGCTGGGAAAAATATCAATAACCTCAGATATGCAGATGACACCATCCTCACGGCAGAAAGTGAAGAAGAACTAAATGATGAAAGTGAAAGAAGAGAGTGAAAAAATTGGCTTAAAGCTCAAATTCAGAAAATTAAGATCATGGCATCTGGTCCCATCACTTCATGGCAAATAGATGGGGAAACAGTGAAAACAGTGGCTGACTTTATTTTTTGGGGCTCCAAAATCACTGCAGATGGTGATTACAGCCATGAAATTAAAAGACTCTTACTCCTTGGAAAGAAAATTATGACCAAACTAGACAGCATATTAAAAAGCAGACACATTACTTTGTCAACAAAGGTCCATCTAGTCAAGGTTATGGTTTTTCCAGTGGTCATGTATGGATGTGAGTGTTGGAATGTAAAGAAAGTTGAGCGCTGAAGAATTGATGCTTTTGAACTGTGGTGTTGGAGAAGACTCTTGAGAGTGCCTTGGACTGCAAGGAGATCCAACCAGTCCATACTAAAGGAGATCAGTCCTGGGTGTTCATTGGAAGGACTGATGTTGAAGCTGAAACTCCAATACTTTGGCCACCTCATGCGAAGAGTTGACTCATTGGAAAAGACCCTGATGCTGCGAGGGATTGGGGGCAGGAGGAGAAGGGGATGACAGAGGATGTGATGACTGGATGGCATCACCAACTTGATGGGCATGAGTTTGAATAAACTCCAGGTGTTTGTGATGGACAGGGAGGCGTGGCGTGCTGTAATTCATGGGGTCGCAAAGGGTCAGACACGACTGAGCGACTGAACTGAACTGAACTGAACTAAATTACTTAGCTCTATGTGTATCTATTTTTGTTCTTTCTATTCTCTTCAATTAAATTATTGATGATCTTGTTATATAGCCTTGCTGTTCTTGACTTAGCCTCAGAGGTTTTACTACTGTGGAATTATAGCATGTTTTAATATGTAGGACAGCACTTCGTTTCTTATTAATCATATTTAAAAAATCTTTTTTTGAGAAACCCTTTTCCTTTTATTTTTTCAGGTTAATTTTATAATATTTGGTCAATTAAAATTACTTATCTTTACTAGAATTTCATTAAATTATAAACTAATTAGAGGATTACTGCATCTTCACAGTATTTATCACTCAAATTCCTGGAGTCATTTGTCTCTGTCTGCATAGTTTCATAGTTTTCTTCAAATCAGGCTTCAGGATTTTGAAACTACTGGCAACAAGTTGGAAAATTACTGGAATTATGAAGTCTGTGAACTCAGAGGGTCCACCTTACCACCTCATGGAATGTTAATCATAATAAGAAAATTGGATTTTGGAAAGTAATTTCAAAGGAACTATCTTATTTGATTCTCTCAGTTATTGTAAATAATACAGTGTGATTCCTTTCATCCCCACTTTTATACATTCCTTTTGCCCACGTTGCTCTTTTTAAAAAAAACGCTTATTTTTAAATAGATGGTAATTACATTACAATGTTGTGTAGGTTTCTGCCATATATCAACACCAAGTTGCTCTTTTATACCCATAAATGTATGTTTAAATCACATATGACTATTTCCTTCAAAGTCAACTAAAAGATTGCACTTTTGCTGAGCATTTCCTTTCCTCTGTCTGTTTTATTGAGACATAGTTGCTATATAATACTGTATTCATTTAAAGTGTCCAAGGCAATACCTTTTATAGAGGTATATATTGCAAAAGGATCACCACAGTAAGTTTAGTAATCCCAGGGCATTTCCTGATCTCCCCAACTCACTCAAAGAAGTACTCTTCTCTCCTTAATGCCTTTGTCCCTGTCTCTCATGAGGAATATGTAATTTGCATTGAGTTATGTGCTTGCGAGTCTCTGGGTCACTATAACACCGAGCACCTGTTAATAGAGGGGCATCCAAGTGACCATGTTGTTAATGGCTGCCTGACTGTGAGGCTGGAGAAACTGCAGTGCAGGTTGATTTCCACACGCATCCAGACCACCACGGAGCAGCATTCATCGAGTGATGGAACCCCCTGTTAGGCTTAGGATACCTGTCTCTATTTCTGGTTTTATCTCATATTTTGTGTCATAACCTTATCATGTAAACAGTTATGACAGCAATGAGACATCTTCTGAACGAATATAAGAAATGTCACAATAACACAATAATCCTTGCTCAGATCTGCTGTTCCTTTCCCTTCTCTTTTCCGTCTCTTTTCTTGCTATTGTTCCAGATATTTTTATACTTTGATAAGAGTGCTTTGTGAAACACAGATCTGTTTATATAAAGCTTACATTTTTATCACCTTTAAGATGATTAAAAGAAGTCTGGGACTTTGTGCTTCATTTAAAAAAGGCAATAAGATAATGTCTTGTATTGTTAAGTCTGGATAGCATCTTAAACACACAACAAAGGATGTGTATATATGTGATAGTAGACAAACATAAAAACTTAGAAACATAAATACACACACACACACACAGACTCCTGTAACATTATCCTTCAAATGAACACTCAAAGACTTTGATGGAGTGGACAAATAGATATAACGCAGACCTGTTTGTATGTTACGATAAACAGAGGATCCCTCATTTCTTGGGGTTTTTTATTGACCAAAATAAAACATGTTGCATATTGAAGACAGGAGGAAACATGAGCAAGCATTGAAATAGTTATTGAATTAGCATTCCCAAGGTTCTATGCAATTTGCAAAGGAAGGAGTGTTTCTCTTCTCATTCTTAAATATAAAGGGAAATTCACTGCAGTTTGCTTTTGTAAGCATAATGAAGTAAAAAGAGTATACACAGAGCCCTGACTGATGGAGGAAATCCTCGTCGCTATTTTGTATCTCAGTTTATTTTTTATTCTGCTATATAACCTTCCATCAACACCAGTTTCTTTCCTCTCTCTCCAAAGAGAAAGAGGTCAACATAAACATGCCTGTCAAGGATCTGACAGAACAGATTTATTGTGCAAGTTAGATTTTACTGGAGTGTTCTCTCCTTACATTTTGCCTCCGGTGCTGGATAGTATTTTTCTTTCTTGAAATATATATATTTTCCTCTCCTGAAAGAATGCAAACATAAAACATATAGGTTATTCCAGGAACTTTGAAATACTACCTAAAAAAGTTATTACAATATTCTTTATTGCTTGGAGATCTGTGATGATAATGAAAAAATATGTGAACAGTAAGATATGCAAGAGTTTAATGGATATATTAAAAAATAAGACTTTTGCATGTTCCTATTTGAACTCTTTTATTTTTTTCAGATGGAGCTCAATCTGTGCATCAAAGTCACATGAAAACTGAGGTATTTTCACATATAGGTCAGGAGAAAATATCACTGTCTGTTCCCCACTATTTATTAATTTTTAAAAAATTTATCACCTATGTAATTCAGGTTAATTATTTTTATGACCAAATCTCCTGGGAAATGACTTTAATTATCCAGTTAACCTTGTATGTGCACAAAGTTTAAGTAAGGCCCAGGCCTAGAAGCGTATATTTTTTTAAATTGTAAACTCAGTTAACCAGTTTGTTGACATCATGTGATGAAAAATACAAAGAAAAATGATTTTTCAATTTAACTGGAACAAATTCAGGCCCTTTGCTGAAATTGGAGACCAGCCACAGCATCATCCAGTGACCAGGGGGTCATGGAGGTCTGATCCAGTGTGTCCTGGTTTAGCGCTGCCCTCCTTCCTGCCCTGGGCTGAGCTCTGAGTCCCTGCAGTGCTCACTCTCCTTGGGCCACTGTGGTAACATGCCCCGCCCAGGGCTGCTTCAAACAACAACAGAAGTCACTTCTCTCACAGTCCTGGAGCTTAGATTTCAACATTGAGGTATCAGCAAGGCTGTGCTTTTTTGGCAGCTGTGGGCAAATCCTTTCTTGGGTCTGCCTAGCCTCCTAGCCGCCAGTCCTTGGTGTTCCAGCCTTGCAGCTGTGCCCTTCCAGTCTCTGCCTCTGCCATCTTTACTGTTTTCTCCTTAAGTGCATCTTCATGCGACTGTCATCGTCTCCTTTTATTGGAGTATAATTGATTTACAGCATTGTGTTAATTTCAAATGTACAGCAAAGTGATTCAGATATATACACGTATGTATATATACATACATATACTTTTCCCTTATAGGTTCTTTTCCCTTATAGGTTATTAAAAAATATTGAGTATTTTGTTCCTTGTGGTATACACTAGATCTTTGTTACTTAATCTATTTTATACATAATAGGGTGTGTCTGTTAATCCCAAACTCCTGATTTAAACCTGCCCCCGCCTTTCCTCCTTGGTAGCCATAAGTTTGTTCTCTTTGTCTGTGGGTCTATTTCTGTTTTGTAATAATTTAGTTGGTATCAGTTTTTTTTTAGAGTCTACATAAAAGTGACATCATATGATGCTTGTTTTTGTCTGGCTTAATTCAGTCAGTATGAATCTCTAGGTCCATCTATGCTGCTGTAAATGACATTACACCCTTTATTATAGTTAAGCAATATTCCATTGTATATATGCACCACATTTTCTTTATCTGTTCCTCTTTTGATGGACATTTAGGTTTCTTTAATGTCTTGGCTACTGTAAACAGTGCTGCAGTGAATATTGGGGTGCATGTATCATTTCAAATTACAGTTTTCTCCAGTATGTGCCTAGGAGTGGGATTGCAGTGTGAATGTGTTCTTAATAAGGATACTTGGATTAAGGGATTTCAAAGGAAATCAACCGTGAATATTCATGGGGAGAACTGATGCTCTAGCTGAAGCTCCAATACTTTTGTCATCTGATGCAAAGAGTCGAGTCATTGGAAAAGACCCTGATGCTGGGAATGATTGAGGCCAGGAGGAGAGGAGGGCAACAGAGAATGAGATGATTGGATGGCATTGCTGACTCAATGGATTTGGGTTTGAGCAAACCCCGGGGCATAGTAAAGCATAGGGAAGCCTGGGGTGCTGGAGTTTATGGGGTTGTAAAGAGTCAGAATCAACTGAGTGACTGAACAACAAAGTATGATTACACCAATAACTTTATTTCCGAATAAGATCACATTCTGAGGTGCTGGGGCTTGGGAGACACAGTTAAACCCATTATATACATCTGTTGTGTTATCAGGATGCTGGTCTACCCAACCCTGCTGAACTAACTTCACAAAGTTCTCCACACTGTCCTGCCTAATGAGCACTTTTATGTCTCAATAATAACCTCTGGATGGTGTGGCTACTGTTGATTACTCTTGGCAACCTGAATTCTCCCCTCTGTCATCTACTTGGCAACATTACTGAACCAAACTTGGGTCTGGTTGCAGTTTCCAATCCCAAAGAAAGGCACTGCCAAAGAACATTCAAACTACTATACAATTGCACTCATTTCACATATTAGCATTGTAATGCTCAATATCTTTCAAGTTAGGCTTCTTCAGTACATGAACTGAGAAGTTCCAGATGTACTAACTGGATTGAGAAAAGGCAGAAAAACCAGAGATCAAATTGCGAACATCTATTGGATCATAAAAGACCCTGATGCTGGGAAAGATTGAGGGCAGGAGTAGAAGGGAATGACAGAGGATGAAATGGTTGGATGGCATCACCGACTTGATGGATATGGGTTTGGGTGGACTCTGGGAGTTGGTGATTGACAGGGAGGCCTGGTGTGCTGCAGTTCATGGGGTCGCAAAGAGTCGGACACAACTGAGCAACTGAACTGAACTGATAGTATCATAGGAAAAGCAAGGGAGTTACAGAAAAACAGCTACTTCTGCTTCATTGACTATGCTAGAACCTTTCATTGTGTGGATCACAACAAACCGTGGAAAATTCTTCAAGAGATGGTGGAAATAACAGACTACCTTACTTGTCTCTTAAGAAACCTGTATGCAAGACAAGAAGTAACAGTCAGAACCAGACGTGAAACAATGGACTGGTTCAAATTGGCAAAGGAGTGTGTCACGGCTGTATATTGTCACCCTGCTTATTTAACTTTTATGCAAAGTACATCATGTAAAATGCTGGGCTGGATGAAGCACAATCTGGAATTAAGATTGCCAGGAGAAGTATCAACAACCTCAGATACACAGATGATATCACTCTCCAGTACTTTGACCACCTGATGCGAAGAACTGACTCCTTGGAAAAGACCCTGATGCTGGGAAAGATTGAAGGCAGGAGGAGAAGGGGATGACAGAGGATGGGATAGTTGGATGGCACCATTGACTCAATGGACATGAGTTTGAGTAAACTCTGGAGTTGGTGATGGACAAGGAGGCCTGGCTTGCTGCAGTCTGAGGGGTCCCAAAGAGTTGGACATGACTAAGTGACTGAACTGAATGGCAAAAAGTGAAGAGGAACTCAAGAGCCTCTTGATGAAGGTGAAAGAGGAGAGTGAAAAAGCTGGCTTAAAACTCGGCATTGAAAAAATTAAGGACATGGCATCTGATCCCATCAGTTCATAGCAAATAGATGGAGAAAAAGTAGAAATAGTAACAGATTTTTTTCACTGGACTCCAAAATCACTGCAGAACTTTTTTGTAATTATTTATTTTCTATTGAAGGATAATTGCTTTACAGAATTTTGTTGTTTTCTGTCAAACCTCATCATGAATCAGCCATAGGTTTACATATATCCACTCCCTTTTGAACCTCCCTCCCATCTCCCTCCCCATCCCACCCCTCTAGGTTGATACAAGCCCCTGTTTGGGTTTCCTGAGCCATACAGCAAATTTCTGTTGGCTATCTGTTTTACATGTGGTAATGTAAGTTTCCACATTACTCTTTCCATACATCTCACCCTCTCCCCATGTCCATAAGTCTGTTCTCTATGTCTCTTTCTCCATTGTTGCCCTGTAATTAAATTCTTCAGTACTATTTTTCTAATTTCCATATATATATGTTAGAATATGGTATTTATCTTTCTCTTTCTGACTTAACTTCACTCTGTATCATAGATTCTAGGTTCATCCACGTCATTAGAACTGACTCAAATGTGTTCCTTTTCATGGCCAAGTAATATTCCATTGTGTATATGTATCACAACTTCTTTATCCATTCACCTGTTGAGGGACATCTGGGTTGCTTCCATTTTCTAGCTATTGTAAATAGAGCTACAATGAACAATGGGATACATGTGTCTTTTTCAATTTTGGTTTCCTCCGGGTATATGCCTAGGAGTGGGATTGCTGGGTCATGTATTGGTTTTTTCCCTAGTTTTTTAAGAAATCTCTATACTGTCTTCCACAGTGGCTGTATCAATTTACATTCCCACCAACAGTGCAAGAGTGTTCCCTTTTCTGCACACCCTTTCCAGCATTTATGTTTGTAGACTTTTTGATCATGGCCATTCTGACCGGTGTTAGGTGATATCTCATTGTAGTTTTGATTTGCATTTCTCTAATAATGAGTATTGAGCATCTTTTCATATGTTTGTTATCCATCAGTATGTCTTCTTTGGAGAAATGTCTGTTTAGGTCTTTTCCCTACTTTTTGATTGGGTTGTTTGTTTTTCTGGTGTTGAGTTGTATGAGCTGCTTGTATATTTTGGAAATCAATCCTTTGTCAGTTGTTTTATTTGCTATTACTTTCTCTCATTCTGAGGGTTGTCTTTTCACCTTGCTTTTAGTTTCCTTTGCTGTGCAAAAGCTTTTAAGTTTAATCAGGTCCCACTTGTTTACTTTCGTTTTTATTTCCATTACTCTAGCAGGTGGTTCATAGGGATCTTGCTTTGATTTATGTCATCAAGTGTTCTGCCTATGTTTTCCTCTAAGAGTTTTATACTTTCTGGTCTTACATTTAGGTCTTTAATCCATTTTAAGTTTATCTTTGTTTATGGTGTTAGGACATGTTCTAATTTCATTCTTTTACATGTAGCTTTTCAGTTTTCCAGCACCATTTACTGAAGAGGCTGTCTTTGTTCCATTGTATATTCTTGCCTCCTTTGTAAAAAATAAGGTACCCATAGGTGCATGGCTTATTTCTGGGTTTTCTATCTTGTTTCATTGGTCCGTGTTTCTGTTTTGTGCCAGTACCATACTATCTTGATGACTGTAGCTTTGTAGTATAATCTGAAGTCAGGAAGCTTGATTCCTCCAGCTCCCTCCATTCTTCTTTCTCAAGACTGCTTTGGCTCTTCAGGGTCTTTTGTGTTTCCATATGAATTGGGAAAATTTTGTTCTAGTTCTGTGAAAAATGCTGTTTGTAATTTGTTAGAGATTGCATTGAATCTGTAGATTGCCTTTGGTAATATAATCATTTTCACAATATTGATTCTTCCTACCCAGGTCCATGGAATCTCTCCATCTGTTTATGTTGTCTTTGATTTTTTTCATTAGTGTCTTATAATTTTCTGTGTACTGTTCTTTTGTCTCCTTAGGTAAGTTTATTCCTAGATATTTAATTCTTTTTGTTGCAATGGAGAATGGGATTGATTCTTTAATTTCATTCTGACTTTTCATTGTTAGCATATAGAAATGCAAGTGATTTTGTGTATTGATTTTGTATCCTGCAACTTTGCTAAATTCACTGAATAGCTTGAGTAACTTTATGGTACTATCTTTAGGGTTTTCTATGTACAGTATCATGTCATCTGCAAACAGTGAGAGCTCTTCTTCTTTTGTGATCTGGATTCCTTTTATTTCTTTTTCTTCTGATTGCTGTAGCTAGGACTTTCAGAACTGTGTTGAATAATACTGGCGAAAGTGGACACGCTTGTCTTGTTCCTGATTTTAGGGAGAATTCTTTCTGTTTTGAGAATAATGTTTGCTGTAGGCTAATCATGTATGGCCTTTACTATGTTGAGGTAGCTTCCTTCCATGCCCATTTTTTGAATAGTTTTAATCATAAATGGGTGCTGAATTTTGTCAAAGGCTTTTTCTGCATCTATTGAGATTATCATATGGTTTTTATCATTCAGTTTGTTAATGTGGTGTATCACATTGATTGATTTGTATCTATTGAAGAATCCTTGAATCCCTGGAATAAAGCCAACTTGATCATGGTGTATAGGCTTTTTGATGTGTTGCTGAATTGTGTTAGCTAAAATTTTGTTGAGGATTTTTGCATTTATGTTCATCAGTGGTATTGGCCTGTAGTTTTCTTTTTCTGTGTTGTCTTTGTCTGGTTTTGGTGTCAGGGTGATGGTGGCCTCATAGAATGAGTTTGGAAGTGTTTGTTCCTTTGCAATTTTTTGAAAGAGTTTTAGAAGGTTAGACATTAGCTTTTCTCTAAATGGTAGAATTCTCCTGTGAAGCCATCTGGTCCTGGGCTTTTGTTTTTTGGGAGATTTTTGATCATAGCTTCAATTTCAGTACTTGTAATTGGATTGTTCATAACTTCTGTTTCTTCCTGATTCAATCTTGGAAGATTGAACTTTTCTAAGAATCTTTCATTTCTTCCAGGTTATCAATTTTATTGCCATATAGTTGTTCATAATAGTCTCTTATATACTTTGTATTTCTGCATTGTTTGTTGTAACCTCTCCTTTTTGATTTCTGATTTTGTTTATTTGATTCTTCTCTCTTTTTTTTCTTAATGAGTCTGGCTAAGGGTTTGTCAATTTTGTTTTATCTTCTCAAAGAATCAGCATTTAGTTTTATTAATCTTTACTATTATTTCTTTCATTTCTTTTTTCATTTCTTTCTGCTCAGATCTTTATGATTTCTTTCCTTCTACTAATTTTTTTTGTTTGTTCTTCTTTTTTTCTCAGTTATTTTAGGTGTAAAGTTAGGTTGTATATTTGATGTTTTTCTTGTTTCTTGAGGTAGGATTGTATTGCTATAAACTTCCCTCTTAGAACTGCTTTTGCTGCATCCCATAGGTTTTGAGTTGTAATGTTTTCATTGTCATTTGTTTCTAGAAATTGCTTGACTTCCCTTTTGATTTCTTCAGTAACCTGTTGGTTATTTAGAAACGTGTTGTTTAGTCTCCATGTGTATCTTACAGTTTTTTTCTTGTAATTGATATCTAGTCTCATAGATTTGTGGTTGGAGAAGATGCTTGATATGATTTCAATTTTCTTAAATTTAGTGAGGTTTGATTTGTGACCCAAGATGTGGTCTATCCTGGAAAATGTTCCACGTGCACTTGAGAAGAAGGTGTATTCTTCTGCATTTAGATGGAATGTCCTGATGATATCAGTGAGCTCCATCTCATCTAATGTATCACTTAAGACTTGTGTTTCCTTATTAATATTCTGTTTTGATGATCTGTCCATTGGTGTGAGTAGGGTGTTAAAGTCTCCTACTATTATTGTGTTCCTGTCATTTTCTCCTTTTATGTCTGTTAGTGTTTGTCTTATGTATTGAGGTGCTCCTATGTTGGGTGCATAGACACTTAACAATTATTATGTCTTCCTCTTGGATTGTAGATAGCATATATATGAGTCTTGTTTTTGTATCTATTCAGCCAGTCTGTGTCTTTTGGTTGTAGCATTTAATCCATTTACATGTAAGGTGATTATTGATATATATGTTCCTGTTACCATTTTCTTAATTGTTTGGGATTGATTTTGTAGATCTTTTTTCTTCTCTTGTATTTCTTGACTATATAAGTGCCTTTAAGGGTTGTTGTAAAGCTGGTTTGGTGGTGCTGTATTCTCTTAACTTTTTTGCTTGTCTGAAAAGCTTTTTATTTCTCCATCAATTCTGACTGAGATCCTTTCCAGGTACAGTAACCTTGGTTGCAGATTTTTCCCTTTCAGTATGTTAAATATATCCTGCCATTCCCTTCTGGCCTGCAGAGTTTCTGTTGAAAGATCAGCTGTTAAGTGTATGGGGTTTCCCTTGTATGTTACTTGTAGCTTCTCCCTTGTTGCTTTTAGTGGTCTTTCTTTGTGTTTAGTCTTTGTTAGTTTGATTAGTGTGTGTCTTGGCATGTTTCTCCTTGGGTTTACCCTGTATGGGACTCTTTGTGCCTCTTGGACTTGATTGACTTATTTCCTTTTCCATGTTGGGGAAATAAATTTTCAGCTATAATCTCTTCAAAAATTTTCTGATACCTTTTATTTTCTCTTCTTCTTCTGGGACCCTGATAATTCAAATGTTGGTGTGTTTGATATTGTCCCAGAGGTTTCTGTGACTATCTTCAGTTCTTTTCACTTTATTCTGCTCTTCAGAAGTTATTTCCATTTTACCTTCTAGCTTACTGATTTGTTCTTCTGCTTCAGATATTCTGCTATTGATTCCTTTTAGAATATTTTTAATTTCAGTAATTGTGTTGTCTCTGTATGTTTATTCTTTAATTCTTCTAGGTCTTTGTTAATTGATTCTTGCATTTTATCCATTTTGTTTTTAAGGTTTTTGATCATCTTTACTATCATTATTATGAATTCTTTTTCAGGCAGTTTGCTTAATTCCTCTTCATTTATTTGGACTTCTGTATTTGTAGTTTGTTCCTTCATTTGTGTAGTATTTCTCTGCCTTTTCATTATTATTATTATTATTTTTTAACTTATTGTGTTTGAGGTCTCCTTTTTCCAGGCTTCAAGGAAAGTTGAATTCTTTCCTTGAAGAAAGTTGAATTCTTTCTTCTATTTGGTTTCCGCCCTCCTAAGGTTGGTCCAGTGGTTTCTGTAAGCTTTGGATAGGGTGAGATTTGTATTGAGTTTCTGTTTGTTTGTTCATTTGTTTTCCTCTGCTGGGTGAGGCTGAGTGAGGTGGGAATCCTGTCTACTGATGATTGGGTCTGTATTTTTGTTTTGTTTGTTGTTTAGATGAGGCGTCCTGCACAGGGTGCTACTGGTGGTTGGCTGATGCCAGGTCTTGTTTTCTAGTGGTTTCCTTTGTGTGAGTTCTCACTATCTGATACTCCCTAGGGTTGGTTCTCTGGTGGTCTAGGGTCTTGGAGCCATTGCTCCCACTCCAAAGGATCAGGGCTTGATCTCTGGTCAGGAACAGAGACTCCACAAGTGATTTGTTATGGCATTAAGTGAGATTAAAACAAATATCCGTAAACAAGAAACCAAAGATGAACCCCAGACAAATGGTAGTTACAAAATCAGGCAAATAGTAATTAAAATAACAGAATATACACATATACATATACATCCATGAGCAAAATCAAAACAGTCCAACAAAAATGAAGTATAGTAGATTGACCCGGCTAACAAAGGAAATAAAAAATTATATTTAACAGTATAAAAAAAATTATATTTAACAGTTAAAAACAAGACTAACTAAAGCACAAATTGGAAAACAAAACTGAAGCAAGATGCCAAGTGGGGAATAAAGCAATGAAAACAAAACTAGCAAATATGTTGAGAGGAAGTGAAGGAAAGAAAAGAAAGAAATTATAGATATACAAAGTTAAATAGAGGTAGATGAAGATTTATATACATTAAAATGAACTGCAAGGGAAAAGAACAGTAGGAAAGGCAAACAAAGGATTAAATGTAGGAAAAACATAATAGATTTATGAAGATTATAAATTAAAATTATAAAAAGATAAAAAAATGGAAGAAGAGAGAAAAAAGGAAAACAAAGGAAAATGCTTCAGGACTGCAAAAGCCCAAGGTAGAGGCAGAGGTTTATAACAGCAATAAAGGTTTTGACTGAATATACA
This sequence comes from Odocoileus virginianus, assembly GCF_023699985.2. Taxonomy (NCBI): domain Eukaryota; kingdom Metazoa; phylum Chordata; class Mammalia; order Artiodactyla; family Cervidae; genus Odocoileus; species Odocoileus virginianus. The sequence goes on from NC_069684.1 coordinate 66,271,232, forward strand.
CATATACATATACACCCATAAGCAAAATCAAAACAGTCCAACAAAAATAAAGTACAATAGATGGACCTAGTGAACAAATGAAACCAAAAATTATATCTGCCAGAACAAAACTAACACACAAACTGGAAAACAAAACTAACAAGGGGCCGATTGGGGACTAAAACAATGAAAATAAAACTAACAAATATATTGAGAGGAAAGGAGAGAAAGAAAAGAATAGATATGCAGAGTTAAATAGAGGTAGATTAAGAATTATATATGTTAAAGATTAACTGCAAGGGGAAAAGAACAGTAGGGAAAGCAAACAAAGATATAAATGGAGAAAAATTAATAATAGGTTTAAAAAGTTAAAAAAGAAATAAAATTCCACAGAACTGCAAAAGCCAAATGTAGAGGCAGAGTTTTGTAACAACAATAAAAAATGTGACTGAGGAAAAAAAAAAAAGCTCAAAAGCTTAATTGGATTTCATAGTGCCAATAAAATTGTCAACTACAACAGATGGGAAACAAAAAATCTAAGAGGATCTGCAGAACAAGTGAAAACATAAGAATAACAAATGTTTTTCTTGAGTCACTGCTGTCAGGGTTCTTTCCTTCGCTGGGAGTCACAGTCCTCCTCACCTCCCTAGGACGCCCTCCAACTCTGCGCTGGTCTCTGGACCTGCTGTGGGGGCAGATCAGACTCTAACCTGGTCCTACTCCTGTGCGTTCTTGCCTCTAGTGTCCACAGCCGTCAGAACCAGTGCGTTTTCTTTTGTGGGCGCTCTCAATGACCTTTTATATATTCCTTAGACAGAATCTGCTGAGTTGATTGTGTGAATTTAATCTGCAATTTGTACAGCTGGTGGGAAGGTTTCAGGTCTTCTTCCTTAGCCACACTGCCCCTGGGTTTCAATTGTGGTTTTATTCCCACCTCTGCATGTGGGTCATCCTCTGGGGTTTGCTCCTGAGGCTGCCCTGGAGGACTTGGGTTTGCCCCTGTGAGGTCCAGGTGTGGAGGTGGTGCAGCTGCGTGGGTCACAGGGGTTCTGGCAGCACCTGTTACTCAGGGGAGTTGGTGGCTATGGCAGCAGGAAATACAGTGCTCTGGAAGGGTATGGCAACCAGTATTGGCCAATATGCTCCAGTATTCTTGCTTGGAGAAGCCCCCTCCCTGACACAGAAGCCCTGCAGGCCACAGTCCCCAGTCCACAGGGTTGCAACGAGTCAGACGTGACCAAAGCGACCCTGCACGCATAGGTGCAAGACTTTTTTGCCTGTGGCAGCTCTTCCCGAGTGAGAGTTGAGCGTGAAGGTGGTGCAGCTGCTTGGCTTGTGGGGACACTGGTGATGCCAAGTGTGCAGGGACACAGACTGCCTCCACCATGGGACTTATGGCCCTATCAGAGTCTTTTTGTTGAGCCTCTTGTAGTTGGCGATCAGAAGGCCTCTTTGGCCAGTCTTTCTCCATAGCTCTGCCCGTTCAGGCACTTAGAGGGCTCCCTCGCCTGGAGTCTTTCTCTGTTGTTTGAAGAGTCGGGCACATAGAGGGGCCCCCGTGGCTGGGGTCCTACTCTGTAGTTCAGTGCATCAGGTGTTTGATGGGCCAGCTTCTCTATTGTTCAGCTGTCTTCACTGGCCTGTGAGGAGAGAGAGGCTGTGGTGATGGCTCCACCCCCTACGTGTGACTCAGCAGCATCGCCTTGCTTCCGTGGCTGCCTGGCTTTCCTCCACAGGCATTTCCCACCACAGTCTCCTCCCTCACACCCCCTCGATCCGTCTCTCTGCAGTCAACAGCAGCCCTCGCCCTGGGTTTGCTTGACAGTCCCTAAACTCCAGCTCCCATCCACTGCGCCTTCCAGGGGACCTGAGTCCCTGACCCAGGTATGTATGGCTGTGGCAAGGACTGTCTGATTCTCACTCCATTTAAGCTGCTACAGATCAGCTGTTTCACTCTCAGACGTAAATGTTTCTCTTCTGACTCACACAGTTGCCCTGATGTGGGTATCGGACCTCTGTTTCAGTTCCCCCACCCATCAAGGGCAGGTCCAGTCCTACTAACACTCCTATTTTCCCCCCAGTTCCTTCATCCTACTGAGTTTTGCATGGGCCTGTATATTCTTTTCCACTGGTCAGGTCCTCCTGTCCATTCTCAGCTGATATTCTGCATGCACTTCTGTGTCTGAATGTGTATTCCTGATGTATCTGTGGAGAGAGATGTACTCCACGTCCACCTACTCCTCCATCATCTTTTTCAAAAACTGCAGATGTTGATTGTAGCCACAAACTCAAAAGATACTTAGTCCTTGGAAGAAAGCTATGACAAACCTAGACAACTTATTAAAAAGCAAATATGTCATTTGCCGACAAAGGTCGGTATAGTCAAAGCTTTGGTTTTTCCAGTAGTCATATATGGATATGAGAGTTGGACCATAAAGAAGACTGAGTGCCGAAGAACTGATACTCTTGATTTGTGGTGCTGCAGAAGACTCTTTAGAGTCCCTTGGACAGCAAGGAGATCAAACCAGTCAATCCTAAAGGAAATCAACTCTGAATATTCATTGGAAGTGCTGATGCTGAAGTTAAGTTCCAACACTTCGACCACCTGATATGAAGTGCCGACTCACTAGAAAAGACCTTGATGCTGGGAAAGATTGATGGCAGGAGAAGAAAGGGAGATACTGAAAGACAGGGAAGCCTGGTATGCCACAGTCCCTGGAGTCGCAGAGTTGGAAATGACTTAGTGACTGAACAACAAGACCTCTACAGAGTAAAACCCACTTTGCTGGCACCGGTAGTGATGAAAACGTGCAGCATTTGTTGTAGGTGCCTCCCAAGGAGTCTGGGCAGGGGCGGCTCGTGTTCCGAAGACCTGAACTCCCCAGAGCTCCTTTCAGGGGAGAGGTTTTACGGGCTGTGTGAGGGAGGGGGCTGCAGGCTGTGTGAGCAGCTCACGCACGATTGTTACATTGGTTGGCGTCAGGTGAAGTTTTACGCATCATAAGCCTTCTGGTTTCAGGCAGTCTAGGGTCTGTCTGTGTGCTCATTGTGAGCAGTTTTCATCTGGTGGAGGTCTGCTTCCTATAGAAACAACCTGAATGTGTGTCAGGCCTTTATCTGTATCTTTCAGGGAACTGGGGGTTCCCGTGATTCTTTGTGGCAGATTTATAGTCTAAATTGTTGCCAATTTCCTGATCCAACAGCTATTCTTGGTTTTTTGTTTTACTAATTTTTCCATTTCAACTTTACTGAGATATATTTGATATATAAAATGATGAGATAATTTAAAGTGTACATCATGGTGATTCAGTGCACATGTAAATTAAAAAAATTTTTAATGGAAGGATAATTGCTTTACAAAGTTGCATTGTTTTCTGCTGTACCACAGCATGAGTCAGCCTCAAGTATACATATGTGCCTCCCTCCCACCCCTATTCCATCCCACCTGTCTAGGTTGTCCAGAGACTCAGGGAACACCTGAGAGGCTGAATCAGGAGACTTTTTCTGCAAAGGACAGGGGCTTGTATATAGTTTCAACCCCCCTCCCCTTTTCTTTGATACTTCTCAGTCTCAAGGGGAACAGGTTCAGGAAAAGAAAGGGAGTAAAGCTTTGGGTAGAGAGGTCAGTCATAACTCAGTAGATGAAATTGGTTTTAGGGGAACTTGGTTTCAGCAACATTCTTGCTGGGTAGAACTGTTATCTGAACCCAGTCATCTGAATGATCAGAAAGTTTTAGTTGCCAAAATGACTAATTACCTTCTACCACTATAGCTATGCCAAACGGATATCACCTTTTGCTTCTGCATTTTTGTAATCTGTGGTCTTATCTGTGTTCTCCAAGGTCCTCACTTTTATTTTTCTTTTCTTTTTGTTCCTGAGGTGGCAGTATTCACCTGTATCCTTCAGCGGCCACTTGTGTGCTGATAATTGCCTCATTTGTATGTCAGTCTAAGATCTTACCTCCCAACTGCCTACTGAAAATGTCCAGGTGGAACTACACCAGGGACCTCACACTTCAGATCTCAAACTGAACATGTATTTCTCTTTAGAGGCAGAAATTTGGGTATCATCATTCCAGAATCCTACTTCTTTTTATGCTATCCACATTCAGTTGATAATTCAGTCTCATCTGTTCAGTTTTTTAAACATCCTGGTTTGAACCTTCCTAACCACCCTCAGCTACTGCCTAAGCTCAGGTCCTCCATGTTTTATTCCTGGGCTATTGCTCTTCCTTTCTTTAGGTCCTTCTGTTTGCCCGTATATCCTACTTTAATTAATTCTCTGCATATCTAGGTTGATTTTAAAACAGCATTTTTGAACACGTCACTTTCTTGCTTAAAATCTGTCACCATCGTAGTTTACCTTGTTAACCTCTTAATTCCAGTTTGGAGCCCTTGCTGTCTCTCTGGCCATGTTTCCTGCATTGCTCCGACCCTGCTGAGCTGGGTGCTGTTCCCTGGATGCATGATGCTGTTTCATGCTCTTAGCTTATGCTCCTGAAATTTTCTCTGCTAGAAATAAACTCCCACTATATCTCATCCTTCTAACCTCTGAGTCATTTAAAATTTGTTTAAAATACAGCTTAAAAAATCTTTATAAATGAAAGAGACCCCTAGGTAACAATTGAACACTATTTTGAAGATCTAGATTTTTAAAATTCAGCTTAATTTTCATTTTTATCAGTCAATATAAAGATAAGAGGTCTCTCTCTGATCTTTGCACAATTAATTGGAAAAAAAAAGAAAAAAAAACAATGGGTATAAAATCATTATATAAACACCGATGAAAAAGAGTGAAGATGTTACTCAATGTTTGTATGTTTGTTTATAAATAAGCCTATAATCAGTAAGCATTCATTCATAGTTTGCACTGCACATAGTCTAGCATTTATTTCTTGTTTTTGAGACCACAAATAAACCTTTACTCTTATAAAAAAAATTAATTGCACTAATAGAGTTTTTCCATCCCACTATTAATGCTTAGTTATTTTGAAACCAAAGAGCATGTAAAGGTGGATTAAAGCAGTCCTAGGATTAAGCTGAATTGATGACTCTTCAGCCAGTGTTTCCACTGAGTAGCTATTAAAGCGACTTGGTCTCAAAAATTATTACCTACTGTGAGACAGTTTCATTTCAAATGGAAAGATAATGTATTGAATGGTAAACAGTGGGGTTGATGTAGACTGTCTTGGAACTGAACTGAAAATCACCTCATCAATCATGAATTTTTGGCTGTCATGATGACTGAATTACCTGGGTGAATGCTAGTGTGATGAAAAAGAACCTAGTTATATGGACTGTCTGACCTCTGTGTCATCAATTGTACAACAGTCTGATTGATTACTCTGTGACTGGCCTAAACTATCTGGAAATGATCAATTTTCTGTCATGTCTAATCCTGTCCATATTATAATGCAGGCTATTGCTAAAACTGCCTCCTATTCAATTCTCCATCACTGGTGAACAAGGTCACTGTAATTGGTGATACATGAAGTCTTTTCTCATCATGTGAATAGGGGGACTCAGATTTAAACAGTGCCTTAAAAATGAATCATTTAATATAATCAGAGTATCTGCAGTTAAGTGTAGTACTTATTTCAAGTAGGACTTGAAAAACCTTGTCTTGTCATTTCAGCATTTCCACTGCTGACTTTTATCATGACTTTGAAAATATCAGATGTTTTGTCACCTGCGCCAGTTTGACTCTTCTATTTTATTCTTGTGTTACATTCTTGAGAAAGTGTTAATTTTTCAAAAGTAGACAATTAGAGCCTATTATACAGAGTGAAGTAAGTCAGAGAGAAAAAACAAAAACCATATATTAATGCATATATATAGAATCTAGAAAGATGCTACTGATGAACCTATTTGCAGGGCAGCAGGGGAGATGCAGACATAGAGGACAGGTCTGTAGACACAGTGGTGGAAGGAGAGGGAGGGACGAATGGAAGGACTGACACTGAAACATTTACATGGCCATAGGTGACATGGATCACCGGTAGGTATTTCCTGTGTGAGGCAGGGAGCTCAAATCCAGTGCTCTGTGACCACCTAGAGGGGTGGGATGGGGTGGGAGGGAGGCTCAAGAGGCAGGAGACATATGTATACCTGTGGCTGATCCATGTTGGTGTATGGCAGAAACCGACACAACATTGTAAAGCAATTATTCTCCAATTAACGATAAAAAAGTTTAGAAAACAAAACAAAAAATAGGCAAAATTGCTCCAACTAGACTGTGTGTGATACAATAAGAATCACATAATAATATGATTTGCAAGCTACAGAATCTCTGAAAATAGCCATTGGTCTACTGATAATGGATAGAGTAACTATAAATACTTAAAAAAGAGAAGCCTCAGCCTTTTAATTTCCCTAAGTACACACTTGTTTTAGCAGTGGGAACTCAAACATTGGACATAGGTGAAGAGAAAGGTTAATGATATTTGAGTGTTCTAATTGCCAGATCACTAAAACTAACTTACTTTCATGGATAGTGAATGAAGTTTGAGATTAACTGAAATTTAGTTTGTATAATCCTGAAGTAAGGATTTCTTGCAAAATTATGTTTATAGCAGCAGTTCCTTTCAGAAATTCTTCATGGGTTGGCATTTAGGATGATTAAAGCATAAAGGTATTTTATCTGTCATAATCAGTCTTCAATTTGCTATTCCAGTCATCAGTACTATTGATAAACTTTAAAAGAGATCTTATAGAGATAAGAATGATTTCAGTTACTCTAGGTAAAAACAAAAGAACTAGAGAAAAAAATGTAATTTTCCTTCTTATCATATATAGAAACCAAAAGTTCAAGAAGTTTTTACCAACTGATAGATACAAAGTAAAGTTCACTTGAATTACAATCATTACAGAGGAAGTTCTGAAAAATTCACAATTCATGAATTCACGAGTACATTTAGAATGTAAATTAAAAGGAATAAAGGCTCTTACATGTAGTAAACTTACTTAAAATTACATTACTTTAATGATCCAGCATGTTTAGTCTTTGATGTATACCCCACAAAATGCATGCACATGTGCATCAAAAATATTCACATAAGAATGAATAGAACTTTATTTTTTACATTAACCCTAAGTTGACCATAACCTGAATTCCCTCCAATATAAAATGGATCAATAAATTGTGACATGTTCATACAGTGGAATACTGTACATAGTGAAGATGAGTGAGTTAAAGCTACAGCAGTAACATGGATAATCTCTCCCATATGTTTTGAGCAAAAGAAGTCTGAAAACATACTGCAGGCTGCATACTTATAAACTTCCAATTACAGTGAGCGTTAGAAGTCACCATTGGTCCCTTCAAAGAGGAGGAAGTGGGTAATGTAATTGGGAGGGAGTACAGAGAAGGATCCTGGGGGACATTCTTTCTGGATCTGGGAGGTTGTTACATAGATATTATTCCCTTTGTGATAATTCTGCAGTGATTTGTAGACTTTGTATATCCACATTATGCTTCAATAAAAAAGTTTTTAGAATCAGATTTTTTGAAAAAGAGATCCTTGGAAACTATCACTCTAATTTGCAAGAAAAGTAGTATTTTTAACAAGTCATGCAGGGTATCCCTTGTAAGTAGATTTCCATCTTTTTTTTTTTTTTTAAAAACTCTGGTCACCATGCTGTAGATTATATCCACATGGCTTATTTATTTTATAATTAGAAGTTTGTACCATTCAACTTCCTTCACCCATTTCCTGTTTTTATTATTATAATCTGTATACCTGAGAAATCTGTATGCAAGTCAAGAAGAAACAGTTAGAACTGGGCATGGAACAACAGACTGGTTCCAAATCGGAAAAGAAGTATGTCAAGCCTGTATATTGTCACCCTGCTTATTTAACTTACATGCAGAGTACATCATGTGAAATGTCAGGCTGGATGAAGCACAGGCTGGAATCAAGATTGCTGGGAGAAATATCAATAACCTCAGATATGCAGATGACACCACCCTCATGGCAGAAAGTGAAGAAGAACTAAAGAGCCTCTTGATGAAAGTGAAAGAGAAGAGTGAAAAAGTTGGCTTAAAAGTCAATATTCAGAAAACTAAGATCATGACATCTGGTCCCATCACTTCATGGCAAATTGATGGGGAAACAATAGAAACAGTGAGAGACTTTATTTTTCTGGTCTCCAAAATCACTGCACATGGTGATTGCAGCCATGAAATTAAAAGACACTTGCTCCTTGGAAGAAAAGCTATGACCAACCTAGGCAGCATATTAAAAAGCAGAGACATTACTTTGCCAACAAAGGTCCATCTGGTCAAAGCTATGGTTTTTCCAGTAGTCATGCATGGATGTGAGAGTTGGACTATAAAGAAAGCTGAGTGCTGAAGAATTGATGCTTTTGAACTGTGGTGCTGGAGAAGACTCTTGAGAGTCCCTTGGACTGCAAGGAGATCCAACCAGTCCATTGTAAAGGAGATCAGTCCTGAATATTCATTGGAAGGACTGATGCTGAAGCTGAGGCTCCAATACTTTGGCCACCTGATGTGAATAACCAACTCATTGGAAAAGACCCTGATACTGGGAAAGATTGAAGACAGGAGGAGAGGGGTATGACAGAGGATGAGATGGTTGGATGGCATCATTGATGCTATGAACATGAGTTTGAGCAAGCTCTGGGAGTTGGTGATGAACAGGGAAGCCTGGCGTGCTGCAGTCCATGGGGTCACAAAGAGTGAGACATGACTGAGTGACTGAACTGAACTGATTATTATAATAAAGATACTGAAGGAAAAACTATAAAGGACTGAGAAATAGATGATGCAGAATCATGAAGCAACTAGTGATTTTCAGTTAAATGATTTAAATTTTATCTCTTAGTTGCTATGGTTATAATCTTTAATTTTAGTGGACCTTGTGGTGGTGGTGGTGGTTTAATTGTAAGTTGTGTCCGACTCTTGCGACCCCATGGACTACCTGCCAGACTCCTCCATCCATGGGATTCTCCAGGCAGAATAATGGAGTGGGTTGCCATTTCCTTCTCCATCATGTACGTTGGCTGAATGATAACTGATTTTATTCATATAAGACATGACAGTGTATATAAAAACACTTTGAAATGCTAATAAAAAATAACACTTTAACACTCTTGATATTTGACATAGAAATTTCCATTTGTATTTCCATGAAGACTGGACAAATGATTAGAAAGAACAATTAAGCCATATCCTAAAAGATTCCTAATCAAATGACATGTTAAAATCCAGGTAAACAATAGCATCATCTGTTCTTTAATGTGTCAGTCATGTGACTTTTAAAGAAGGAGTTCATCTGATATGATTTGTTTCTGGTTCACAGACACATAATATTGTGAAAGTAGAAACAATCAGACATTATCTTTGAATGTTGTAATGTGTTCCCATTCCACCAGTTTAATTAATTTTGATGATCTTTAAGAGCTTATGGTACTGTACCTGTCTTAAGTTCCTGCAGAATTGTAAGTAGTACAGACACCATGCCTATAAGTTGTCAGAGCTTTAAGCAGTCACATGCTGAGACTGTACTTGGAGGGCTGGACTGGGGGGTATGACAGGTTAGAGATGGAACTGGTCATTGGTAAGGAAAACAATTAGTAGTTGCTAATATTATGGAAATTGGGAACAAAGCTCAAAGAAGGAAGAGAGGCAAAATCAGGAAAGAAAAATAATATGGTTTTCTGAAAGTTTTCCTGAAGGAGAGAGATACAGAAATCAAACCCTCCCTAAACAAAGCGTGAAACATCACTATGATATTGGGAGATCCACCAGGCATTTGTGACCTCCCACTCCAAGGTTCTCTCCGGGAATCATAATGGGGTGAATGTCTTAGTAAGTCTCACTAGCCGGTTATGAAGACCAAAGACACTTTTACTGTGCTCTTTTTTTTTTTTTTTTTTGAGCCCTCTAACTCTGTGTGACAAGACCTCATGTGCAGTTTTTACTGAATAACAAAATATCCTTTCCCTAGCACATTGCCTCTATGTTGTTGTTTGTTTAATTGCTAAGTTGTGTCTGGCTCTTTGTGACCCCGTGGACTGTAGCCCATCAGGCTCCTCTGTCCATCTTATTTCCCAGGCAAGAATACTGGAGTGGGTTGTCATTTCCTGCTCCAGAGGATCTTCCCAACCCAGAGATCAGACCCATGTCTCCTGCATTGGCAGGCAGATTCTTTACCACTGAGCTAGCAGGGAAGCCCATCCCTATGCTGTACCTGCTGCTGCTATTGCTGCTAAGTCGCTTCAGTTGTGTCTGATTCTCTGTGACCCTATGGACCATAGCCTGCCAGGCTCCTCTGTCCATGGGATTCTCCAGGCAAGAATACTGGAGTGGATTGCCATGCTCTCCTGCAGGGGATCTTCCTGACCCAGGGATCGAACCTGCATCTCTTAAGTCTCCTGCATTGGTAGGCAGGTTCTCTACCACTAGTGCCCTCTGGGAAATCCACCTTGTACCTAGGGGCTAATTTATTTCGTAGAATTTCCAAAATGTTTTGAAACAACCCTCCCTCACAGAAAGGAAAAAAAATGATTTAGAATTCTAAAGCTCTCAATGATAGCCTCATCAAGCCCATTGGGCATCAGCTTTAAGACAAAGTATGGAACCTGGTCAGGTTACATCTTTACTTTTTCTCTTCTCTGGTATTTATTTTTAAACAAACATGGACAGAGGAGCTTGGTGGACTACAGTCCATGTTCAGTTCAGTTCAGTCGCTCAATCATGTCTGACTCTTTGCAACCCCATGAACCGCAGCACGCCAGGCCTCCCTGTCCATCACCAACTCCTGGAGTCCACCCAAACCTATGTCCATCGAGTCGGTGATGCCATCCAACCATCTCATCCTCTGGCGTCCCCTCCTCCTCCTGCCTTCAATCTTTCCCAGCATGAGGGTCTTTTCAAATGAGTCAGCTCTTTGCATCAGGTGGCCAAAGTATTGGAGTTTCAGCTTCAGCATCAGTCCTTCCAATGAATATTCAGGACTGATCTCCTTTACAAGGGACTGGTTGGATCTCCTTGCAGTTCAAGGGACTCTCAAGAGTCTTCTCCAGCACCACAGTTCAAAAGCATCAATTCTTCAGTGCTCAGCTTTCTTTATAGTCCAACTCTCACATCCATACATGACAACTGGAAAAACCATAGCGTTGACTAGATGGACCTTTGTTGGCAAAGTCATGTGTCTGCTTTTTAATATGCTGTCTAGGTTGGTCATAACTTTCCTTCCAAGGAGTAAGAGTCTTTTAATTTCATGGCTGCAGTCACCATGTGCAGTGATTTTGGAGCCCAGAGAAATAAAGTCAGCCACTGTTTCCACTGTTTCCCCATCAATTTGCCATGAAGTGATGGGACCGGATGCCATGATCTTAGTTTTCTGAATGTTGAGCTTTGATGGGGTCAGAGAGAATTGGACATGACTGAGCACACACACACGAAAGGTACTTTTCAGTGCTGTATAACTATGTAAAATCTTCAGTATTAGGTAATGGTAGGCTTTATTGATTGATCTAGGAAATTCAATCTTTGAACTTTTGAAGTATGTTGAATCCTTAAAAATCCTTAAATTTCATTTGTGTCTGTAGTTGTTTGAAGTCTGTTCTGGTGCAGCGTGCATGTTGCATGTTGTCCTGCTGTCTTGCATTCAGCCCATAAAAACATTGAAAAATTGCCAGGTGATTTTCACCTTCATACAGACAGACATTGTTCCAGAGATGTTAAATTCAGTAAAACTGTGTATATGTGTATGTATGTCTGTGTGTGACAGGGAATCAGAGAGAGGTGAGAGAGTTTCTTTAAACTTTATTAATAATGATTCTCTTTCATAAAAATTAAAGCAGCACAGTTGTATTTTATGCAAAATAATATAGACTGACAGCAGTGATGTGCTGCAGCTGGTTTGTACCAGCTGGTAGGAGATAACTGTGAAATTTTCAGGAATTCTGTGAGCTGGTGGTTAAGCATAGCTGTTATTACAAATTAATTATACATTAAAAATTGTATTGAAGTATAGTTGATGCAGAATGTGTCAATTTCTGCTGTTCAACAAATTGACTCAGTTATACATATATAATTTTTAATTTTTTATTATTTTTTATTACAGGATTTGAATATAGTTTCCTGTACTATACACTAGGACCTTGTTGTTCTAAATGATACATTTAGAATTAAATAAATTGTATTAAAAACAAAAACAATCAATGTTAACAATCTGTCACCTCCTAATTATTTTACTATATTGTTCTCGATGCTCTTAAGTTCATTTACCTGTAATGTTGCATCTTACAGAGGAGAAACTACAAAGTAGTATTCTACTGTGCATATTTTCTGAACTGTGCTCAGATTGATAGCTTAACATTATCTGTGGGAATTTTATACTTCAAAAATAGGCAAAAACTACAAATCAGATCTCCCCCTCCAGCTTCACGGCAGGTTTTCCACTATAATTTCATTTACTTTTAGCTGTGCTGGGTCTCTGTTGCTCTGCAGACTTTTCTCTAGTTGTGGCTAATAGCGGTTACTCTCTCGGTTGGTGCATGGGGTCCTCACTGCAGTGACCTCTTTTGTCGTGGAGCAAGGGATATAGGGTGCACAGGATTCGGTAGTTGGGCCATGTGGGTTTAGTATTTGTGGCTCTCAGGCTCCCGAGTGCAGGCTTAGTAGTTGTGGCCCATGGGTTCACTTCCTCCGCAGTACATGGAATCTTCCTGGCCCAGGGATCGAAACTGTGTCCCCTGCATTGGCAGGCAAATTCTTTACCACTGAGCCACCAGGGAATCCTGAGGCTGTTGTTAAACATTTTTGCCAGCACATGGATGACTCCCAGGCAAGGCTCAACATTCCTTTCTTTCTGTTTCAAAGGGTAGAATCACAACCTCATTAACATTCATTACCTCTTAGTGGAAATTTGTCATTTCTCACCTTGTAGGACTTGAATGAAGCAGATGGCAAATCTGAGAACTAATTAATTCCTGTTCTCGCAGTTGTATTTTGAGTTGAGGAGAGTGCATGTGGGATGTAGATGAAACTACCATTTTCCAAGTCAGGCCACAAATATGTGGAATTTACGTGGCCTCCAGTCAAGGATGTGGAGAAAGCAAACACAAACCTAGAATGAAAATGGGCATGAAAAGCTTATTTACTGTCTTGTCAATTGTGAAGCTCCTTGTAAAGACGTGGACTAAATGAATGTTCATCCCAGATATATACTCATTCAATGATTGTCCCTGGGGCTTTGTCACTGTGAATACAAGAAATCGGTAAGTGTGCATTTGAGGGCAATTATGTATTTCTAAAAATTCTTTGAATATACAGTACTGTGTGTCTACACTGCAGTAGATGAAAACAAAATGGTGAGTATGTCATACATATTGTAAAACATTTTTAGATGTATTACAGCTAAGTGTCATATATTGTTCTTCACTTGACACATCCTAAAAGAACTCGCTACCATCTTTCTAAATTCCATATATATGATAACCCTATATGCAAAACAGAAAAAGAGACTCAGATGTATAGAACAGACTTGTGGACTCTGGGAGAAGGCGAGGGTGGGATGTTTCAAGAGAACAGCATCGAAACATGTATATTATCTAGGGTGAAACAGATCACCAGCCCAGGTTGTGTGCATGAGACAAGTGCTCGGGCCTGGTGCACTGGGAAGACCCAGAGGGATCGGGTGGAGAGGGAGGTGGGAGGGGGAACCGGGATGGGGAATACATGTAAATCCATGGCTAATTCATTTCAATGTATGACAAAAACCACTGCAATGATGTAAAGTAATTAGCCTCCAACTAATAAAAATAAATGGAAAAAAAAAAAAAACTAACACCCGAAAAAAAAAAATAAAATAAAATCCACAAATAAAAAAAAAAAAAAAAAAAGAACTCGCTTACCAATGCAGGAGACATAAGAGATGTGGGTCCAATCCCTGGGTTGGGAAGATCTCCTGGAGGAGGAAATGGCAACTCACTCCAGTATTCTAGCCTGGAGAATCCCCTGGACAGAGGAGCCTGGCAGGCTACAGTCCATAGGGTCACAAAGAGTTGGACATGTCTGAAGTGACTTAGCACACGCATGAAAATTCTTTGTAATTATTACTTCACACTTAGGGAGTCCAGATGGTTTTCTTATTGAGGAAACCAAGAAGAGAAGGCTAAGTGAGTTTACAATCTTGACAGGAAACCTCAAGTAAAATATGAAAAAGGAATAAAATGACATTTTAGAAGAAAAGCAGTTTTGTGATATTATAATTGGCTGAGAAAAATAGTTTAAACTTTGTATTTCATTCTGCATAGAAAGACAGTCTGTAAAACTTCTGTGTCTGTTTATTCTACAGACCAGAGGTTAACCAAGTTTTTTCTGTAAAAGGAAGGGTAGTAAATATGCTAGAATTTGTAGCATTTGGAGTTTCTGTTACAGTGGTTCAGCTTTGCTGCAGTGGGAGTACTGAGACAGCTAGAGAGAAGGTGTAAATGAACGGGGTGGTCTTTCCTGTAACTCTTTTCTAAAGGATAATTTTATTTATTTTTGGCTACACCAGGTCTTTATTGCTCCTTTCTCTAGGTGCAGCAAGCAGGGGCTACTTTTTGGTTGTGGTGCATGGACTTCTCACTGAGGTGACCTCTTTTGTTGTGGAGCAGGGGGTCTGGGGTGCCTGGGCTTCAGTAGTTGGGCCACGTGGGTTCAGTATTTGGGGCTCCTGGGCTCTAGAGCACAGGCTCAGTGGTTGTGCACACAGGTTTAGTTCCTCCGTGGCCCGTGGGATCATCCTGGACCAGGGATTGAACCTGTGTCCCTTGCATTGGCAGATGGATTCTTTATCACTGAGCCACCAGGGAAGCCCTCCCACAAACTCTTAGGGCAACAAGATTTGGTCCGTGGGGCTGTAGTTTGTTAGGCTTTGTCTATAGCAATAGGGATTTGCTAACCACTCTAAACAGCTGATAGTTCTCCTCTAGGACCTGAGTCATTTGATCAGAAGTTCTATTCTGATCACAGTGACTGGGGAACTCCCAAATGTCCCTGCATTTGTGCTGTGAAGACTGATGTGGCAGGAAATAAGACTGTATTCTCACTGCCAGGCACAGACTGCAACCTTTATCTAGATGTCTTTCACTGCAAAATATGTCCCCAACTATCTGCAGGCACTCTGCAAGAATATTGTGTATTGTCTGGATAATCCCAGCCTTTGAAAGTGCTTTTCACATTTATAGCCGCAGTGTTAAACTGGCTAGCCGGAAGACAACCATGAAATCTCATGCATAGGAAAGATGACTGCACTGATTTAAGGACCTTTGTTTTTAAACATGAGATTCTAAGAGTAAGTGAGATAAAAGTTTGGAAACTGAAACCAACATAATTAAACAATACAGGAACAGAACATACTTGGTATTAAAAATAAGCAAACGTAATTTAGCTGCTGGTACCTGGACTGTAACAATGTGAACCAATTAAAATAGCATACTTATTTAGTGTTGTGGTTAATGTTATGTGTCACCTTGACTGGACCTGGGGAAGCCCTAACATTTGGTCCATTATTCTGGGTGTTTCTGTGAAGGGTGTCTTGGGATGAGAGTAACTTTTCAGTTGGTAAACTCAGTAGAGCGGATTGCCCTCCATAATGTGGGTGTGTATGTTACTGTGTGGGTTAGTTGCTTGGTTGTGTCTGACTTTTTGGACCCCATGGGGTGTAACCCAGCGGGCTCCTCTGTCCATGGGATTTTCCAGGCAAGAATACTGGAGTCGGTAGCCATTCCCTTCTCCAGGCGATCTTCCTGACCCAGGGATTGAACATGGGTCTCCTGCATTGCAGGTAGACTGTTAACCATCAGCCACCAGGGAAGCCCAGTAATGTGGGTGGGTCTCATTAAATCGGTTGAAGATTTGAGTAGAACAAAAGGTTAATTAACCTCCCCTGAGTAAGGAAGAATTGTTCCTGCCTAATGGCTTTCAAACTGGGACACTGACTTTTCCCCCTGCCTTTGGATTTAACTGAAACATTGCATCTTCCTGGGTTTCCAGCCTACTGGCCTTCAGACTACAACTACACCATTGGTTCTTCTGCTTCCCAGGCCTTTCAACTCAGGCTGGAAGTAAACCATCAGCTTTCTTGGGTCTCCAACAATTTGCTGGGATTCACCCTGCAGATGTTGCAACTTGTCAGCTTCTGTAATTGTATGAAGTTAATTCCTTATAATGAACTTCTTCCCATGTGTATTCTGTTTCTCTGAAGACCCTAAGGTGAACAGTTTCCTCATCAAGGTTTTTTTCAAGAAGATTGCCACATTGTGCCTATCAATCCAAAATTACTGTGTCATACACTCTACCCAACTGTAGCCAGTTACCATTCTTTGCAAGACTCACTTTAATATCACCCAGCCCAGGTCATACCACTCTAACTACTAGAAACACGGTCCTCTAACTGTCCCCTTACAGATACTACTGTAAGTCCATCATGGTGATATTCTTCTTTTATGTTGTAGATCTAATAATCATAGCTTTGCTTAAAGCTGGTTTTATTGAAGACCCTAATAAGTTGACAGTTGCAGTTTACATGAACTGAATTTACATGTTCAGTTTACCGAACATGTATTTGAATTAGTTACACCTTCATCATTTAATAAATATTTATCATAAGGCAGGACTTCTGCTCAGTGGCTGGGAGAGTTCTGGTCAATAGGAGAAATGCAGGCCTCATGTTTGTGTCATAACAATTCAGATCCTGTGACATTCCCTCCATTATAAAGATTTCAGTGGCATAAACCCAAATCTGTATCTCACCCAGCCCTAACTTTCATTCCACTGGTAGTTGACAGTTTTTCTTGAACACTTTTCTATAAGAACTTGTCAGTAAATAGGCTGTGCTCACATGTAATAGCACCTGCTTGTCACATGTACTAAAACCATTTCTGAGTTCAGTTCTGTTAGACCGTTCTTCCTAATCCATTCTTGAGATTCCTGTCCCCCCAGCCCCCACCTTACCAAACACTTAGGAAAGGCAGTGGGGATTCCCTTCACTCACACACAGACCTGGTGACTGACGATTCTGAGGACTCCCTGGCTTTTGCTTGGCCATGAGTAAGATATACACTGGGCTCCAAAGGTGGCTCAGTGGTAAAAAATCCACCTGTCAATGCAGGAGATGCAAGAGATGTGGATTCAATCCTTGGTTTGTGAAGATCCCCTGGAGAAGGGAATGGCTACCGACTCCAGTATTCTTGCCTGGAGATGTCATGGACAGAGGAGCCTGGTGGGCTACAGTACATAGGGTCGCAATGAGTTGGACATGACTGAGCGACTGAATACACACACAAACTACAAACCTTAGAATTTAGCCAAATGCCACTTTGGCTGCAATACGTCACAATTTACTGGTGCTTAATCTCTGTGAATATACTTAAGATAGTAAAAATATCCCATTAAATCAATGGCATAGTTTTGTTGCTGTTACAGTAAAGCAACAACAAAAAAATCAATCCTTTATTAAAAAGAAGAATCTGATTTCATAGAGTAACACAGAAAATAAAGCTGACATAATAATCACAGTAGCTGTTTCCAGGCACATACCTTTCCTCCTTTGTTCACCAAAAAATCCTTATGGGAAGCAACAGGTGTTGGGGCGGAGGAAGCAACTCCTTTGCATACCTGCTGCATTCATTAAAGAAACTGAAGTTACTAAAATACTTGGAGCTGTGTTGGAAGTGAGACACTCATTGCTGAGAGATGGCTTTTCAAAGCATCTACTCATTTTACACATGTGCCTCCAAACCCACAAGTACAGGATTGCTCGAGTACCGCTAATTGTGCCTGTATTGGGTCCTTCCTCAAGACATGTGGCCAGCTACACACCTAGCCAGTTACTCAAGGTAGCAGTTACTTCAATATACAATTTTATTTTTTTTCCCGGGGAAGCTCTCTTTTTGGAACATAGTTTTTGGGAAACCTCTTGAGGGATGAGCAGTACTTTTTTTTTCCCACCTCCCACTCTGTCCCACCCCTCTAGGCTGTCACGGAGCACCGGGTTGAGCTCCCTGCTTATAAGGCGAATTCCCACTGGCTGTCCAGTTGTGCGTATGGTAATGTGAATGCTTCAATGCTGTTCTCTCAATTCGTCTCACCCTCTGCTTCCGCCTCTTGTGTCCATGAGTCTGTTCTCTATGTCTGTGTCTTCCCTGTTGCCTTAAAAATAGGTTCATCAGTACCATTTTTCTAGACTCCATACATATGCATTAAACACCAGTTCTTTTCAGCTGCTGTTTGGTTTTGCTTCTGGAACGGTCGTGCATGGCAGCCTGAAAACCCCTGTGCTGAAAACCAGTGGAGGGGATCCTCTTTACAGTCTTCAGGGCTCAAACATAACCGAGCATATCTGGCTTCATTCTCTCCTAAAATGAGTGTGACTAATTAGAACAGCAAAAACCTTACATTTTATTACAAGCCTCTGTTAATGCAGTTGCTTTTGTTTGCTATTATTCCTTAATAAGATACAATAAAATCACCATAATGCATGTAAACAACTAACCTCTCCGGGATAAAGCTGGATTAATGACATATTTTGTGTTTATAGAAACAGACACCATTTAGCAGCCATGCCTCTCCAGAGATTTTTCTTAACCAGGAACCAGGTACTTATTTTAGAACTGAAAGGAAAACATAGTTAATAATATTGAAAGGTTATTAGTGCGAAAGGATACTTATCATCCTCATGCAATGGAGAAAAGCAGGTTCATTTAAAAGAATCATAAAGAAAACCTACATATTTATAAGAAACTTGGGACCATTGGCTTTCTCTCTCTGAAGGTTTGGAGTTACTTTTAATTACGAAATCCCTTGTTGACTAGGATCCGACAAAGGAGGCAAGAAAGTCGTCATTTCTAAATTGAAAAGCTGAAGTGTTTGCTCATCACATTCTGAACAGCAAGTTAGGAAACATTCAGGTGGTGAGATGGCGTTTTCAGCTTAATTAACTTTGACTTAAGAGTCGTAGATGAACAGATTTCCCCCTTAATAAGAGACATGCCTCTCTCATGCATATTCATCTGATTGGATTAAGTATCCTTTAAGATGGACAAAATCATATCTTCCTCTGAGGTTTTTGCTCACAATCTTCTCATTTTTAAATGAAAATGACTTCTTTTAACTGAAAATCAGATTTGGAAATTCAGGAGTAATATTTGGCCCAGGGCATTAGTTTCCTATAGCTGTTATAACAAACTACCACAGATTTATCTTTTTCTAAAGGGGGAAGTGGGACTGGGAAATCACTGGGCTATAATCAGGTGTCAGCAGGCTTGCATTCCTTCTAGGGATTCTAGGGGAGAATGTATTCCTTTCTTTCCTTAATGTCTTAAGGCTGCCCACATTCCGTGGCTTGTGGGCCTTGTCTCCATCTTCAGTGCTAGCAATCCCATCATCCAGACTTCTGCTTTATTGTCATATTTTCTTCCCTGGTTCTGGCAGTCCTACCCAGTTTTCGTAGGGATCCTGATGATTGCCTTGGATCCACCTGGATAATTCAGGTAATCTTCTCTTCTTAAGACCTTTTCCTTAATAAATCGTTGCATTCCATGTGTGGTAACATATTCATACATCTCTGGGATTAGGACATGGACATCTTTGTGACTGCATGCATGCTCAGTTGCTCAGTTGTGTCTGACTCTTTGTGACTTACGGACTGTAGCCCACCAGGCTTCTCTGTCCATGGGATTTATCCCAGGCAAGAATACTGGAGTAGGTTGCCATTTCCTTCTCCAGGGGATCTTGACTCAGAGATCGAACCTGCATCTCCTGCATTGTATGCGGATTCTTTACCACTGAACCACTTGGGAAGCCACGCATAGACATCTGTGGGAAGCTACTATTCTGATTACTATACCCAGTCATTGATTTATTTACTTAGTTGCTCCCTTTATTTACACTATTATTTTCTTTTTTTAAAGTGCTTTTTTCAGAATGTGACATTTATGTGGGTTTTTAGTTGTTTTCTGGTTAATGTATTGTTTTCAGTGGATCAACAGTATTATGATTCAGTCAGTTATCTGCCTCTTAATTTTCATTATTCATTTGTCAAACTATTTATTTACTGTGTTTTTGGTTCAAGAAGCTGATGAAAAGGAAATGAATCAGTGATGACTCACATGAGATTCTTTAGATGCAGACTGGTCCTGCTTTCTTCCTTATAGATTATTGAAAATTAGTTCTAAGATACAAAATATAGGTTGACTAGGCATTTCTCCTCCCCAGGTACTTTGATTTGTGGGGTTACTGGTTAACGTGATAAAGGAGAGATAACTAGATGTTAAAACTTAATTAAAAAAAAAATAGTAACAGTTTATTACAAACTTAAACCTAATTTAACATCTACAGTATATTACTTTTCACCACCATCATTAATTCAAAATTCATTTTTTAAAAACTGAGTTTATTATGGTCAAGTCAAAAAAGATAATCCAGTAGGAGGTAAACATGAGACTTTCTAACACCAAAGACTCCCGGTGAAATGGGAACAAAAAGTAGCAGTGCTGCGTGGAAAGAGGGAGTGGGGTCTGTCCTGTGTTTAGCCAAACACTAGGTTGTTATTTTAACATCTCACAAGCTCTAGTTTCATGTTTCCCTCTCATAGAGATAATTTTTAATATGCTTTGATATGTTGTGTGATGCAGTAGTGTTTCCTGAAGGGCTTAATGCATTTTGCAGTGTTCTATGTGTTGAATTTAATAAGGAGGAATTTGTGAGAAATTTTGAATCTTAAAGGGGATTGTTCAGGGGTTATGTAGGAATTCTTTGAGTTAAAATCAAATGTAAACTGATTGAAGCACCTTCTCTGATAAAACTGTGAAGTCTGGCGCTTTCTCTTTCTTTCAAGTTTATAGCTTTGTCTTCCAGTTACTCCACTAAAAGCTTCCAGTTCAATGGATGAACTTCTTTTACTTCGCTAAGAAAAGGTCAAATCCTGTTTTCCCCTCCAATCACCTCGCACCACTCACAAGCTCTATGAAGCAGAGTGAGTTTTTTAAAATCTTATTTTACCTTGAGATGCTGCTGTCAGTGCTTTCAAGGCTTCTAATCAGAGCTGGCACTTTCCTGTCCCTGCTGATTCTTTGACTGCTGAAATCATTCCCTTTATCCTTCATATATCAAGCAGCCTCAGGAAGACCTTCCCTCTGACTTGCTATATATTTACATGCTATTATCTGGGCATGTGTTTCAATGGACTGACTGAGGATTGTTGCTATTTGATGAAGTTGTAAAAATGTGAAATAACTCACTAGAAATTAGCATAAGGAAATGTAGTCAAAGATACACTCAGCGCTTAGTGGACTTAAAAAAAGTACTTTGAATGGTGTTCTAAAGTAGTGTCTGCATGAAAGATTTGCAGACAGTTAATGTGAATTTGTTTTCTAATTTATAAAGTGCTTCATGTATGAAAAGTATTATTAGCTAATATATACACAACATTGTGTGGTATGTAAATAAATGCAGTGATTGTAAATTGTTTGCATTTTAATATAGCTTCCTTTAGAGGTTAGACTAGCAGGAATGTGAAATGGTGTTGAATGACATGGTGTTTTTGACTCAAATTTTGATTTAAAGGTTTTCTTTTTTTGTAATGTAGGCAATTGTGACATTGATGATGCTAATTTAGGAGTTTTCTGTTTAACTTAAGTTGTGTATTTCCAGAAAGTCCCTACTATTTGAAATAATTGACAATTAAGTATGTTTTAACCAATTGGTAGTAATGCTTTAACTTCAGTCATGATCATTGAACAGCCTCATGTTTGCTGTCAGGAGATAATCATATTTTTCAGCATTAAAAACTCACAATTCTTTATAAATTGGGTAAAGATTAGCATTAAGAATTTAACAGGTGGTGCACATAGAGGAAGATTTAAATCAATAACATTTAGCAAAATTCAACCCTAAAAATCTACAATTATTCTTCATCTAAACCCATTCATTTCTCCAGACTTTATCAGAAAGATCTTTCTATAATGCCCTCCAAACACGTATCCTGGAACTGTGGATTTTCTGGGAGATGGAGTAACTCTGCTGTGTAGGCTGGGATTAAGGTTCTGCCATGTCAATCACAGCACAGGTTGAGCCTCCATTTCTGGGGTCCTGCTTTTGTTTTGTCCAGTCTTAACAGATTGCAGAAACAAAGCAGAAATGAATTATAACAGTAACTAAGACATGTGAAAAATGTGAGTACATGGCCTAGTGTAGACACTCTTTGGATGTCTGCCTGGGATCTGTCATTAACTGTCAAGAATGGTAGGTAAATTTATCTGCTATCTTAAATACTGGGTTTATTATGACAAACTTCCAGTCATGATTCATGTAAGTTTCCCTGTGACAAAGTTCATATAAATGCATTACCATTATTTTAATGCCATCTCATGGCAGTGATGTTATTTTATGGACAAATTCTGGAACATGAGACTTTCAAGAGATGCTAAAATACTCTTGTCAACTGAAGTGTAACCAGCCCCGGCTTCCAACGAGACAATCATTCAGATGAAAACTGGGATTAGTTAATCAATTGCCAGGATAGTTAATTAATAATGTGTTTATAGGAGGCATTTCATAGTATCAAAGAAGGAGTGGAATTTGAATTTAAGAATTTTGTTTCTAGTTTGGTTCGGCCACAGATTAGCTCCTGTTTGTCTTGGGACTTGTCTGAAGTTACATCACTTCTAACTCATGAGGTTGTTCTTAGTGATATCAAAATATTCCCCCAGGCTTCAGTGTGTTTGTAATTTTTGGGTAATTCTGGTCTGTATCATCACGTGCTTGGCAGTAATTAATACCAGTTGCCTTGTCTCTGGTTTTTCCTCTGTTGCATCCTGTACACTGCCTTCATAACAAGCATTGCTGAAGATTTTATTTTTCTATATCCTTCTGAAGTTGCTAGTGATTCTTTGATGATCGTAGAAAAAACTCACCACAGACTCATTCTTATCTGCCTTTTTAAACTTTTCTTGCTGAGCTCTCTAATGCATATTTTTTTCTGCTTCAGTCCGTTTACTAAAAAGGAAACGAAGCCAGAGCAAACCAACCCCCCACCAACCAACCAACTGGTCAAACAAGCAGCACAGAAGCAGCACTTTGTGCTTCATCCCTCGGATCAGAATGACCTTTTTTTTTTCCTTCCTATATAACTGATCTTATTTCTCCTTTAAGGCCTCACTTGGCATTTTGACCTACAGGAAAATTTCCCAGATCTTTCTAGAATGAATCCTGTACTTCCTGAGTACGTACTATTGATTTGTGCTTTTCTCTTGTATGAAGACTCTATTAAATTCTAAACTGACACTTGTATGGATTGTTTACTTGTTCATATGCTTATTTCTCTTATTTCCAACTAGGATATAGGTATTTTGAGGGAAGAATACATATATGTCTTTGTCTTGTGCTTGGTACATAGAGTGTATTAGTAAAAATTGGCCCTCAGTAAATACTTGTCAAAAGAACCTATAATTTGGAATACTTTTGTTTCCATAGAATTAAAACACATTTTTTCTGATGCAAAGATAAAGTAGAATGAAACAACGAAAATTTGACTTTTTCCAGCAAGGTACTGTGAAGTAGAATTATGTGGCTAAGAGAATGCTAATAGGATTTATGTATTAGACCCTAAGATCAACAGTAATAGTAGTCTATCATTGGGTTCTTATTATTTGAGATGCTGTCCCTCAAATTCTTATTTACTATATAAGAGCACTATCTTTAGCTTGGTGAAATACAACTAAATCTGGGTCCTCTGGTTTTGCTTTAAGCCCAGTGTCATATCCAATATAAGCACAAACATTTATACAAAGATTTGAAAAATAATATCTGTGTATCTCAAAGCTGTCTTGAAGATACTGAGAAGTATCTTTAAGTACACAGCAAGAACACACAAACCTTTTAAAAATTGTATCCTAAAATATGTTTCTTAGAAAAGCTTTCTAAAACTTCCCTTTAACTATCCAGATATTCTCACTCTCCAGGAGTTTTTTCGGTGGTTTTTTACTCTCTCTTGTCTTTTTCCAATACTCCATTTTTAATGCATTATTTTAATCAGGACCACAGGTTTCCTGGAGCAGATCAACACAAAAGAATTCTGTTGAGCAGCCTGGGGAGAGAGGAGGTGGGGAATACTTCTACTTAAATGTTTTCACCTGTGTTATGTATTCTTCATCATTCCTGTGTTAGAGGTTCTCCTTCCTCATGTTAGGCACTCAGGCAAGTGAAGGTTAGAATACAGAACTAGCCCAAGGCCACTGTTCCATTCAGTATTGCTCCGTATACCAGCGCAGAGCTCCATGGTACACGGTAACCATTGTGATAGTCATGCTGTCTCTGTGGGCCAGGAATCTGGGCTGGGCTCAGCAGGGCCCTGGCGGCTGGGGCGTCAGCTGGGAAGGTGTGAATGCTGGGGTTGATGCATCTGGGCTGTAAACTTTTGGAGACGCCTTCATTCACGTGAGCGGTAGGTAGGCCACTGATGTTTGGGCTCTCAGCTGGTCTTTTGGCTGGAACACTGACCCTGGTCTCTCCAGGGGTTTTACATGCCCTAGTTCAGGCTTCCTCACAGCTTGGGGGCTGGGTTCCCAGAACAAGCACTCCCAGAAAACAAAGCAGAAGTGAGCACCATTTTTAAGGTCATGTCTTGAAACCTGCAAGTATCACTTCCGCAGTACTCTGTTGGTTGAGGCTGTCCTAAAGGTCTGTTGAGGTTCAAGGGGAAGGGATCCTTACTGCTAAGTGGATGGGTGTCAAGGGGCAATGCATGAAGAGCATAGGGGATAGGAAATATTTCTGTGGCCCCAAAATACAATCTTCCAGAGTCACAGAGGTAGTCAGAAGCTGAGTAGGGATTAGAACCAAGGTTTTCTAACTCCGTTCTGATCACTTTGATGATTATTCTCAAATCCATTCTTCAGTGTAAATAAGAATTCTGTCACAATGTAGAATTGTATTCATTGCATTTTAGATATCAGTAAATAATTCAAAAGGAAATGCATTTACAAAAATGTTGGATTATACAAGAAAAAATTTGTATAAAGCCATTTAAAATGTGCTGTTTTCCAAATAATAATGGGGAAGATTTTATTTCCTTTCAAAACCACATCTTTCTAAAATGAGTGTGGGGGTTTGGCTTACACTGAGTTTCTCTGATATTTCTAAATGAAATGTCAAATATAATTTAATGCTTGAAACTTGAAGCAGGCCTGACTACATTTAGAGTTTGACAGCTTGCTGTGTTTCTATTAAGCTATCTCACCATGGGGAACAATATTATGTTTAATGTAGAAGCTGATTAGGTGATATCTGTGGATCTATCTATATATTTATGAGTTATTGATTATTAATAATAAGTTGTATTTGAGTGCTTTCTATGTGCCATGTGCCATGTTCGTAGTTTATCATTTTGAATACAGTTAGTAACTGTGTGTGGAAGATATTATCACTTCCTTTTGACAGATGGAGAAGCTTACAAGTACTTTTTTATTTTTTGTGTGACCTTAGGTCACACAGCTGGTCAGAGCATCATTCTTAAGCTCTATTTTATCCTGTTTCTATCATATGTGAAATACAACAACTCTCATTCATCCTTTGAATATCTAAACTACAACTCCTCTCAAGGTGACCCTTTGATAGGGTCCACCCTGACCCATCCTGCCTGGAGCAGCAAAGGCGGTATGATGTTGGTAAAGGTACAGTGCTCAGGGATATGTCTGTGAAGTCACTGTAGTTTAGCAGATGTGTGGCAAACACCATTTCTTTGGTTACTCCCAAAGATCTGTAGGTTATCATTCTCTACCTTTTATAGATG
Organism: Odocoileus virginianus; assembly: GCF_023699985.2. Classification (NCBI taxonomy): domain Eukaryota; kingdom Metazoa; phylum Chordata; class Mammalia; order Artiodactyla; family Cervidae; genus Odocoileus; species Odocoileus virginianus. The sequence goes on from NC_069684.1 coordinate 66,297,019, forward strand.
ACGAGTGGCTTCAGAGCTAAAATAGGACATCTTTTGTCACTTTGATTTCAATACTGGGAATCATGCCTTTAAATACTTCACTTCTTCTTGCCCGTTGATGCTTTTTGCTATAATGTAAGTGCACACACACACTCTTTCTCTCTCTCTCTTAGTGTGTGGGGTAAGGATTATGTGGAAGGAATGATAGGACTAATTGTTTCCTTTAACGATGGCTTTTCAGTCTTATAAAATTTGTGCTCATGGAAGGTTGACATACTAAAGCTAATGCTTTAGGTTAATCTGAGTGCTAAATTCTTACATTAATGCAGCATCTGGTGAGTCATGAACATTAATATCAGGATGAATGGAACCATTCCTTCTTTAAAGTTTCTGAGAATAAATATAGACTCAATTATGTAAGTGATGTTCAGGGTAAGGAAGTTGTCTGTAGAACAGGTCTCCTGAAACATCCAGTGGAATTGGATTTTCTCTTCTTCTATGTGGTCCAATGGAGAGCTTCCTCCATAACTAGTTTTAGTGGACTAGAACCCCCTTCTTCTCCTGTGGGTACTATTTATTGATTCTAAAATTTGTGTCCAGTGATCTAACCATAGAAGTCTTTCCTTGGACCATCCATGATTTAACTGATGTGTGTGTGTGTGAGTGAGTTGCTCAGTCATGTTTGACCCTTTGTGACCACATGGACTGTAGCCCACCAGGCTCCTCTGTCCATGGAATTCTGTAGGCTAGAATACTGGAATGGGTTGCCATTCCCTTCTCCAGGGGATCTTCCCAAACCAGCAATCGAACTCAGGTCTCCCGCACTGCAGGCAGATTCTTTACCATCTAAGCCACCAGGGAATATGTTAGGGAATTATTTTCAGAACGTTTTGACTATTAACATTTAGGTTAACTTCATGGATTAGCCAGACAGCCCAGCACTCATTACTTGCAGATGATACTATGATTTTAATATTTTTGGAGTTTTTTTAGCTCAAGATAATCACCTTGTACTGCCCCCTGAAATGCTGTGTGTGGTTTTGGCATAAGGACATACTAAGAGGATCAGAACTAAGTTTGAAAATAAAAATATTAAAAATATGGTGGCCAGAGTGATACGGTTGATGTCTACAGGTGAACAGGTAAATCAAATCCATGTGAGGTTTCTACATAAGGTGGTTAACACAGATACAAACTGAAAAGTGTAATTGGTGAACATTTTAAAATTAAAATTAATAATATTAAATAAAGAATATTTTAAAAATTCTATTTATTTGCTTTTATTTTTGGCTGTCCTGGGGCTAGGTTGCTGTGCAGGCTTTTTCTCTTTTTGCCGAGAGCAGGGGCTACCCTCTAGCTGTGATGCACGGGCCTCTCACTCTGGTTTCTCTTGTTGCAGAACAGAGGCTCCAGGATGTGCAGGCCTCAGTAGTTGCAGCTCCTGGGCTCGGGAGCACAGGCTGAGCAGTTACGGTGCATGGACTTTGTCGCTCCGTGGCGTGTGGAATCTTCCCAGGTCAGGGATTGAACCCGTGTCTTTTGCATTGTCAAGTGGATTCTTCACCACCAAACCATCAGGGAAGCTCCCCGAGGTCACCTTCCCCCTCCCCCCCAAAAAAAAAGAAAACCAGTTTCATAAGCAATCGTTAAGCAAAAGCCAGTTGCTTTCAGGGCATATTTCTAACTTCTGGAGGTTGACGTCATGGTAGGTAACCATTGTGTTTCATTGCAAATCATTCTTGGTGACAGGGGGTAGATGTCTGGGCCAGTTGCCCAGCATGACATTGCTTATTGTACTCACCTGCCTGTCTTCTCCTTTATTCTCTATGTGGAAATATTCATAGGTTATCTGTAGTCATTTATTATCTTTGATTCCTTTTTCTTAGCAGTTCTGATAGAAAAATGGATGACATTATTTTTATTGGCACAAAGATCAGTATTATTATTTTTTAATTAAAAAATGATTATGGGGAACGCTATTACTAAATTTAAATCAATCTAGCATATTTAATCGATGTCTGTCTATACCCAATTCTATAGCTATATCTATGTTTGTAACTTATTAATCATATTGCTATGAGACCTATTTCTTTGGTTTATCAAACAGGTTTTCTACTTTACCCTAAAGGCTTGTATTCTGATCTGATTTTTCTACATTCTTCCTTCTACTGACTCTGACTCACTGAATGCCTAGGGTGAGCATGTACATCAGGAAACTGCAGTTTTGGGACATTAGACATTCAAAGCTGCAGAATGTGCCAGTAAGGAGCTAATAATCTGGCCGAAGGGCCGTGAGTGATGAAGCAAGGTCTGCCAGCTACTGTGCTTCACTTTGTTGACCTTGAGGAGGTTCAGAGTCCTGAGCAGGTAGTTTGGCGCTCACCCTTGGTCCAGTGCCCACCTTGCTATGACCTCCAGTGCTAAGGCAAGTGTGGCACGTTCTTTGCATTAGTTCGGCACCTGAGGAAAATCTAGCTGTAATGTTGAGGAATGGCAAAGATATTAAGTCCATTTCTGTTCCCACTAAGGGAACAGATTTCAGACTAACACACAGAAACTGTGCTAGTCTAATCTCACAGGAAGACCGATTTTATAGAGAAGACAAATAATACATATGGAACAAAACAAATACTGAATAAAAATAAGTTCCATTGACTTGTTCAAAGGCTTCCTGGTAAGTGGCAGGGAAGATAGTCACATGTTGACAATTGGGGATGAAAGCTGGGAGACAGCGGAAAATTATGCTCAAATCTTCTGACAGGATATTACATTTGCTTCACTTGCTCCTTATGTCTGAGACATAATTGAATGCTCCTTAATATGCCTTTCTTCCCCCAAGCAAGTGCCCTGACCCAGTTACAGAATATTTGTGGCAATTTTAGATGAAGGGTTGAGGGAGAGGGTTATGAGTCTGAGATAGTAACAGAAAATTTAATTTACTTTGCAGATCTCCGTGCCTGTTTGAAGTCTTCTGGCATAGTTGTGATAGAATTTTGCTTAGCCTGAGTCGTTACTCTAGCTTGAAAAATAATGTGTTAAAATAAGTTCACTGGGCTGATCTTGGGTGAAGGATTTTATTTGAAAATAAGGATTAATCCAATCATACCTAATTTGTAAAGTGCTCCAAAATAAACTCGAGTTGTATGTTGTATCTATTGTTTCATTAATATAAATACACAGATTGGATTGCAACTTTATGTGAGACCCCTTGGGAAGTGCTTCAAAGGATGAAATACCTCCAGTTAAAAAAAGCAAAAACAGAATCATTTAATCTTCTGTTAAACGCCCATAACCTTTGGCTTTTGAAAAAAAAAAAAAAAACCTTTGTTTTTTGAAATCAAAATTATCTGAGACATTAGTTGTTGCTGTTTAGTTGCTCAGTTATGTCTGACTCTTTTGCAACCTCATGGTCTTGTGTGGATTCTTTGTCTGTGAGTCACCTTGGAAGCCATTAGTATTATCCATCTCTAATTTCCAAATAGCTACATGTACAAATAAAATCTTAACATTACAAATAAAATCAGACTTCAGATATTGAGGACTTGGAAGGAATTAAACCATGCACATATGCTCACTAAAAAAATTTACACCTCAACTTGAGAAAGCTTCAAAATTGTTCTGAAAAGTAAAATCTAGCACTCAAATTGGTGGGAGGAGAAGAAGTTAGCTGAAGTTATTTGTTTTTTAGGAAGTCAAGGTAGTGTGGGATAGTCTGTTTCAAATTGTAAGGTCTTTACCTGGGAAATATGTGATTTACAGGGGATCTTGCTCAAATGCAGATTTTAATTCAGTGGATCTGAAATGAGACTGCGAGTGTTTCTAATAAGCTCCCAGGTGAGACCAGGGCGGCTGGTCTGAGGATCACATCTGAGTAACAAGGGGCTGCCGAGGAAACTTCTCTTCCCTGGTGGCTCAGCTGGTAAAGAATCTGCCCGCAGTGCAGGAGACCTGGGCTCGATCTCTGGGTTGGGAAGATCCCCTGGAGGAGGGAAGAGCTATCCACTCCAGTATTCTTGCCTGGAGAATCCTCTGGACAAAGGAGGCTGGTGGGCTACAGTCCATGGGGTTGGACACGACTGAGAAACTAACACTTTCACAGAGGAAACCACCTACGCAGATGCAAGGGTTAAATACTAGTCCTGTTTACTAGCTGATCTTAACCTCACTGAGCTCCAGCTTGCTCACCTGTCCAATCGAACCTATTCAATAGGAACGTTGTAAATACACAATGTTAGTAAAGCATGCTTTTTGTATTCCCACTATATGTTATGTCAGTAACTGTAAATGTAGATGATTTGAAATTTAATCAAATCTCATAGAGCATTATTATAATTATTTACTATTTTTTGGTAGGATGTAAGTATCTTTTGATGGTACGTTTTGAATTGTTGCAGATACAGGAAGAATTAGAAATAAATAAGTACTGAGTAAGCTGGATGGAAACAGAGTCCCAGTAACCATAGAGGTTCATCTAGAGTTGTTTTGGGAGCCTGGTCCTGCCTGGTGGCATGTGCCTCACCTGGAAATGCGTAAGAAACACAGATTCTCAGACGTCATCCCAGACTTCCTGAATCAGGGGTGGCCCAGCCTCCTGCAATCCAACAAGCCCTCTAGATGATTCTGATGTATGTGAAAGAGTGAGACCCACTGAGGAAAAGCAGGAAGCCCTTTGTTTGGGATTGTGGGTTTAAGAAGCCTTTTGTGGCTGTGCTCTGCAAAGTGACCCTATTCTGTTTTCTGAGTCTAGGTCTTCACATGAATAAATGGTTCAGCTCAGAAAGTGTTAAATATGTTACTTATGAAACAGCACAATGTTGAACAATCAGGAGTCCAGGCAAGAGATACAGATGAGGTTGGATACAAGGGCGTGTGTGCGTGCTCAGTTGTGTCTGACTCTTTGTGACCCATCAACTGTATCCCACCCCTGGTCTGTAGCCCACCAGGCTCCTCTGTTCACAGGATTCTCCAGGCAAGAAGACTAGAATGGGTTGCCATTTCCTCTTCTAGGGGATCTTCCCAACCCAGAGATAGAACCTGTGTCTTCTGCATTGGCAGGTGGATTCTTTACCACTGAGCCACCTGAGAATCCCAGATACAAGAGTAGAGAGTAAAAGAAAAAAAAAAAGAATTGGTAGAGACTGGGGGTCAAGAGAAACTGATCTGAATGGAGTTAGATCACTGACAAGCAACCACAATGTTTGACATCAAAAGAACAGCACAATATACCCTATGCCTTTGGATGTCTCTGTCTTCCAGTAATGAGCTAGAAATTGTAACCCTGGCAGAGGAAGCTTCAAAGAAAGCACCACAATTTTCAACCTGTATTATAGTGTAGAAAATGATACAATCTAAAATATCCATAAATTCAGGAGCCTTCTGTGAACCAGGAGGTTCAAATTTTGCTTCAAATAATGCTTCAAATTTTGTAGATAAGTAGTCACTAGAAGGTTCAACTACAGATGCACCTGTAAATTCGAGTCTGTGATGTCTGCATTTTAAAATCTCTCCCAGGTTCTTGAAATCTGAGTTTATCACACAGAGCTTTCACTAAGGCATCTACTTATATCTGTCTATCTCCACCCACAAGGCATGACATTGAACGTTTCTTAAAATAGAAAAAGAAAACCAGCTTTATGGAAGATGATGTAACGTCTCCTGGTTTCTGAACAAGATGTTTTACATTTCAACAAGGTCTAAGAAATCAGACTATCACTATGTACAGGCTGTGATTTGAGATAAGCTCTGTAACCAAACATTTTAAAAGTTCTCGTATTTAGTTTGTATCAGGTCAGGGGAGAGGAGAGGAAGAGAGAGGGAGGGAGAGATGAGGAAGAGGGAGAAGAAGAGACAGAGAGCACTGTGTCTCCTGTTTTATATTCATTCAGTGAGTTATAAAATAATACTGTGTGTGTCTTAGTTCAGTGAGCACTATAAAAAATAAGAACTCTGTTTGTGGTCCTATGTGAGCAGATAGGATGAGTAACCTGTCAAAGCCTTGGACATGCAGCTCAGACCTGTTCTCTGCAAACCTGTGGGGGCATCTCAGCACTGCTGGCCTGTTTCTAAGAAAGAAGCCCAGGAACTAGTGGTCCAGTGGTTAAGAATCTGCTTTCCAGTGCAGGGTATGTGGTTCAATCCCTGCTCAGGGAACTAAGATCCTACACACTGCAGGGCAGCTAAGCTCGTGTGCCACTGCGAACAGCCCACATGCTTCAGCTGAGACCCAACACAGTCAAATAAATAAAAATACAGTAAAATGAATTAAGAAAGAAGCCCTGAACGACAGTGCGGTTGATGACAGAATCAAGCCAGGATTGTGTGTCCATGACTCAGCAGCATTTTCCCCATAGTGTGTTCTTGTCATTTTCCTTAGTGATGTGTTTCCTTGGTGATATGTTTCCATTTTTCTAAATGGAACAAGGAGGGATGAAGGAGCAGAGGCTTAATTGTGAAATCTCTCTATCTGTAAACACTTCCTTGAACCTTTCCCTAAGGATGGATGAGGGGTGTTTTTCCAGTTTCATGAAAGAGAGTCTTTTCTCCTTTGACCAACATGAATGAGAATGTTCCTTTTTTAATTGGAGAAGAGATACTTGTCACGAATGAGGTATTTTTTGGTCCAGGGTGTCTAAAATCTTGTTTTTATACTGTAGAAACAAGTCCAGTTTTACTAATTTATGGTATGAATTTATGAGTTTCATCTCACTGGATCAGTGAGATGATTATGTTAATTTATGTTAGTTTTTGTTAATTTTGATTTATGTTAATTCTCCATGCTCTTATACAATGAGATCAGAATTTGGTATCTTCATTTTCACCTTTATATCTATTATTATCAGTATATTGACTTGCACTCAATTTTAGTGGAATGAATAAACATATCAATGAATAAGTATTTAGTGTTTCTTAATATTTTATTGTTTTTGTTGGAGTAAAGTTGCTTTGCAGTGTTGTGTTAGTTTCTGGAGGACTAGTATTCCTTAAAATGACATTGTAGTGTCAGCGGAGGATGGATCATATCTGTTTTTAAATAGCAATTGGGGTGAATTTTGAAAAACTGAAAATCACATTATTTGAAATTGAAATGAGTAAAACAAAAACTGATAATAATGGATTATTAATTAATGGTACTGTGGATATTTGTTTAAGGAATGTAAATTAAACTGCATTCTATTTGTTAAAAACAAAAGAGGTTAACTGATTTTCCAATGGTTCTAATCTAGTTAGTCTCAGAACAGATACTAGAAGAAATTTTTTGGAATATTTTTGTTAAAGAAAGTTGCAAACATTTGTGAAAGTAGAGGAGAGAGTATAATGTCTTGTTTCCATCAGTATTTTCAAGCGTATTCTACTCGTTTACTCAATACTGGTTTTATCAGAGCTCATTTCTACCCTCTGCTGTTCCCAGGTTATTTTTAGGCAAATCCTAGGAATCATATCATTTGTAAACATTTTAGTATTTAGCTTGAAATGTTAGAGACAACATATCCACTGTACCATTAATTGATAATTCATTATTATCAGTTTTTGTTTTATTTTATATTGGATTCAGTTCAGGTCAGTCGCTCAGTCATGTCCGACTCTGCGACCCCATGAACTACAGCACACCAGGCCTCCCTGTCCATCATCAACTTCCGGAGTCCACTCAAACCCATGTCCATTGAGTTGGTGATGCCATCCAGCCATCTCATCCTCTGTTGTGCCCTTCTCCTCCTGCCCTCACTCTTTCCCAGCATCAGGATCTTTTCCAGTGAGTCAGCTCTTTGCATCAGGTGGACAAAGTATTGGAGTTTCAGCTTCAGCATCAGTCCTTTCAATGAACACCCAGGACTAATCTCCTTTAGGATGGACTGGTTGGATCTCCTTGCAATCCAAGGGAGTCTCAAGAGTCTTCTCCAACATCACAGTTCAAAAACATCAATTCTTCAGCACTCAGCTTTCTTTATAGTACAGCTCTCACATCCATACACAACCACTGGAAAAACCGTAGCCTTGACTCGATGGACCTATGTTGGCAAAGTAATGTCTCTCTGCTTTCTAATATGCTGTCTAGGTTGGTCATAACTTTCCTTCCAAGGAGTAAGCGTCTTTTAATTTCATGGCTGCAGTCACCATCTACAGTGATTTTGGAGCCTAGAGAAATCAGCTACTGTTTCCACTGTTTCCACTATTTCCCCATCTATTTGCCATGAAGTGATGGGACCAGATGCCATGATCTTAGTTTTCTGAATGTTGAGCTTTAAGCCAACATTTTCACTCTCCTCTTTCACTTTCATCAAGAGGCTCGTTAGTTCTTCACTTTCTACCATGAGGGTGGTGTTATCTGCATATCTGAGGTTATTGATATTTCTCCCTGTAATCTTGATTCCAGTTTGTGCTTCATCCAGCCCAACGTTTCTCATGATGTACTCTGCATATGTTAAATAAGCAGGGTGACAATATATTGGATTACAGTTGATTATAAATATGTAATATTTATAATATTACATGTAACTTACATGTTTCAGATGTAAAGCAAAATGATTCACTTATACATACACATATATATATTCTTTTCAATTTTTTTTCCCATTTAAGTTATTATACAGTATGCACAGAGTCCCTTATGCTATACAGTGGATCCTTGTTGGTTATCTATTTTATATAAAGTAGTGTATATGTCAATCCCAAGCTCCCAGTTTACTCCACCTTTCCCCTTCAGTAACCATAAATTTATTTCCTAAGTCTATGAGTCTGTTTCTCTTTTGTAAATAAATTCATTTGTATCCATCTTTTTAGATTCCACACATAAGCAATATCATATATTTGTTTTTCTCTATCTGACCTTATTATCATTTAATATCCAGTCAGTGTTCACATTTCCTTGTTTGTCTTATACATTTTTTATATTTCATTTGTTTAGATTGGAATTCAAATATGGTCCATATGTTATGATTAGTTTTGTCTCTTAAGTATCTTTTAATCTACAAATTCTTCCTCTCTGCTCCTTGACCTCTAATCTCCCTTTGTTTTTTCAGTTGTTATTCATGAAACTAAGTCATTTGTCCTGTTTTTCCAGGTATGGAATTTGCTTATTGCCTAAAATACAGTTTTCTAACATAAAATTTGCTATTTAGTCCTAGTTAAAAAAAAAACAAACAAAAAGCTTGGGAGTGGAAGATACATGTAGATTGAAAAATGTTTCCATAATGCATGCTCTTTTAAAGTTTGAAAAATTGTGCTATCATATTTGCTCCTATTTGAAATTCAAAAATGACATCTCAAAAAAGTTTTACCACAGGATTCTGTAAATGATCTTATTAATTTTCTAAAGTGTTTGTTTCTCTTTCCTCTTTGGTATTTGGATTAAAGCCAACTTTTAATTAATGCAGAAAAGTTACAATCAGAACTGTGACAGGAACTTTCATAATGCTTAAGTGTTTCTTTACTGATTAGGGCAAATCCAAAGTAGTTATATTAATTTTTATGATTACTCAGTTTTTATTAATCATTTAGAATAGGAACCAAATGGACATGAAAATCCTGTCTTCTAAGGATTTATGTAATAAAACTGTCAGTAATACTAGTTGGTGATATTTCTGGGTACAGGAGTACCATTATTGCCCCTTCTGGTTTATTCTCCATAGGCTTCTGAGGATATTCCTAGAGATACATAATGGTAGATTGAAGTCGACTCATGAATTTTCACCTTATTGCATAAAAACAAAGGGATTAGAATATATGCTACAAGAGCGTAGAATATGAACTTTTTGTCATATGTAAAATTAGCTAATCCATCTAAATTATAATAATATCTGAACAGTTAGTTGGTGGTGGTACACTGGAAATTTCTTTAAAAACAAAGTTGTTGTTATTCAACTATTAAGTTGTGTCTGACTCTTTGCAATCCCATGGACTGCAGTACACCAGGCTTCCCTGTCCTTCACTGTCTCTTGGAGTTTGCTGAAACTCTTGTGCATTCAATCAGTGATGCCATCCAACCATCTCATCCTCTATCGCCCCCTTCTCCTCTTGTCCTCAGTCTTTCCCAACATCAGGGTGTTTTCCAATAAGTCGGCTCTTTGTATCAGATGGTCAAAGTATTGGAGCTTCAGTGTCAGCATCAGTCCTTCTAATGAATATTCAGGGTTGATTTCCTTTAGGATTGATTGGTATGGTCTCCTTGCAGTCCAAGGGACTCTCAAGGGTCTTCGCCAGCACCGTAGTTCAAAAGCATAAAAGCATAAATATTACCTCCCTCATTAGAGGTTTCTGTTGTCTTTGCTCTGTTGCTGACCTGACTTTGCTCTGAGCACTTTAATTTCTGCAGTTGTGAAAGCTCTGGCATCTTATGCAGCTGCCAGAGAGCTGTGGAGGAGTCCACATGTGATTCTTTGCACTTGAAACACTTAGGATTGGGAAGGCTGACTGAAAGGTAACTGAGGACTCAGGTAACCATATACTGTTTTATGTTTTTCTTTCAGTTTAAAGCCATTTCAAAAGAGAAAATATGTGAAAAACTTGAATTTTATGAATTTCACTATATTACTGAAATTTCATTAAGATGTGAAATATGTATTCACCTGTGCTTTCTTCAGCCTACCCCAACAGAAAAATATTTTAAGTCTTTGTTGAAGTTTTTATGATATTGCTTCTGTTTTATGTTTTAGTGTTGTGGCCCTGAGGCGTGTCGGATCTTAGCTTTCTGACCAGGGATTGAAGTCAGAGCCCTTGGATTGGAAGGCAAAGTCTTAAACACTATCAGGGAAGTCCCCCAATTTAAAATTTAAGAAATAAAATCAGAAAGGAGAAATAGTTGAAAGGCTTCTCTTTGACGTTTTAATGGAACAAAAATGGTTGTTTTGCCTGTTTCAGGGGTAACACTATTTACTGAATGTTTTCTTCTCAAAAGGGGTGTCTATTTAATGGCCACCTTATACTTTTTCAAAAATAAAATTATAGAATGCAAAAAATTCAGTTATTATAAGTCATTTCATTTATGAAAAGGATAAAAATTACTAATTGAAGTCTCTGATTCCAACAATTGTTGTATTGTGACATTGGAACCAACTAGACCACTTAGAGTTGAATTCTTAGTAGCTTAGGGTTCTAGACGGATTTATACTCAAGTGTAAAAATTTGAACTATTACTGTAATAATTTTGAATGTTATATTCCTTTCAGAAATTATTATCAAACCTTTCCTGATGACTTTGCATCCTGAATGTTATACTGTCTCTAGTTTTAAACTTCTCAATTTCACTTTCCATAAGACTTCCAGAGACATTTTTAGCAAATATAAAAATTTTTATATCATTCCTTCAGTGATTTTCTTCAGCCTTGAGGATAAAGTCCCAGCTCCACTCTGTGACAGATGATGCCCGTATGCCTTGCCTTTGTGGACCCCTCCGCCTGTACATTGGAGAGGGCAATGGCACCCCACTCCAGTACTCTTGCCTGGAAAATCCCATGGACGGAGGAGCCTGGTAGACTGCAGTCCGTGGGGTCGCTAAGAGTTGGAAACGACTGAGCAACTTCACTTTCACTTCTCACTTTCATGCATTGGAGAAGGAAATGGCAACCCACTCCAGTGTTCTTGCCTGGAGAATCCCAGGGATGGGGGAGCCTGGTGGGCTGCCGTCTATGGGATTGCAGAGTCAGACACGACTGAAGCGACTTAGCAGAAGCAGCCACCTGTACGTGGAGGCCCCTCCACCTCCTCAGCCCTGGGTTCTTGTCACCCAGCCCCAGTCTTCTTTACTCACTTTTCTGTCACACACAGTGTGGGCATTGCTTTGAATACCTTCTTCTACTCCTGGCCTTGGTTAAAGCTTAATCATCTTTTAAATATGGAAGATTTAAACAGGTAGCCTCCTCCTCTTCCCCCTTCCTTCAGGATACCACAGACGCTGACAACTTCTATCATGTCTCCTGTGATGCTGTATTGTAATAATGCACTATGTGTTTGTCAACCTTTAACATGGTAAATATTATGGATATAGACCACTTGTCATTTCAGCATCTATCATGGTATTCTTACACATAAGAATTGATTAATAAATAGTGGTGGTTTTTGAATGAATAACTAACATTGTTATTATTGGAATTTACTGAAGAATGTAAGGTTATATTATATCAAATGCTGTGTTTTTTTCAACTATTGAGTTTTCATGGTATAGTCATTCTGTACATTCCTTCTCTGATTGAAAGAAAGTGAAAGTGAAAGTTGCTTAGTTGTGTCTGACTCTTTCTGACCCCATGGACTATACAGTCCATGGAATTCTCCAGGCCAGAATAGTGGAGTGGGTAGCCTTTCCCTTCTCCAGGGGATCTTCCCAACTCAGGGATCAAACCCAGGTCTCCCGCATTGCGGGTGTATTCTTTACCAGCTGAGCCACAAGGGAAGCCCAAGAGTATTGGAGTGGATATCCTATCCCTTCTCCAGGGAATCTTCCCAACCCAGGAATCAAACCGGGGTTTCCTGAATTGCAGGAGGCTTCTTTACTAACTGAGCTATCAGGGAAACCCCCTTCTCTGATTGGCCACTGCTTGATCCTCTGGTGTATCTGTCTGTGGTAGCTGCATATTTTCTATTTTTTGATTTGATAATTTTCATATATATTTTGTTTTCTTCTCAAGAAAGAATGTGAGAATATTCTATTTGTGGCTAGAACTATTTGCTTCTAAGTGCATTGATTAATTCTATTCAAGAGCTGCTTAATTATATGCTATGACTAATTTTATAATACTGTCAGTTAAATATATGTTGCTTGAATTCTTGATTATTTCAATCTAATCAACCATTGTTTTTATATTATTCAGTAATAGCTTCTGTTATTTTTCTAGAACATGCAAATTTCTGTCATGTGCTATAAGCATGAACTTACTAATATAAGTTTAACCAGGTCTATTTCAATGTTAAAAACAAAGCAGATAAAGAAGTTGTGGTTCATATACACAATGGAATATTACTCAGCCATAAAAAGGAATGCATTTGAGTCAGTTCTAATGAGGTGGATGAACATAGAACCTATTATACAGAGTGAAGTAAGTCAGAAAGAGAAAGATAAATATCATATTCTAACACATATATACGGAATCTAGAAAAATGGCACAGAAGAATTTATTTACAGGGAAGCAATGGAGAATCAGACATAGAGAATAGACTTAGGACATGGGGAGAGGGGAGGAGAGGGTGAGATGTATGGAAAGAGTAACATGGAAACTTACATTACTGTATGTAAAATAGAGAGCCAACGGGAATTTGCTGTGTGGCTCAGGAAACTCAAACAGGGGCTTGTATCAACCTAGAGGGGTGGGATGGGGAGGGAGCTGGGAGGGAGGTTCTAAAGGGAGGGGATATATGTATACCTACGGCTGATTCATATTGAAGTTTGACAGAAAACAACAAAATTCTGTAAAGCAATTATCCTTCAATTAAAAAATAAGTTAATTAAGAAAAAGAAAAAATGAAAGACAATTCACTTGTAAAGTGGGGGGAAAAAAAACAACAAAGCAAATCCAACACAAACTCACTTAAAATTCACACAGGTAAGTAAAAAAAAATAGCACCAACCTGTAATTCTCTTTATAGAAAGATGGGTACATCATATTATGTTATTGCACATGTTTAGAATTTTTTTTACAATGAGAGTTGAAATGAATCTAATTTTTAGAGTTCATAACAGCTAGTTTTCTCAGTAAAACCATAGGAGTGTTGATTTTTTTCCTCCTAGCTTATAGTTGAGAAAATTAGTGTGCAGTAAACTAAAGAGATTATATTGACCTCTCGGTTTTGGCCATTTTTAGGGGTAACACTGCCCCTTTTCATTAACTCTGTTTTAAAGGCAGTGACCATGTAACTCTCCTCTCTCTAATAACCTGTGTTTTTAAATTAAAATATCATTTTATATGCTTTGTCACACAGTAGAGTTAGGTGTCACTTTCCTTGGGATGGGGGGAGGTCTCCTTTCCTTGCTGGGACTATGGAATTAAATTAAATTGATCTTGTCAAACAGTTAAATATTCTCAGCAATGTGACCTGGATTGACCAACTGAAATGCAAGCTGGGCATTTTGACGTGAGCAGAAGGAGTGTGTGGAGAGCGTCCTCTAAACTTGTTTCACTCAACCTTGAAGGCAGGTTAAGTGTTCATTCCCTGCCTCAAATAAAGTGCATCAAGTGTACGCAGTGTTCCTGAAAGCTTCCTAATGAACTGAAAAACAAACAGTTTGAGGTGGGAAGAAATATATTTCATCAGCCCCCTGCACAGTGATGATTTACCTCAGCTTGTCATACCTACTTGATTCTGATTAGAAAAAGGCAAAGGAGCTATTTTAACCTTTCTTGATAAAGAAATTGCACTTGTATTTCATAAAATCTCAGACCTCTCTTCATCTGGATTTTATACGTTCACTGTTAATGTGAGGTGAGATGGGTACACGGGACGGTTAAATTGAGGAATGTGTTTCAGAGGTCACGGCTGGCTAGAGAATTCATCATTTTAAAATGACCCAAATGACAAAGATGACAGGATTTGATGTGATGACCTGGCTAAGGAGGCTTTCAAAGCTTGTGATTTAAATGTTAGTCGCTCAGTCATGTCCAACTTTGCGCGACCCCATGGATGGTAGCCCACGAGACTCCTTTCTCCATAGAATTCTCCAGGCAAGAATATTGGAGTGGGTTGCCATTCTCTTCTCCAGGGCATCTTCCTGATTCAGGGATCCAACCTGGGTCTCCTATACTGCAGGCAGATTCTTTACCTTCTAGATACCAGGAATGCCCTGATTATAGTCAAGTTCTCCTCAAATAGTTCCATTCTTTTTTGACATTTCTTGTAGTTGGGTTAATAACAGTCACAGTGGTGACTGATGTTTCAAGAAAGAAAAACAATATCATAGAGGAAAAACAAAGGCAATGCAAGAGCATTTCTGAATTAAGTTTCTTGTGCTACAGAAGACAGATGAAGGGTAGCAAGACAAAAAGGTAAAGATGGTCCCCAGGCTCTCCTTGGATCTCTGTTCCCGCTGCAGGTCTGAATAGGAGAGGGTCAGCTTGAGGCTTGTTGATATACTGTGGGGCACCTGTTACCAAGCTAGCTTCCTACCTTCTGAAGGCATCTACTAGGAACAGCAGGAATTTGAGAAATGATCTACATAATTTTAATCAAAAAGATACTCTGCCTGACTAGTAATAAACCAAGATGATTTTATAGTTAGTATAATGTTTAATGTTTTATAGAGAAAGTTCAGCATGCAATCTCATGCATGTTCACAGGGACTTTGGGAGACACTATCATCCTTTACTGATGAGGTTCACAGAGATTAAGTTGAATGACTAGAACATGAAACTGGATTTTCACATTTCAGATCTAGAGCTATTCTACCATTTTGCTGTCTGTATTTCTTACCTGAAGGTCTTAGTGAAAATCATCTTGACAGAGAGCATCTAATGGTGACTAGGCATTAATATCTACTATTATATCTATTACTGGTTCTTGGAACTACAGAGTGTGGCTTTTTCTTTCTGCACCCAGCATTTCAAACTTTGCATTGTAGAATGTAGTATAAAGATGTAATATGACTTTGGTTCTCTGTAACATATTTTAATATGATATACAGGTATCTTCTGTCATGCTACTGTCTAATTTCATGGTAGGAGTTTTATGTGTGTGATTCAGTAACTCGGTGTCCTTTGGGACATTCTGATTGTGAACATGTTGGTTTCTGATCACAGAAGTTTGTGATGCCGTTTGCTGTGTGTGCTCAGCTGTGTCCAGCTCTCTGCAGCCCAATGGACTGTAGCCTGCCAGGCTCCTCTGGCTGTGAGGTTGTCCAGGCAATAAGACTGGAGTGGGTAGCCATTTCCTCCTCTAGGAGATCTTCCTGACCCAGTGATCGAATCCGCATCTCTTGTGTCTCCTGCATGGCAAGCGGGTTGTTTTTATCACTGAACCACCTGAGAAGCCCTTGGTATGTTGATGGCCCTGCTAAAGAAAGGCTCTTAATGGCCATATATATTTTTTTATCTGAAGAAGACAAAATATTTTTTCATTGGAATATTATTATTTTTTTGGAATTTAAACATGTTTTTATTTGCTAATAATTCTGTGGATCAGAAAATTGGGCTGATTTTTTTTTCATTTATTTTTATTAGTTGGAGGCTAGTTACTTTGCAATATTGTAGTGGTTTTTGCCATACACTGACATGAATCAGCCATGGATTTACATGTGTTCCCCATCCCGATCCCCCCTCCCACCTCCCTCTCCACCCGATCCCTCTGGGTCTTCCCAGTGCACCAGGCCCGAGCACTTGTCTCATGCACCCTACCTGGGCTGGTGATCTGTTTCACCCTAGATAATATACATGTTTTCATTGGCATATAGTTACTTTACAATGTTATGTTAGTTTCTGCTGCACACCAAAATGAATCAGCTATATGTATACATATAGCTCTTCTTTTTTGAATTTTCTCCCCATTTAGGTCACCACAGAGTACTGAGTAGAGTTCCCTGTGTTATGCAGTGGGTTATTATTTATCCATGTTATACATGATAGCAATAATATATATATATTATATTTATATATATATGTATATATGTATATACATATACATGTCAGTCCCAAACTCCTAATTCCTCTCAATCCCCTTTCCTCCCTGGTGTCCATATGGTTGTTCTCTGTCTGTGTCTTTATTTCTGCTTTGCAAATAGGTTAGTCTATGTACCATTTTTCTAGATTCCATATATATGCATCAATATACGATACTTGTTTTTCTTTTCCTGACTTAACTTCACTCTGTGTAACAGTTTCTGGGTCCATCCACATCTCTGTGAATGGCATGATTTTATTCCTTCTTATGGTTAAATAACATTCTATTCTGTATATGTACCACATCTTCTTTATCCATTCCTCTGTTGGTAGACATCTTGTTGCTTCCATGTCCTGGCTATTGTAAATTGTGCTACAGTGAATACTGGGGTGCAGGTATCTTTTGAAATTATGGTTTTCTCCATGTATATGAACAGGATTGGGATTTCTGGGTGATATTATTATAGTCAATGTTTGTTAATTGAAATACACATGTACAGACACACATATATATATATAAATAAACATGTACACCCTGATATTCAAGATGGCTCTGAGGAACTGAGGAACTCTACATTATTTTTAAATAACATATAATATGTATATGGAACATTTTTATAAACCACCCCTCACAATAACCTTTGTTTCATCTCTGTTTCATTCTCAGGAGTTTATTCAATTTTATTAATCTTTAGGCAGAATATTTAATATTTTGAAGGCATATATTTTCCATAAAGTAATAAATTCTATAATGTCAATAACATTTCCAAATAGATTTTTTTGAAACTTAGAAACATGAAAGTAAATTTCAACTGAAATTTATTTGTAAAAATAACAGGAACTTTTTGAAAAAGTAGAGTAATACAGGAAAAGAATGTTTTTAAAACTATAGGACATTGACACTAGCAGAGATAGTGGAACAAGATAGGGTCCAGAAAAGGCCCCTATGAATATTCATGAGTATGTAAATGGCATTTCAATTCAGTAGAGAGAAAATGGTTCACTCAGTAACTAGTATTGGGAGAACAGTGGTTCATGTGGAAAAATGAAGATGAATCTCAATCCTTGCAGCAAGTAAGACTTTTGCTTTTCACTTGTACTATCTTATTCTAGATCACATTTTTACTCTGTTCATGTTTTATTTTTATAAAAAAATTATTTAAAAATTAATTACCTCATAATTTGACTGTCTTGTGTGAATATCAGTTTATGCTGTTGTTACCATAAAATGAGTGATTTGTTATTCTAATGTTTCATAGTTTACTCTATGTAAACACTGAATATACATTTTAAAATGTGGACTTTTAAGTTGATAACAACAACCGAATGCCTTGCTTAGAAAATGAACTGTTATGCAAGTACTTTTAATAAAAAGTTTTAGTTCCCTAATTTTTTTATGATGCTTCTTGTTGGTGGCTTTTGATTCTGCTTTAAGTCTCTGATTTTCTTCCTTTTTTTTTTCCATTTATTTTTATTAGTTGGAGGCTAATTACTTTACAATATTGTAGTGGTTTTTGTCATACATTGACATGAATCAGCCATGGATTTACATGTATTCCCCATCCTGATCCCCCCCTCCCACCTCCCTCTCTACCAGATCTGAAAGAGACACGTGCACCCCAATGTTCATCGCAGCACTGTTTATAATAGGACATGGAAGCAACCTCGATGCCCATCAGCAGAAGTCTCTGATTTTCTAAAACTCAGCTTTCTCTAATGCTGCAGTGCCTGTGACCTTCCTTGCAGGCACTGATATTTCTGTTCACCGTTTAGTCTGTGGGTTCCTTTTCTGAACTGAACTTTGTCCAGCTGTGACTCAGGTGTCAGCATGGCACAGCTTCTGTTACCAGGAAGGAAGAGTCAAAGAGGACCCTCCCTCATGAGCATCAGTTCTTGCTGAGGACACAGAGAAGAATCTGAGTTCTCACCCATGGTAGAAACAAGTTTATTAAAGAAAAACAGAAAGAACACCTCAAGGGAGCGGTGGGCCAGGCCAAGAGAGGCACTGGTGCTGGAATGATGAGGTGTGGGTTTTTCAAGACAGGGCTTTTGCATATTCATCTAGGTGGGCATGGACTGGCAGTTTTGATTGACAGTTGCAAGTTACACAACAACAGGCTCTATTGGACATGTCTTTCCCACAGTTCTGTCTGTCTGTTAAAATCAGATATATGTATGTATAGAACATTTGTGAACTCTTGGTGGGCTCCTGGCTGGTTAAGGTCACTTGAGGACAAAGCTCTGCCTCAAGGGCAGGTGTCTAGGAGCTGGAGAGGCCCCTGTGGTTAGTTTGTAGCTACTGTATGCCGAGGGCGCATGCCTGGAGCTGGAAAAGTCTCTGTGGTTATTTCGTAGCCTATCCATGAGCTCTCCCCATGCACTGGGCTTGTCTGGGGTGGGGCTTAAAGGTAAGCTTGTGTCCTTTGTGGCTTTGCCACCCCTTGGTGCTCATGCTTAACTCCTTTGGCTAAAGTAAAATCTAGATGCCAATAATAGCACATTAGAAACAGGGTGTCTTCATCTAATAATAATTTGAGAGGGATTTGCATCCTTGAGTTTGTTATATTATCTCAGAACACAAGAATCCTAAATGGAGGGCAGTATATCCTAGAAATGAAATATTCTCTGCCTTTCTTTTCTGGTGATACAGCCAAAGGGGTGTTTTATAATACCTCTGATTTAGCCTATAGATAAATAGATAAAGTTTTCTGTGGAGTAGGATATATAAATATATATGTGTATGTTTCTGTGTGTTTATTGCTTAAAGGAGTGTTTTACATTATGAAAGATGGTTAATAAATACTCATTATAAGAATATTTGAAATACCAAGTAGACTGGTAGCTGATAGTTGGATTCAGACAAGTACCCAATTTTCCATAAGCTGATGACTTACATTGTTTTATTTAAGTCTTTAACTCTCATATTTACTCCTTCCTGTTATTTTTTCTTCTTTCACCTAACCTGCAACCTCAATGTACCTTTTCAGTTACATGAAAGAGAAACAAGAAGAGGTACATGCTGAAATCTTAACCTGCTTTCATAAGACCTCTGGATAGTGTGAGCTTTTGATGGAGAATAGTTAATAAAAGGCAAACATTTCAGATTGGATTGAGAATAAGGTCAACTCTACTCCTTCAAATAGATGTCAGCTCCACATGGACTTACCTACCAGAGGAAAGAAAATCTACTTTCCAAATCCATATCACATACAGATTTTACATATATATGGTGTGTGTATATATAAATATATGTGTGTGTATATGTATGTGTATAAAATTAAAACTTTTTAAAGGTCAGTTTAAGGTTCAGAAAATTTTGTAAAGCAACAAAAACTCTCCCTGGCCCCTCATGCATAGCTTCCCCCATTGTCAACATTTCCTGAAGTGTACATTTGTTACAACTGATGAACCTACATTGACACATCATAATCATCCATGGTCCATAGTTTATCTTAGGGTTCAATATTGTTGTTCTACATTTTATGGATTTTGACAAATATATAATAATAAGTATCTACCTTTGGGGCTTCCCAGGTGGCTCAGTGGCAAAAGAATCCACCAACCAATACAGGAGATGTGGGTTAGATCCTTGGATCAAGAATATCCCTTGGAGAAGGAAATGGCAACCCACTACAGTATACTTGTTTGGAAAATCCCATGGACAAGGAGCCTGGCTGGCTGCAGTCCATGAGGTCACAGAAAAGAGCTGAACATGACTTAGCAACTAAACAATAGCATCTACTCTTATTGTATCATACATTTTCACTACTATAAAAATCCTCTGTGCTTTGTCTATTCATTCCCCTACTACTCCAGCCCATGACAACCACTGATCTTTTTACCGTCTCCATAGTTTTGCCTTTTCCAGAACATCACATAGTTGAAATATAATATGTAACCTTTTCAGATTGGCTCCTTCACCTAGTATTATGTATTTAAATTTCCTCTGTGTCTTTTCATGGCTTGATAGCTCATATCTTTTTAGTGCTGAATAATGCAGGCATACCTTGGAGATAGTGTGAGTTTGGTTCCAGACCACTGCAAGATAGCGAATATTGCAGTAAATGAGTCCCATGATTTTTTTGATTTCCCAATGCAAATGAAAGTTGTATTTACATTATACCATAGTCTGTGAAGTGTACAATATCACTGTGTCTCCAAAAGTTATGTATATTAATTAAAAATGCTTTTTTGCTAGTAAATGCTAGCATCTGAGCCTTCAGCAAGTCATAATCTTTTCACTGAATGGTTGTTTCTGCTGACTGATCAGGGTGGCAATTGCTGAAGGTTGGGGTGGATGTGCCACTCTTAATATAAGACAACAGTAAAACTTCCTGCACTGATTTACTTTTCTTTTCACAAACAGCTTCTTTGAAGCATACAGTCTGTTTGATAGTGTTATACTTGTAGTAGATCTGCTTTCAAAATTGG